>NC_139678.1:18945045-19519210 GCF_964106915.1 Podarcis gaigeae | reverse complement strand
CCCAGGGCTTACAGCTCCATAAGATGAGCTATTGTACTAAATAATTAGCACATGCCGTTCAGAATATTATAAGAATTATATGCAACCATCAAGCAGGAACTATACACTGACACATGGTCATATTTTCTGTGAAATGTGCTAAACAGAAATTAAATGCTGGCAACAGGTGCATCCAAAACAAGTTATTAATTGTGAGCAAAGTGCTGGGGGTGGGTGGGGGTGGGGTGGGGCAGCTAACCCCAATATTTAACCGTTAAGACAGCAAAGCATTTCAAAGGCTGCTATTGATTTGAACCACGACCTCCGCGTACGTATTCATACAAAAACATGCACACAAAGCTTGTTAGCCAAATTGCGTTTTGCAGCTATGCATTTTCTTAAAAAGCACACACATTGATTTATAATTTATTAAGTAATTGCCTTGAAGATGCTGTAGAAAACAAAGGAGTAAGAGAAAAACAACAACACAACAACCCCCAAAACCAAAACATTTAATGAGCAAATTTGAAAGGATCTGTTGTGCAACCAACTTTTGGAGAGAAACAAGAAATCTTTTCATCTAGTATGAATACAGACTTCCAAGGTAATTAACTGAAGTCAAGAGAAGATAAAATGGGTAGCCAGTGTGGAGTCCTCCTGATGTGTTTGAACTCCAGTTCCCATCATCCCTGGCCAATTGGCATGATGGCTGGGACTGATGGAAGTTGGAGTCTGGCAACAACAACTGGAGGGCACAACATCTGGTACCCCTACTTGAAACAGCCCATTGCAATGCAGCAAGATCTAGCTGCACCTCAGAGGTTATTGCCCCTTTGTTTTGGTCTTGCAAAAGTCCTACTGCCAATTCTAGTGTAACAGTTCTAGACATACTCCTGGCATGACATGGGTATTTATTTTGGGGCAGGGAGAATGTAGAGTGGAAGGCCGGTGACTGGCACCAGTACAGGGATCACCAAGGTCTTGGGGAAAGTAGGGGAATTTGGAACTTTCAGGGGATGCCAGTCACAAAATGGTTGCTTGTGGGGGTGGGGTTAATGAGAAAAGGCCACCAGAACACAAAATGATTGTCACATCTAAAAGCAGAGAGAAAAAAGACAGGGCATGGGAAACAGTAGAGGCATGCCTGTATCAGCTACTCCCATGCTGCCCATAGAGAGAGGGCCTTTGTTCATCTCCTATGTTCAGAATGGAAAGGAGGATGCCCAGTCCTCGCATTCAATGAAATGTGGACACCTTTAAAGGAATGTGGAGAAAGCACAAACAACCCTTTCATGCATTGTGAATAGAGGTAATGGTGAAAACATTGGTACTTGCAGGCAGTGCATTGGTGACCCCTGCAGGGTCATGTAGCTTGCTTTGTGTCCCTTGATATACTACCAGTATGTTTCTGACCACAATTCAAAGTGTTGGTGCTGACCTTTAAAGCCCTAAACGACCTCGGTTCAATATATCTGGTCTCCACCCCCATTGTTCTGCCCAGACACTGAGGTCTAGCACCGAGGGCCTTCTGGTGGTTCCCTCACTGTGAGAAGCCAAGTTACAGGGAACCAGGCAGAGGGCCTTTTCAGTAGTGGCACCCGCCCTGTGGAACACCCTCCTACCAGATGTCAAAAAGAAAAACAACTACCAGACTTTTCTTAGAAGACATCTGAAGGCAGCCCTGTTTAGGGAACCTTTTCATGTTTGATGGATTACTGTATTTTAATATTTTGCTGGAAGCTGCCCAGATGGGCAGGGTATAAAAAATAAATTACTACTACTACTACTACTACTACTACTACTACTATTGGCTTTGATGCTCTGCTCTGGTTTGGGTTCTCCTAAGCACCAGCTGCTGTGTTCAGCTGCTGAGTTCTTGTTCTCCCAATATTGGCCACCCAGCTTACTCAGATCACCACTTAGGCTCACATCTACCTCCATCTCTCTCTTGGCTGTCCTCCCAGGTCTGCTCCCAGGTCTGGCCCAATGCACTCTTCTGCCCAAGGCAAAGAGCAAGATGGTGTCCTCCTTTCCCAACCGGATTAATAGTTAAATCTCAGTTCAGCACTGGCAACGGAATAGTGCCCTCCACCACAGCTAACTAGGGGGTGCCAGTCATGCACAGACCCTCTAAGTGACCCTATTTTCCAGGGACTGTCCCAGATTTACAGAAGCTGCCCCAGTTTCTGATTTGATCCTGGAATGTCCTGCTTTTCCTTAGGACGTCCCTGTTGTTGTTTTTTTAAATATGTTTTTATATATGTTGGGAACTCTCCAGGGTGGCTGGGGCAACCCAGTCAGATGGGTGGGATATAAATAATAAAATTATTACTATTATGGAATAGAAGGTCCCTATTTTAATCAGAGAAATGTTGGAGGGTAATCGTGCTCAGTGGTACTCACAGTTCTGGCCTCCACGTAAACAGGAAGCTCAAGTGAGAGAGCCATGGGGAGGCAGAGACTTCCAGTTTTGGGCAAAAGGTCCTCAGTGGCAAACCAGGAGCTGAAAGGGGATATGACACGTATTGGGGCTTGGAGAAAATATGAGCAATTGGTGTGCGTAGGGTTGGGGCTTTTAAAGACCACATTGCATTTTTTTTTATGTCAGGGGTGGCTAAGCCGTCACCCTCCAGATGTTGTTGGTCTCCCAACTCCCATCAGCCCTAGTCAGCATAATCAATGGTCAGGAATGCTTGGAGTCATATAACAACAACATCTGAGGGGCTACAGGTTAGCCACCCTTGCCCAGGAGATTGCCTCCTCCTAAATCTCGCCCTGCTCAGAGGCCAACATGGGACCATAAACCTTATTATCATCTTAACACAGTTAAATATCAGAGCCTCTCCACCCCCTGCCCGCCATTTTTTCAGGTAACTGAAGTTCCTTTGATCGCTCAAAGTTCATTCTGTGAGACCCTCTGTTTCCATTTCTTTGTGTGTGCGTGTGTCGAGCGCGAATGCGGCTTAATTATAATTCGTGTTCTCTGCCGTTCTTACAACATCTCAAGTCATGAAGTCTCAAATGGATTTATTGATACTTTGAAAAATATGTAAAAATAAATAATCAGCTGTCACTCTCCATATCGTGCCTCTGTTTTCTTTAGCATTCTTATGTCAGGTTCTATAAACTCCGATGAGGGTCTCGGTGCACTGCGCACGACTTGGCAGCTGTAATGACACACATTAACACTTCTGGCAAGGGAAAAAAATGTTTTGAAAACCCCGATGTAACAAATCCTCTGGATTTTGAGAAATAAAGTGGTTCAAGGTGCCGTTCTCCGTGGACACTCCCCGGGCACTCGCACAAACAGCTGTGGGCCAGCTTTCCTCAGCAGCATAGAAAAATCCTTGGTTGAGACCATCTTTCAGTAGTATGGATGTTAATACAGTGAGTCAATTTAAACCATCCACATATGTTGGCTGCGTTTTCCCCCACCCCCTTCCTGCAAACTGTGTGTTTATGTTAAACGGGTTTGAACTGAGGAGGAACATGATGTGTATTCTGGAATTCTTGGCACCCTGCTTCTAGATGTTGATAACTGCCATGGCTTGGTATGGCTCAAGCCCGCAAGGCAAAAGTAGTGTATGAGAGACAAAGGGAGATGCCTAGGCCATGCACCAGGGGTCATAGAGCCGGTGTGGTGTAGTGGTTAGAGTGTCGGACTATGACCTGGGAGACCAGGGTTCAAATCTCCACTCGCTAGGAAGCTCACTGGGTGACCTTGAGCCAGTCATAGAATCATAGGACTCCCAATGGTCATCTTGTCCAACCTCCTGCAATGCAGGAATATCAGCTAAAGCATCTATGACAGATGGCCATCCATGACTCTAAAACCTAGTCTCTCTCATAGGGTTGTTGTAGGCATTAAAGTACGAGGGGGGGGGTATTTAGAGTGAGAACTTGAGTTCCCTTGGAGAAAAAGGTTGGATATAAATGCAATAAATAAATGGTTAATAAATAAAGCTCTGCGAGTGAGGCTTTCTCCCAATTGAAGTACAGAGTGTTTGAGGACCGGGACATTCACAGGGAAACCAAAATGCTTGTTTACAAAGCTATTGTACTACCAGCCTTACTATATGCTTGTGAAACATGGACCACTTATAAACACCATCTCCAGCTCCTCGAAAGGTTCCATCAATGGTGTCTCAGTAAAATTGTACACATCACTTAGGAAGACAGGTGAACTAATACCAGTGTACTGGAAGAAGCAAAGATCACCAGTGTTGAAGCAATGATTCTTCAACATCAGCTTTGTTGGACTGGTCATGTTGTGCGGATGCCTGATGATCGTCTTCCAAAGCAACTACTCTATTCCGAACTTAAAAATGGAAAGCGTAATGCTGGTGGTCAACAAAAGAGGTTTAAAGACTGTCTCAAGGCAAATCTAAAAAAATGTAGTATAAACACTGACAACTGGGAAACACTGGCCTGTGAGCGCTCCTTTACCAAAGTTGACATGGGCTTTGAAGACACTCAAACTCAGGACGCAAGGGAGAAATGTGCTAAGAGGAAGGCATGCTTGGCAAATCCATACCATGATCAACACCCGCCCAGAAACCAATGTCCCCACTGTGGAAGAACGTGTGGATCCAGAATTGGCCTCCACAGACACTTACGGACTCACTCTTAAAACCATGTTTATGGAAGACTATCTTACTCAGCTACGAGTGATCGCCAAAGAAGAAAAGACCCCCCACCCTCAGCCCACGAGACAGAAAAAGAGAAAGTGTGTATTTACACACTTCATTTTCCCAAGGGATCTGGGTAAAAATTTGGATTCATTAGAATTAATCTGAGCCTTTAAAAGCAGAAAGAGCTGAAAGAGTAGGTGGGAAAGACTGCCACTCTTCCCCACTTCCTCTTTCAGCTCTATGTACTTTCCAAGGCAGAAAAGAGTGGCCACACTTATCACCTTATCAGTTTGTGCACAGTGGGGGTAAGGGTGGGGACAGAAGAAATATAGGGGCTTTTCAGGATGCCTGAGGAAGACTTGATAGGCACCACAGATTTCTTATGACCGTGTGGAAAGAACCAATGCATTGCAATTGACCATTCTGCTTCATTTGTTAGCACTTCCATATGTTTGAAGGTTCAAACCATGGCCATAAAGGCAGCTAAAGTACAAATATATGTTTAAAACTAAGAGAGCATCCAAACACAGACGTGCAGTGTAAGGTGAATAATTGCTTTATTTATTTTCCCCAACAATCATGATCCTTAAACTTAAATGGCAGCATCACTTTTTAGACAGATAAAATGCTAAATGTTAAATTTTGAATGGTAGAGAAGGAGAGAAAAAATGCCAAGGACCGCGTCAAAGAATTGTGAATTAAACTGTAAACTGACCCATTACAAACTAAGTTCCTTTTTGGAATGGGCAAACTTGAACTGGAACTAATTCCTTTTTAAAAAATGAACTTTCCAAGTTCTGGCTTGGGTACTATGCACTAGTTCAGTACATCAGTTTCCCCCCCAAAAAACCACAAGTCACTTATACAGCATCAGCCTTGATTTACTGCCACATGGCACCAGGGAAATTGCAGAGTAAAGTGTGGGGTTTCCAGTTTTGAGAAGGATAAGGTATTGGCATTTTTGAAAAAAAGAAGAAAGAAAAAAATCTACATCCCCTAGCTAAAGCCTTTCAATCCAAATAGCAGATTTTACATTCCATGTATAAACCTCTGGAAGCCCCCGTTTATGATGGCAATGCTGAGAGACCCTTTAGCACAGTGCCACGAACAGCAACCATATAATAAAATGCTTTTAATTGGATAGTTAATAAATGTTGTCCTCTTCATAAAGAAAACCAAGTGTGGATGGAAAATTGACTTCCAGGGAAGGAAAGAAGCCAGCAATAATATAGTTGATTTAGGCAGCAGTAATATAGATATTATGAACTCAGGGTGTTAGGAGGAAGACATTAATAATCAGGGGGTTTTGTAGATGGTTTGGGCATACGAAAAGAGAGAGCCTTATTTAATGGACATTGTTGGACTTTAAAGGCAGAGGTTCTTAGAGGGGCTGGCTCTGCCATCAGGCAGAATGAGGAAGTTGCCTCAGGCAACTGATTTGGGGTCTCATGAAGGTAAAGGGACCCCTGACCATTAGGTCCAGTCATGACCGACTCTGGGGATGCAGCGCTCATCTTGCTTTATTGGCCGAGGGAGCCGGCATACAGCTTCCGGGTCATGTGGCCAGCATGACTAAGCTGAATCTGGCGAACCAGAGCAGCATACGGAAACGCTGTTTACCTTCCCGCCGGAGCGGTACCTATTTATCTACTTGCATTTTGACATGCTTTCAAACTGCTAGGTTGGCAGGAGCAGGGACCAAGCAACGGGAGCTCACCCCGTCGTGGGAATTCGAACCGCTGACCTTCTGATTGGCAAGTCCTAGGCTCTGTGGTTTAACCCACAGTGCCACCCGCGTCCCTTTGGGGTCTCATACAGGGCAGCAAATTATTGGTTTTTATTTATTTATTTATTTATTTATTTAAATCATTCTATTTTATCTCCCAGAGAGCAGTGTTTCTTATTCAGGTGCCAAAATAACTCTTGGCACCCACAGCTGGGAAGGCAGTGATTTCTATTTAGTCACAGGCAGCACCATGTCTAAGGGCTATCTGCCCCTGTTGCTTCCTAGTGAAGCTTGATGAGTTGCCCAGCTCTCTGCTGAAACTATCTCACAGGGTTGTTAGTAGATGGCACCATGGCCAGCTTGGCAGATGTGCAGGATGGAAATGTGATAAACAGAGCCTAGTTGTGTTGAAAAGACCAGGTTCAGCAAGGGTGATGTGAATGTGTGAACTGCCTGATCCTGTATATCACTGCTTGATCAGTACATACCATCTGTTTGAACCATGATCTGAATGAGGGTTCGCCCCCAGGGCCACTGGACATCCCACTTGGGGAGGGGGAGCTGATCAAACCAGCTTCCAACACACCTCCAGAGAGCGAGGTTTCCATGGTAGCTGAGAAGATGACTGGCCAATCTGTGGAACCACCTGGATGGGAGGCTGAGGGAGAGTTAGAGGGTTAGACTTCAGTCCTGTCAGCAAGAACACACTGCCATTAGCACAAGAGCAACCCCCGAAGCACTTGCTGGCAAGCTCAGTCTTCTCGCTTGGGCCAGGAAGTGTGGAAATGGTGGGCCTCACCCCATCCCTCTAAAAGGAGAGAGAGAGAGAGAGCCATGTCAGGTGTTGGAACAATGTCTTTGCTTATGCCCAGCCATGTGTCCCAGATTCTGCCGTGTGCTTTTAAAACCTTGTAGCCTATGCTAAGATACAAAGAGATGGAAAGAAGTTAAAGTCCCTACAAGAGAAGAATGGCAGATCAAGTTGATGGATTATGCTGAAATGGCTAAAATGACCGGAAGAATCAGAAATCAGGAAGACCAAAATTTTAATAAGGAATGGGGGGAAATCATCTGAGTGTGGGAGACTTGGAGCTTCCATTTTAATGGTCCACAATGCCCCCGCCATAGCATGGGGTAGGAGCCTTGTAGGGAAAAAAAATGGCAGTCCCCAGGTCAGGATCTGGGAAGCACCAGTTACATTTTCCACAGGGCCCCAGTTCCATGCTACGGCTAGAGCATTGTCGGCATTGAAAAAGTCAGGTCAAAGACGCAGCTGCTTTGTCAAATTTGGAGCTGGCCCTTATAAATATATGTGCTTGTGCTTTTATGTCCAGCTAATGTTCGGACGCAGGTGGCGCTGTGGGTTAAAGCCTCAGCGCCTAGGACTTGCCGATCGAAAAGTCGGCAGTTCGAATCCCTGCGCCTGCCAACCTAGCAGTTCGAAAGCACCTCTGGGTGCAAGTAGATAAATAGGGACCGCTTACCAGCGGGAAGGTAAACGGTGTTTCCGTGTGCAGCTCTGGCTCGCCAGAGCAGCGATGTCACGCTGGCCACGTGACCCGGAAGTGTCTCCAGACAGCACTGGCCCCTGGCCTCTTGAGTGAGATGGGCGCACAACCCCAGAGTCTGTCAAGACTGGCCCGTACGGGCAGGGGTACCTTTACCTTTACCTTTAATGTTCTTTCATTATATTGTTATGTTGATGCAAATGTCTTCTTTTCCGTTGTAGAGCGCTGTGCTCCGAACTTGCTTTCCCCCCCAGCATGTATGAGTCCCCGGTATGTTTTTCTAGAACTTGACTGGAGAGGCTAATTATGTTTGATTTATAGCCCATAGAGGTGGTTCTCATTTCAGATGAGGACTTCCCTTGGTAATGTACTAATAACCACAGGTTCCAAGAGGCTAAACTGAGACTAATACGGAAGAATTCAAAGCAAAACTTGCAGGGGAGCCTCATAAAGGCATTGAATGGAACAGACAAACTCTTTAAGATAAAAGAGATGTGTGCACATGTGGGAGTGGGAAATTTTGGTTACTTTTCTTTCCTTGGCATTTGTATATTAGCCTCTCTCCCTTTTGGACTCGTGTGTGGATGAGTGAATATTTTTAAACACCCTTCGCTGTTTGTTTTACAGTTCCTTTGGTTATTTATTTAGATAGGGAGCCGACCCTGTTCCAGACAGTTGTATTATAGAAACAGAAAACAGATGGTGCCCTATCGTGAAGGTCAGTGGGCAAAATGGGACCCAAAGGAGAGAGTAGAGCAGCGATAGGGAATCCCTTGCCATCAGACATTCTTGGACTCCAGCTCCCATCAGCCCCAGCTAGCATGGTCAATGGTCATCAACATCAGGAGGGCTACAGGTTCTCCATAAGAACATGTGAATGTAAGAATATAAGAAGAGTCTGCTGGGTGAGGCCAATAGCCCATGTAGTTCAGCAACCACCCTTATTTTTCGCTTCATAAGCCGCACCTGACCATAAGATGCACCTAGTTTTTAGAGGAGGAAAACAAGAAAAAAATATCCGCCCCTCCTTCCGTTGTAGTACTCTACATGCTCTGCGCAGCTCTCACTTTTCTTGCTTTGAAGCAAGCGAGAGCCGCTTACACAGCTTCTGCCCCACTTTGCACAGCTCTCATTTGCTTGCCCATCCCTCCTTCCACCTCACTGTAAAGCGAGGCGACGCCAGAGCAAGAAGAGGAGGAGGAGGAGACACCGGGACAGGTGCTTTGCTTGCCATGGCTCCCATCCATCCCTCCTCTCGCCTCGCTGTAAGGCAAGCAGAGCGAGAGCAGCTGACACGCTCTACACGGCTCTTCATTTGCTTGCTTTACAGCGAGCCAAGAGGAGCAAGGTGGGAGGAGTGACAGACAGGAGCCGTGGCTCTCATACGCCCCTCCTCCCAGCTCACTGTAAAGCCAGCAAAGCGAGAGCCGCGCAAAGCAGGACAGAGGCTCGCTTTGCTTGCTTTACTGCGAGGCAAAAGGAGGGACGGACGGGAGCCATGGCTCCATCAGTGGAGGCATCCCTCAGCTCATGACTGCAGCGGCAGCTGAGGGATCCCTCTGCCATCCAGTGCATTCGCGCCATAAGACGCACAGACATCTCCCCTTACTTTTTAGGAGGGAAAAATTGCGTCTTATGGAGCGAAAAATACGGTAGTTCTCACAGTGGCTGCCCAGATGTTTGTCAGAAAACCTCAAGCAGAATCTAAGCAAAAGAGCACACCCCCCTCCTGTTTTTGCTTTTCAGAAACATCACTGCAAAACATGGCCATCATAGCTAACAGTCATTGATAGTCTTATCTTCCATGAATTTTTCCAATCTGCTTTTAAAACCATCCAAGTTGGTGGCCATCACTGCCTCCCATGGGGGGGGGGGTGAATTCCACAGTGTAATTGTGCTGCGTGAAGAAGTCCTTTCTTTTATTTGTCCGGAATCTCCCAACATTCAGTTTCATTGGATGTCCATGAGTCAGTAGTGGAGCAAACCAATCGGGTGCCTGGGCAGCTCCTGGGGGTGCAGGGCCAGCCGCCCGTAGGGGTGGGGAAAGGATGCTTCGCGAGGTCTCCGAGGAGTCTGCCTGCCTCCTCCCCCTCAGCCACCCTACAGCTGAGGGGGAGGCAGTGGGTGGACCGTTTGGGTCAGTGCGGAGCCTGCGGGCACCCAAACCATTGTGTCACTCCCAGGAGAGACGCGTGGCTCTGGCACGCTGCAGGCCCCGCGGTGAGTGCCGCCTGACATTTTGTGTCCCCTCCCTCAATGGTGACACCCGGGGCAGACTGCCCCTACCACACACCCTTCCTCCCCCACTGCCATGAGCTCTACTGTGATGAGAGAAGGAGAAAAACTTTTCTCCAACCCCTTCCTCCAGGCTATGCATACTTTCATAAACTTCTACCACGTCAGCTCTTACTTGCTTTTGCTCTAAGCTAAAAAGTCTCAGCTTTTCCTCTGCTTCCCCCTGAAGCAGAGCATAATGAGGCCCCGGACAAAGCATAGGCCTGAGACCTGCAGTGAAATATCATCGGGGGGAAATAAAGATGGGCGACCCTGAAGTTAGGGGGAAGGATTAAAGCACAGTAAAATGCATCCAGCGCCAAAGCAGGTTCATCGGACTTTCACCGTTTCAGCAAAATAGATGAGCCAGTTAAAAAGGCTTAGAATATTCAAAGGAATTCATCCTCCCATACCAATCTCTCTATGCTTAAAAACTAGAAGGGGAGGCCTTGCTGATGAGCCTACAACCACATGACGTTTGAAAGGTGGTAGCATGTGGTGGCTCCCCATCTCTGGAATGTCTTCTGCACTGCTGTGCCCTTTGTGGCTGGCCACATGACCAGCCTAATGGAGGGGAATACTGGTGTCTAAGCCACCCCAGCATTTTGTTGGAGGTCCTCTTAAACCTGGAGATGGCCCTGATGGAATGCATTCTTGTAGCAATTTGGTTGGGGGCAAAACTATTGGGTGGCAGGGGGAAGAATAGGTATAAAAGGACAATTGCCTCCAAGTTTGGGGCAAGTACCCTTTGGTAAGTGAACCCCAGCAGTAGACTGAAAATCACAAAACATGCAGCAAAGTAGAGTGTGGAAGTATGAGCCGCTGGACCCTTAAAATATGCCCTTATGAGTTCCAAAATAGTCCCCTCTTCCCCCTGCATAGAAAAAGGCCACACATTTGGTAAGTAAAAATGGTTTACTTACAAACTCTCCAAAGGTCAAATTCATGCACTTTTCCATACAGCATTGAGAAAGCATTGCACAGGCAGTAAAACCTGGCTTAGTTACAAGTGTGAAAGTTCCTAAATTACTGGTCTAGGAACTCAAGAGCGCCTTGTACAACTAAGCAGCTCAGACCACTTTACACCCTGAGCTTCGCAGGTAGACTGAGAGGGGAACAAAGGCTTTATTCCCGAGTCCCTCCCAAGGTGAGCTAAGCCTGTCTGCATAGCTTACATTATGCTTTTAACCCCTTCATACATTAAATAGACTTAAGCATGAGGCTGGTTATCTCACAAAACTCAGAATTAGTTGGCTCCACCTACCATTGGCTCTTGGGCCTTTATCAATGCATTCTTCTTCTTCTTAGGTAGGACTTGAGTGCGAATGAAAGACGCAAGCATTTTGCGCACCCAAATGTCGCACTGAATGTTTAGTAGAACTAAGCATTCAGTGAGATCCTCTGCAATGTTTGCTCAGAAAGAAGTCCCGCAGACTTCAGTGGGGAATCTTCACAGGTAAGTGGCTATTGGATTGCATTCGTAGCTCATATAACGAAACACATTGAGGAGAAAGTTAATTGCATTGAAAGTAAACAGTGCACTTTGGATTGTATTGCACTGCTCTTTCAAGTGTTTTTATTTAAGAATTACCCTAATATTCAAAGGTTCAGGGTGATGACAGAAAGTTCAGGTTAACAGATGTCCCCATTTCCTGGGGACAGTCCCCGCATTTACAAATCAGTCCCCTGACAAAATCCATCTATTCAGTAGGAAACTGAAAAGTGTCCCCGGATTCATTGAAAAAAAATATGGTAAGTTTCAGTGTTCACAGCGATTGTTCTAAAGTACAGTAGGCAGGACAACAACAAAGGGGCGTGGATCTGAACTGGAAAAAACAACCACCATCAATGTAGTCATTAATAAAGATCCCTCCTGCCCATCTTTGCTTTTTGCCCATTTCCATGTATCCCCATGTGGAGAACCCCATATCTTGGCTACATGCTGTTTAATTCTGTTCTATTCAAGCATAGTATGGTTTAGGCTTTTTAATTTAAATATTTCAAAGAACCAATTTGTGGCAGAGGTGTTACTTTCCTCCTTAAGTACATATTATGCATTTTTATTACAATTTTGCTACAGCCAAATGTCTTTTAAAAGCCTGATTCACAAACCACTTCACTGCTCTTCAAGAATGAAAAACAAAGAGAATGCGCCGAAACGTGATTTACCTGCTGAAATGTAGTAAAAAAACAAAACAAAAAAACCCACACACACATGCACATGCGCGCGCGCGCACACACACACCATAGAAATTAGGGTAATTTAAACCTAGTTCTTATTTTTAGGCTTCAAAGTATTTTGGCATTTAGTTTGTTTGGCTTGATGATTATCATTTTATGTAGTTGTGGTTATTTTAAAATGCTGTTTCCATGACAGCCTTGTAAATGAACCTTCAGCTCATGTTCTCCTTTCCCTTTTACAAATAAACCCTCTTCTCAGAAAGGGAATGTCTGCTGGCAAACGCACATCTCAACCACATTCTTATAAGGCATGTGGTTTTGCCCTCTGCTTTGGTTGAGTAGCAGCTCGGGTGACACCACATATTTCCTTTTCTCCCCAATCTCGGGGTCCGTCAAGGCAGGCCTGTGTGCAGAAGAGCTAGCAGAGGGAAGCCATCGATTCTCAGGAACCCTCCAAAAACAGCCACTCATCAACTATGTAGTTTATTATAACATTTTTACCACTTTGGGGGAGGTCCCTTTTGATGTTCTGCCACGGGCATTGAAACATCTTGGGCCATTTTGGACTGGGACCTGGGACCTGCACTGTTTTGAGCCTTAGCTCATTCTTTTTTTTGGGGGGGGGGGATATGCAAAAACAGACCTGCTTTCTAGGCCATTTGAATATCAGTTGCTAGAAGCCAAAGGACGGGAGAGTGCTCTTGCGCTCGAGTCCTGCATCTGGTTGGCCACTGTGAGAACAGGGTGCTAGACTAGATGGGCCATTGGCTGGATCTAGCAGGCTCTTCTTATGTTCTTAATCTAAGCCAGGGCTAGCCAACATGGCACCCTCTAGATGTTCTGGATGACATCTCCCATCAGCCCTCACCATTGGCCTTCCTGGTTGGGACAAGTCGGAACTGGAGTCTACAACATTCAGAGGACACTATGTTGGCTACATCTGCTCTAAGCACATGGGGATGCTTAAAAAAAATATCCTCACACCATTCTGGATTTTGAGACTCCTTGATTGAGAACAACTCTGTTAGGCTCCCACCCTACACCTAATTACCTGGATGTAAAGGTACCCCGACAATTAAGTCCAGTCACGAACGACTCTGGGGTTGTGGCACTCATCTCGCTTTAAAGGCCGAGGGAGCCAGCGTTTGTCCACAGACAGTTTTTCCGAGTCATGTGGACAGCATGATTAAGCTGCTTCTGGCGAAACCAGAGCAGTGCATGGAAACACCATTTACCTTCCCGCCAGAGTGATACCTATTTATCTACTTGCACTGTGTGCATTCGAACTGCTAGGTTGGGAGGAGCTGGGACCGAACAACGGGAGCTCACTCTGTCATGCCACCCGCGTCCCTTTACCTGGATGTAAGTCCCATCAAACATAAGAGGTGACTGAGCAGATATTCTGGTAGACATAAGCATATGTAGAGATCTCCTTTTTTTAAAGGTCTTTTCTTCTCTCTATCGCCCCTTACACGGACCATAAAATTGCCTTGGCCCTTGAAGGGAGGCATCATGATTGTGGTTTAGTAAACAACGTTAGTCTGAATAAAATAGGAAGACAATACATCCCTTAAACTTCTTCCTATTAAAGAATAATGTTAATTGGTTAGTGTATGCAGGAGAAGGTTATATGGCCCATTGACTTTATATAGATTGAAATGCTAAGCAGGGCCAAGTAGAAACATCAGTAGGGAATAGAGGGTAAGTACTCATCAGTTTTATGTGCTCTTTCCTATTTTCCTATTTATTGCTTACCCCTCACGGTGTTTCTCGGCAAGCCCCTATAAGTCAAGTCAGTTGGCTGCTGAATACTACGTGGCTCAGCAAACGAGATGGTCGCGCCATCTACATTCCGTCTTCGGCGTAAAACAAAACCGATGCTTTGGTCTACGCACACAGCAGAAGGAAGCGGCAGACTTCTCAGGTGTAGCTGTGACTGGTCCCTGCTGGAGACTGCTAGGGCAGAACGCAGGGAGGTCATCACTAGGGGGAGCCACAGCCAATGGCAAGCACAGCCAGCTAATACTAGTTTTGTACCCATCCTTTTTGCAGCTGAGTTCTACAAGGAGTCACACTGAGATGGACCTATAGGCAGGTAGGGCCTGGCTGACGGCACTTGATAGGACAGTGCCTCGCTCACCTTTTATGGTGGTGGAATGGACAAAGCCACTTCAGGCTGCTGTTATACAGGTAATAATATCGAATCTTTCTGTGTGCAACCCCCACCATCTTCGTAACTCTGTTAGCAGAAAACTACAACAGCAAGGAGTAGCCTGGGCTATTTTTATTTTTTTATTTTTTTGTAACATACAAGGAGATTTTACATGAAGAACATTCAAAGCTGACACCTTGTCCACCCGCATTGCGAAGTGGTGCAGTCCAATCTACCGTGTCAGGATTCTTCCGCCTTGTTCTGCCGCAGAGGCCCTACCCTATCCCCTCGTAAATAAAAAGCAAAACCTGCACCACGTTGAATTATTGTTTTTGTAAAATAAAGGAGCAGCAAAAACAGAAAGTCTGCTTTCACCAAAACCGAGGAGAAGTTCTGCTTTAACAAAATGGTAAAATATCCGGAAATAATGACTCAAACAAATAAAGAGTACATCATGAATTAAACAAGAGAGAAAAGAAAGGGGGGGAGGATGTGATAAACTGCTTCCTAGGGACGCGGGTGGTGCTGTGGGTTAAACCACAGAGCCTAGGACTTGCCGATCAGAAGGTCGGCGGTTCGAATCCCTGCGGCGGGGTGAGCTCCCATTGCTCGGTTCCTGCTCCTGCCCACCTAGCAGTTCGAAAGCACCTCAAAGTACAAGTAGATAAATAGGTACTGCTCTGGCAGGAAGGTAAATGGCGTTTCCGTGCGCTGCTCTGGTTCGCCAGAAGCGGCTTAGTCATGCTGGCCACATGACCCGGAAGCTGTACGCCGGCTCCCTCGGCCAATAAAGCGAGATGAGCGCCGCATCCCCAGAGTCAGCCACAACTGGACCTAATGGTCAGGGGTCCCTTTACCTTTATCTTTAACCTCATATCCTAAGCAAATAAGCAGAAAGAAAACTGCAGTTAAATCAATTGCCTCGTCCCAAAAAGGATATTGCAGGGTTGGAAATGGTTCAGAAAATGGCAACCAAAATGATAAAGGGGATGGAGCAACTCCCTAGTGGCTGGATTCTGCATTCACTCTCAGAATTGTACATCCTGCCAGCTGCTGGGATCCACAGGTGGGGAGAATGTTGTTATGGCCAGGTTCTGCTTGCATGCTTCCCAGGGGCTACTGGTTGGCCACTATGATAAAAGAACCCCTGGCTTGATCCAGCAGTACCCGTATGTTCTTATGATCTTCTAGGTCCTCACCAGCAAGCTTAGAAGCTAAATAAGAACATGGCGGCTGGGGGAGGGAAGAGAGGGGAGGGGAGGAAACTTTGCACTTGCTGGCGGATGCTAAAAAAAGATAACTGGAAATGAATTGCCGTAACAGGAAGCCTGCAATAATTAACCTAGAGATTAAAGAAAGAAAGAAATCAAAACAGAATGTCAGGAGTGGAATGCAAGAGAAACACACACAAATTGGTAATGCCTTGTTAAAAGTGGATTAAGTTTGCCTGGGTCATGCCCTCATGCTAGGGGTAGGCAGTGTATAGCCCTCAACCTAATTTAATTAGGGCGGCAAAGAAGGGGAAATAGGTGAGGTGGGGGAGAGGGAATTGCAAAGAGAGAAAAGGGCTGGCAGAAAGGCAGCAAGGGGGTGCCCTGCTCACTTTTGGCTCTTATCCACCCAGTTTTGCTCTGGTTCTGCCAACACAGGTCTCCAGCCCCACCCACCCCTGCCTCTGGCTCCTCCCACTGCTGGTACACACCTCCTGTCTACCCCGGGGAAATGCAGCCCTCCTCAGGTTCCTCTCAACTCTGTCTTAGACAATAAGACAGGCAACCTGCTCTGGACGGTTAAATTCTGAATGGCATCTGGCTCCCTTTGGGAGCTTTTGGAACTAGCAAATGATGACAGAGGTGATGGTAGCCCCTTCCTGTTTCCATGTGACTTATTTAGGGGAAGGAATGCATCCTGTCAGAAATATGGGAGACCCCAACACAGGCTGCGCTGCTGCTGAAATACAGAGGTGCCTCGCAAGACGAAATTAATCCGTTCCGCGAGTCTCTTCGTCTTGTGGTTTTTTCGTCTTGCGAAGCACAGCTATTAGTGGCTTAGCGGCTTAGCGGCTATTAACGGCTTAGCGGCTTTAAGAAAAAGGAAACAAACTCACAAGAACTCACAAGACATTTCATCTTGCGAAGCAAGCCCATAGGGAAATTTGTCTTGCGGAACGACTAAAAAAATGGAAAACTCTTTCGTCTAGAGCGTTTTTCGTCTTGTGAGGCATTCGTCTTGCGAGGTACCACTGTAATTGCACTGGTGGCTTCTTAGCCACTGGGCTGGGTTCAGGATGCAGTTACTGGTGTCCAGAGCTCCATACGGTATTGAAGCATGATGCCTGAAATATCATCTCACTCCGCATGTAGTCAGCTAACTGCCATTCTTTTCAGGAGAAGGCATCCCACAAATGCCATCTCATCAGGATCTCTCTTCCTTATGATTTAGGAATTGGGCCTTTAGTGTGTTGGCACCTGTCCTTTGGAACTCCTTCCCACTGCATATCAGATAGGTGCTACCTCTGTTGTCTTTTTGGTGCCCATCAAACAACAACTTTTTCCAACAAGACTTTTATGTGCAGATTCTTGTCCAGTCTGTATCTGTCTTGGGTTTGAAACTGGCTTCACGTCTGATATGGTTTTAATTGGCTTTTGAATATGAGTTTATTGCTGCTGCTTTCATTGTTGAATCACAACGAGATGTTTCTTAGGAAGTGATTCCTAAATGGAAAGACAAAAGTCTTATATGTGTGCATACAGATCCTTCATTGATAATCTTTTATTCCTTGCCCTTGTTGTCTGGCGTGTGTGTGTAGCATTTCCCTCGAATGTCTTTCTAAAAAATTAGAACAATTTACTTTGCATGTTTTTTTGTTTTGTTTCTTGCATTCTATTGTATTTTTTTTTGTAAACCAGTGTTTTGACACGGAGTGGAGTATTATTTTAATAAACGATAAATGAAACAGGGAGGAATCTTCCCTCTTTAAAGGAACAAATAGCCTTTGTTGGTGGGGTGTAGTAAAGATTTATCCAACTCTCTCATTCCAGGAAACGGGGCAAAAATCTTATTGTGACAAGGCAGTAGTAAAATTTTGCTGGAGGTACTAAGTCAGTAACACAGAAAACATCTTAAAAGACTTAAGAACGGTTCTTCCTATTCCATTCTCCCTGACCAGAACCAACTAAACTTTAGAATCCATTTTAAATTACCATAGACTCAGGATATCTAATATCTATCTGTCTACCTACCTTTCTTTCTTAGTATATCTGTATCTATATCTAAAACCAAGGCACAGGTAATGCTGTCCACTGGGCTGCTGTCAGGGCAAACGGCCCTTTAATGTTGTTTTTCTATGTGTTTTGATGTATTTTAACTGCTGTTTTTAACTAGTTTTAACTAGCTACCTTGAATTCCATCTTGGAAGAAAGGCAGGAGACAAATATGTTAAATAAATAAATATCTAAATCTATACACCATGTACCTACCTATCTACCCAGTCTAATCTCTAGATAGATTCATGACAAGAAACATTAAGGGGAAACATGTATAATGAATTCCACTGCCTCAGTGGCATTATATCCTATGTCAAATATATAACATACTCAGTAAAACTGCTGTTTAATTGATGTTTTCTTCTTTCTTCTGCAGTTTGAGACAGGATGAAAACATCACTCTTCTTCCTGTAATTGATGGCTCCCTCTTGTCCTGTGTTCAGGAGGAATGGAGCATCAATTAAACAATGACTGGGTGACATTTTATGTATTTGACCTGGGTTTTGAACTGCCGGACAAAGTGGTGGGTGGGTGGGATGGCGAACTTGCTATCTCTTGTTAAAACTGAAACTAATTAGTCACATATTTATTCCGAGGGAGGAAGGGCTGAAGAGAGCACGGCTTTCTCCTGGATGAAGCAGTTGCCACTTAAAATTTGTACATGACAAGTGATGGTAAGAAAGAAATAATTTGTTGTCATTAAAATTCTGTTTACTGTACTGTTACTGTGGACTACCTGAAGCCACAAGGGAATTTACAATTTCCACATTGGGTTTCTCCATACTGCTCCTCTGTTTTCTCCAGTTAGTTCCACCTACACTTTCCGGGCCTCATTATTTGCATTTCTAATTCATAGTGGAAATGTTTCCACCATTACATTTCTGCTAAACTTTAAATCGCTAGAAAGAGTTGCCGTGCCTTAAAATAGGATGCGCTTTGGCCTTGCCGAGAACGCATCAGCTGTTGTTATCACACTAGAAAGCAGTGTGATTACATTGCTTGCAATTTTTGTTGGTCCTTCGCTTTACTCTTATTTTGGAATAAAGAATCTGTGTCACGCAGATAAGAATGCTTGCAAATTCCTTGGCTTTTCTTATAACCCAGGTATTTCCTATGGGGCAGATGAATCCTATGGAGACTGGGGGGGGAGGGGTCTGTGGCAGAGAACCACCATGTCCAAGTTGGAGCTTTCCCCCTTATTTTGGTTTAACCTTTTTAATAATAATAATAATATCTCTCTGATTAGTCTCATTGGAGGGACTAGTCTAGCTCCAGGGCTGACATACCTTTCCCCCCATTTGTGGGACGTGCCAGGGGAACAAGAGACATTTCGATTCTCAATCTGTCCCTAGCATGACATCCCCCACTTTTGCTGCCCACCACTTTTGACTCCCTGGAGAAGACCCTGATGTTGGGAAAGATGGAGGGCACAAGGAGAAGGGGGCGACAGAGGACAAGATGGTTGGATAGTGTTTTCGAGGTTACCAGCATAAGTTTGACCAAACTGCGGGAGGCAGTGGAGGACAGAGGTGCCTGGCGTTCTCTGGTCCATGGGGTCACGAAGAGTCGGACAAGACTAAACGACTAAACAACAACAACAACAACTTTTGGAGTGCTGACAGCAGAGCAATGACTTTGGAAATGTCCTTTGCTGCAATGAAGAGGTCTCTGGTGGCAGCCCTCCTTCTCTGAAGACATAAAGGTAAAAGTAAAGGCACCCCTGCCCGTACGGGCCAGTCTTGCCAGACTCTGGGGTTGTGCGCCCATCTCACTCAAGAGGCCAGGGGCCAGCGCTGTCCGGAGACACTTCCGGGTCACGTGGCCAGCGTGACATCGCTGCTCTGGCGAGCCAGAGCTGTACACGGAAACGCCGTTTACCTTCCCGCTGGTAAGCGGTCCCTATTTATCTACTTGCACCCGGAGGTGCTTTCGAACTGCTAGGTTGGCAGGCGCTGGGACCGAGCAGCGGGAGCGCACCACGCCGCAGGGATTCGATCCGCCGACCTTTCGATCGGCAAGTCCTAGGCGCTGAGGCTTTAACCCACAGCGCCACCTGCGTCCCATTCTGAAGACATACAGAGCTTCAAATTTCTGTGCCCCCTGGGATGTCCCCTAAGTGACTATTTAACTACGCTTCCTCACATTTTTATGTTGTTGTTTATAAATGTTTTCACTGTGAATTTGGGACACCATCCACCCTTGCAACAGCTCGATCTATGGCAGTGGTCCCCAGTGGTTTCCCCCCTCCAATAGAACACTTAAAAATTGCTGAGAGTCTTAAAACCTTCATGATTCACACCAGCCACTCTAGTACACTGTGCTAGATGATGCATGATTTTAATGGGCTTTTTTATTGCTTTTTTATTGCTTATACAGTGGTACCTTGGTTTAAGAACAGTTTAGTTTATGAACAACTTGGATTAAGAATGCTGCAAACCCGGAAGCAGGTGTCTTGGTTTGTGAACTTTGCCTTGGAAGTAGAACATGTTCAGCTTCCTGTTGAGTGTAATTTGAGTCCCCCGCTGCTATGGGAAAGCATGCCTTGGTTGAAGAACGCTTTGGTTTCAGAATGGACTTCCAGAACGGATTAAGTTCGTAAACCAAGATACCACTGTATTGTGTTTCATTGCATTACAGTTTGAATTATATTTCAAATCATAAGCATTCTTCACAGACATGATATGAACCACCCGAATGAAACTTGTGGACCACTGGTAGTCCACAGACCATGGTTTGGGAACCCTTGATCTATGGGGTCCTCTTTCCACCCCCTGGCTACCCTTTTGTGTATGATGCATACCACATAACCACAACTCAGAAAGGGAGGCTCATTGTCATGCTCTGTGCTGGTCCAGAGGGTTAACCGTGTGGTGAGGTCAGAGTCCAGTCCGAGGTCGAGGGTGCGGTATGGAGGCTGTCTGACAAAGCTGAAGCTGGGTCCAAGGCAGGGAGTCGGGTGAGGTCAGGAACTCTGGCAGAAGAGCAGTACAGGGTGCAGGCGGCAGGAACAGGCTACCAACAATGTTGCTGCTGCAACCTGGGACATGGGCTGGCTGGCTTTTATCTGCCCCGAGGCATAGTGCGGCTCCGGTCCACAGGTGACTCGCCTCTCCTGGCCTGGAGGCGAGCACTCCTCCTGCGGGAACTTAGTTCCCTCCGCCTCTCTGCCCTGAGCCTCTGCAGCTCAGGAGAGGCTGGAGGGTTACCGGACCCAGAGGCAACCTCCTCTTCCACTGACGGAGCTGAGAGTGGAGCACCTGTAGGCAATGGGTCCTCCATCACCTCAGGAGCCAGAGCAGACTCAGCTGGTGCCTGCACCTGAAGATCCAGCACAGGTGAGGACCCTTCAGGCTCAGGCCCCTGCCCCGGCTCAGCTGGTTCTGGAGGCGAGGACTCCTGTGCAGGCTGGGATTCCTCAGGTTCAGCCTCCGAGTCCGAATCCCAGGCCATCACATGCTCCCATGGAAGAATAGACAGAATGTTGTTGTTGTTAGCGGCCATCTCCCTCACTTTGGTCTGTTGCCTTTTGCAAGGAGGAGAAACCTGATTTGGGCAGTGGGAAAGCCTTACTCTCCAACATTTCTCTGATGAAAAGAGGGATAGCCATACCCTCCAAATAGGGACGTCCTAAGGATAAGTAGGACATTCTAGGATCTAATCAGAAACCAGATGGCAAATCCAGGACTCTCCCTGGAAAATAGGGACACTTGTAGGGTCTGGATGGAGTCTCATCTTTCCTATTGTTTGCATGCAAATTTGAGAGGCGGTTGGGGCTGCCCCCTGTCATGCAGCCACAATGGTATCAGGTGACCACCACCAGGACTTTGAAGCAGTATGCAGGGCTAGCAAAGAACTGTGTGTGGTGCTTTGAAGCACTGTGGATCAGGAGGACTTGAAGGCACTGCCCATTAGCTGAATGGTGGTGACTGCTTTCTGCCAGGATTGGCTTTGCAACTGAGTTCCTCAAGGATTACATAACAGTCATACAAAATTATGTTTTGCATGGAGTGTTCAGGAGATGACGCGAAGCTGCCTTAGACTGAGCGAGCCCCAGGTTTGCCCTTACTCAGTATTACCCACTGGGTCAGGGGCTGTCCAAAGTCCCATGCAGAGGTCTTTTCCAGGCCTGATCCCTGAGATGGAAGCTGGAAATGTCTAACTGCATGACATATGCTCTACAGCTGAGCTGTGGTGTCTCCTCCAAGACCTTCCACCCAGCATGCCAGTGTCCACTACAAAATACTTCTCCTAGTATAAGGCTGTTGAAATATACAGTATTTCAAAGCAGAAAATACACATGGAGAAAACGTGCTATTTTAGAACTTAACGTACTGCATTTTTGACACTCCTGCATGTAGAAAGAAAGGCCTCTTCTTTGTCCTCTTCCTGCTTCAAAGCCATTTCCTTACAATGCTAGCATCTCTTCCCAAGTTCAGGCACTGCCAGTGTTACCAGTCCCATATACCCACTGTTTGTGTATGTGTGGATGAACGTATTCCAGTAAGAAAAATAGTGTTGCCCTCTTGTTATTATTAGAAATCCCTGCAGCATTTGAAGAGAGGGACATTTGCATAGGTTCCCTTTCTCTATTTTGGTAAAGGGACAGTGGGAATTTTTTTTTTGAGAAGCTATGTAACAGGCAAAAATATAACTAAATAACAACAACACCATACACGCACACACGCAGACACACATGCACACTCATAAAGCCTGCTATAAATGAGACTCTGGATTTTAGTTGAAATTCCAGTAAACAGAATTGCACATCAAAACACCACGCTCCCCCCCACACACCCCAAAGTTTGCAGTGTTAAAGGAAAGGAGATGAAACGCAATTAGCAAACAAAAAACAGCAACATTGTAGAGGATGGTCACTTTTTGTATGTCATGTGGCTTTAAAAACAAGTCAGATAAATGATGATGCCATTAAAACTGAACTAATTAAAGAAAGCTTCTTTTAAGAACTCATTAACTGCAACCTCATTTGCATAATGATGCATATTAATTAAGTTTTAATGAATCTGAATTTGCACCAAGCCTATTCATGTTGGCTTTGAAACAAATTGAACAAATTAGTTAAAAGCTTTTTGGAATCTACTTTTCACACAAAAACTGAATATGAATGCCATCATTTCCACAAAAAAGAAATATTTTTTCTTTTAATTTAATTCAAAGGTATGCAGGCCCATCTCTTAATTATTTTTAAATGCAATCATTTCCACCTTCCCCCCTTCACAAAAATCAACAGTATTACTCATCCCCATGCTGAAAATATTGTAAATGGATGTTGTGGGATAAAACCATTACAGCCAATTTATTGAAAGTAAGGTGGAAACATTTGACTTCAGGGTGCATTTAGTTTATTTAATACGCAGGTTTCAATTTTGTCAGAAACCTTTAGGCATTTGGGCTGTTTGTTGAACAGTCACTGAAGCTGCATTTTTATGGCTGTACGAGGTTTTCATGTTATATGTAAGAATATGAAATTGCTCGTCCGATGCCCATTTCCAAAAGTCAGATTTCACAACATAAAGGGGGGGGGAGAGAAAAAGGGTGGGAAAATCACCCCTAAGCATTTAAAGCCTGTGTTTCCTTGCATTGCTGTTCAGTGAATGTTAATTTTCCTTATACACACACACACATAGCAGAATCCAATTTTAACAAGTTTGCTTTCAGCTCATAATAAAAACAAGAATTACAGCAGAAACACTATTGATTTCCTCATACTCCATTGTGTCTTCATCAAGAATGAAGAGATTTATGTAATTACTGCTCCATCTTTTGTTGTTTGGAAAGACTTTTCTTTTTTTGTAAGTCAGCAAATACAAAGGCTGGAATGCTTTCATTGTTGAGATTAAAAGATCATCTTCTCCCCACCCGTCCCCAGTTAAACGGTAGTAGTTTCTTCCGGGAGACTGACAACAAGGAAGATGCTGCTTGACAACAGTTCACACTTTTGTGACTCACAATCACACAAACATCCTGCTCGTCTAACCTCTCTGCCTGTAAAACAGTTGCTCCTTCTTTCATTTCATCGTCCACCATGACACCCACTGGCATGGAGCAGGCAGATGTCAGTGAAGCTGTCCTACAACACTGCACACTATGCACAGTTCTCTTTATTAATATTTAGGGATATAAAATGACAAGAGCTTGTGTTATTGGCTTCTATCACTTACCACTTCAGTTCAACCCAGGGCACTCACAGCCATGCAGCTGATCTCTTTCCTGTTGCTCATTTCGTCCAAGTCGAATTTATGCCATACAGTTTAAGACGAAGAATCCTGGGAATTAAGGTTTGCTTAAGATGCACAGAATCTCCTAGCCTGCTTCCCCAGGTACAATTCCCAGCATTCTCTGGAGAGAGGGACACACTGTTTAATCAGGTTAAGGTTGCGATGCTATACATCAGTCTTTCTCAATCTCGGGTCCCCAGATGCTGTTGGACTACAACTCCCATTATCCCTAGCTAGCAGGACCAGTGATCAGGGATGATGGGAGTTGTAGTCCAACATTCATCTGGGGATGAAAGGCTGTGTATATTTGTGTATAGTAAATCCCAGGAAAGCCATTATACCTGTAACAATTCATAAAGCTTAGATGAACATACCCCCCCCCCCGCCCCGGTCCATTTTCATGTGATCATTCATTCACTGGGGAAGTGAAATAATTTTCTTGGCTACTTTCAAGGGGGTAGCTGATCTTTTTGTAAAAATATCTTCCTAAATAGCAAGATGCATTACGTTAAGGATGGGTGAATATGTCCATTTACATTCCTCTTCGTTTAGCATTATTCTAATCTTAAAATTCAGTTCTCTGAATATTCACATCAGCTTCTGATTTATTTATTTTTTTAAATTAAGGCCTCATGGAAATTCATCAGCATTTTACTGCAAATTTCTCTGAACACACACAGTTTTGCAGAGCAGTGTTTTCCAATCTAATGCATTTTTGTATGTTATTTGCGCAAACACACACATTTTTATGCACACTCTGGTATGTACATTTTGTTCACATCACTTGACTGAATAACTGGGTTGCAAAATTTGGTCACCTGTGCTATGTTTCAGTTTGCCTGTTGTTTCAGACAGTGCAAGCAGTTGGGTAGATTTACCTTTAAACATGAATTGAATTGCTTTGCTTCTCCATTCCTGTTCTCAGCTACCCGTAGTGGTGCGAAGATCTGTGGGAAATCACATTGCGTGCCAAAGAGCTTCTATGAATGGTTACAATTGGAAAACAAAACCACTGGCTAAAATGTTTTGATTTGAAATACAGTTAAATTGATCTTTTAATCTACTCCTTGACGATACCTGATGGGTGCTTATTTTTATACATTTTATTACAAATATGTGTATGTGTGTTTTAAATTCTTTTCCCCCACTCTGATTATTTGTGGGGAGTTATTGGGTTGTTCTTGTTTTTGTTTTGATTATGTATTTTTTCTTTTTATATTGTGATTTTATCCTGTGAACCGCCCTGAGCTGTGGGTATAGGGCAGTATATAAATAAAGGAATAAGACCCAGTGACCCCACAGTTTCCTAGGGGAGATGAATAACAGCATGTTGGGTTTGGGGCTTGAATATGGCCACAACCTTATTGGTTACAGTAGAGAATGATTTGGTGTAGGCATTGGGTAAAGCCATTGCTATTGTGCTCCAGCCCTTCTGCTAGGAATGCATCTAAGGGTAAACCACAACCATGGGGGGGGGGATATGCCCTATGACTTACATCAAATAGGGGTAATAATAATAATAATAATAATAATAATAATAATAATAATAATAATTTTTATTTATCCCCCACCCTCCCCAGCTAATGCCAGGCTCAGGGCAGCTAACAAGCAATAATAAAAACAAGTTGAATGATTACAACTTAAAAACAAGATTAAAATACAACAATTAAAATATTGAAACATTAAAATATTAAAATGCAGCCTCATCACAGGAGGAGAAAGGAAAAAGGAAAAAGAAAGAGGGGGAGGGAATCAAATTGGCTCCAAGCCAAAGGCCAGGCGGAACAACTCTGTCTTACAGGCCCTGCGGAAAGAAATCAGATCCTGGGCCCTGGTCTCATGAGGCAGAGCATTCCACCAGGCCGGAGCCAGTGTTGAGAAGGCCCTGGCTCTGGTTGAGGGTAATCTAACTTCCTTAGGGCCCGGGACCTCTAGGGTGTTGCTATTTATGGACCTTGAGGCTCTCCGTGGGACATACCGGGAGAGGCGGTCCCGTAGATACAAGGGTCCTAGGCCATGAAGGGTCCCCATTGGAGTAGTGGCATGGCCCTAGACCCCACCTGGGCATCAGACCGAAGCCACTCCTCCTGGATCCTTTCAACAGGATACCCCTTTCCAAAGAAGGGCAGGCAAAGGCTACAACCTCCCCTCCACCAAAAATCTAGGTTTACCCAATGCCTAACCACCTTACAAAGTTGTGACAATTGCTACGAGCTAGGTGAAAACCAGATGGCCAGTGCCAATTTGCCAAATGGGAAAAAATGGAGACAGCTTGCACCTGTGTTCCATATAGCAACACCACACAGAAGCAGGCAACAACTAGCACAGCTACTGCCAGCAGAAACATGCAGTCAAGTGAATGTTTGAGGACTAAATGGGGGAAATGTTGAAATGTAGCTGTGAGCCATGAGCAAAGGTCCCAAGCTACTCATAGAAGCAGTGGTGGCTAGTCCCCATTGGTAGAGGCAATGGCTGGCAGAGAAAACTCATTCTACTTTGGGCCCCATCCTCCTCCAGCCTGCTGGGTTCTACAAGAGCATCGCTGAGACGAAGGAGGAGGAAGCTAAAGACACGTCCTGGGTTGGTTGTAGGAAGATGGGCAAGTGGGGGTCTGGCTTAGGGGGTGGTGTCTCAGTTGCCCTAATGGAACAAAAAAGAAGAATTGGCCAAACAGAAGAGCTGTAGAGCATGGGTAGGCAAACTAAGCCCCGGGGGCTGGATCCGGCCCAATCGCCTTCTAAATCCGGCCCACAGACGTTCCGGGAATCAGCGTGTTTTTACATGAGTAGAATGTGTCCTTTTATTTAAAGTGCATCTCTGGGTTATTTGTGGGGCCTGCCTGGTGTTTTTACACGAGTAGAATGTGTGCTTTTATTTGAAATGTATCTCTGGGTTATTTGTGGGGCATAGGAATTCGTTCATTTCCCCCCCTTCAAAATATAATCCGGCCCCCCACAAGGTCTGAGGGACAGTGGACCAGCCCCCTGCTGAAAGAGTTTGCTGACCCCTGCTGTAGAGAAGTGCCATCTGGGAAGCAGTGCTCAAGATGACAGCAACCTAGGGAACCAGATGGATGGTTTAATGTCAAATTGGGTTGAAATGAGTTCCGCTTGTTGAAAAGAATTGGGTTGCCTTTTGGTTGTCCTTCAAAGAAATGGATGACATCCCTCCCTTCTTTGGAAACTGGTGCTCACCTTCCCCCAGACCAATGGTTTCCAACCTTTTTTTGGCCATGTCCCACCTGTTGTTGTTGTTGTTTAGTCATTTAGTTGTGTCCGACTTTTCGTGACCCCATGGACCAGAGCACGCCAGGCACTCCTGTCTTCCACTGCCTCCTGCAGTTTGGTCAAACTCATGCTGGTAGCTTCGAGAACACTGTCCAACCATCTCTTCCTCTGTCGTCCCCTTCTCCTTATGCACTCAATCTTTCCCAACATCAGGGTATTTTCCAGGGAGTCTTCTCTTCTCATGAGGTGGCCAAAATATTGGAGCCTCAGCTTCAGGATCTGTCCTTCCAGTGAGCACTCAGGGCTGATTTCCTTAAGAATGGATAGATTTGATCTTCTTGCAGCCCATGAGACTCTCAAGAGTCTCACCTAAGCATCTCTAAAATAATAAACCCCCCCAACATATAATTCTTATTATTCAAAAAGTAAACACCTGTTCACATGGAAGAAGCCTAAAAGGCCATTATCTTAGTCTAACTCATTCTCAAATAGCCCCCCCTTAAAAATCAAAATGCCACGCTGTGGAGCGTGTGGGAACCACGGACCTAGACACTCACCCAGTTTCTAGTTATCCTCTTAGAGTGCACTACCAGTTGAATTCATTTGCATCAGTGGGTGTGCTGTGGCACGACAGTAGGACTTAAGTAAGCATTTTGCACATGTGGGCTTCTCGCCCCTCCATGAAAATGGCAGGGGGGGGAACTATGCTGCCTCAAATTTCATCCTGCAATTTTCCAGGTTAATGGGATTGCGAACAGATTTTTTTCTGGAAGAATTAACATGGAAATGGGCACTAAACCTCTGTTAGATTTCCAGAAGTGGCTTTTATGTGAAAGATCACATAAAACGTGAAATTTATCAGGCAAGGAAACATCGAGAAAACAGAAGAAAGTGCTGTCTGAATGCAGTCTCACTGTGTTGTTTTAAAATAAGCACATTAGCCATAGTCACCATTTGCAGGGAACCTTTTAAACCATCACCCAACAAATCAAAGCAACAAAGTATATAGATAATGATCTAGATCTAGAGCTTGTCTCTGATTTCGGGGGCAGGGAGTATGGGGTTATTATAGTCAATCTTAGAGTCATTTAATGCAAAAAATAGACTTTCACCATTCAAACCCCTTCCCACCCCTCCTTCCTCGTACTTTGTGAAAGTATAATATGATGCAACTGGAGAACACAAAGACTCTATTAAATATTTTAAGTGCCAACTGATTTCCAAATAGAATTTTTTTTTTTATGAGATCACAACCTGGAATAAAAGATGGGGTGGGGAGTTATAGAGCCATAATTCTTTTGAATTTTAGAATCATGTATTAACCAGCGAACATTAACACAGTTATAATAACCTATAATTAAAAAAATAATAAAGGCAGTTGGGACCTTCCATTAGGGTCTCTATTTAAGTCGACAGATATCATTTCACATATAATAGTTCTATATTTTCCAGATAGACACTTGCCCGAACCTGTAAACTGCCTTTTCTAACCTGTCATGCATCCTACTGTTTTATATGTAACATTTAATACTAATGTTTTAAAAGGCTTTTAATTCTTTTCTTTCTTGGAGATGGGAAGGTAAATGCTTCTTTTTGCCTGCGATCTACCTCTCACCGGTGACTTTTAACATGCATTCCTTTTTCCCCGAGGTGTGCTGATTTTAGGAAATGGTCGCATTTAAAATGCACAAATTTAGAGTGCAGAAACAGGCTCCATTTGGGGGGAATTTTGACATAAAGTGTCTTCCTTGGGGGAGGTCAGGAGTCATTGATATTAAACTAGACAAGCTGGTAGTGGAGTGTTAATGGGAATGGAAAGCAGATGTTTGGTAATTAGGGGAGATGTGAATGACAAGACTTGAGAGGTATGGTACATGAGATAGCTGGCACAAAGCAGCTGTTGTTACCGATTTCGCTGTCAGAAATGTACACAAGTCAGACCATCCCCTGTGAGTTTGCCATAGCTGTGACAATTAGAAAAAAAAATTGTATTTGATTAAAATAAGTAATATATCATACAAAGTAATTTCTTTTAGAACACCGAGAAATGGTCTAGGTTAGATCCCATGGAAAATTAACAAAAGATCTGAGCCAGATGTATAAACATAGCCTTCCAAAAAAAGAAAAAGGGATATATTCCAAGGAGTACTAGGCCTGATAATTGAATATGGCACTGTTTGCTAGAACTACACCAAATCATAACCTGCTTCAATTTTGGAGCCAAAACTAGTGTTGGGGGAGGTGAGGGTAGTCCCTGCAGAATGCCTTAAATTAATGCTGTGTATTCACAACATTATGCTTGATGTTCAATGCACATTTAGATATATATTTTTCTAGCTAATTTGCACACACGCTGAATCTATTGCATAATTTACCTGCCCGAAAAGTGCTTTTTCACGAACTAGTTTCATTCCCAAAAGCTTAAAGCAGATAAAGCAGATTGATACTCCATTCCCCTTCAGCATGCCCATTTGAAAATGGAGAGCGGTGGTCCAAGCAATGGGAGGGTGGAGAACAGGTATCAACACCTTCCCCAGTTGCATTGAGTATGGGTGTGTGCCTAGTTTGCAATTCCAACTTCCTGCTTCATATGAGGGGAGGAAAAGGCACCGCTAGCCTAATCAAGGAGAGGTTTTGTGAATTGGTATTGTTGCATGTCAAGGACGCGAGTGGCACCGTGGGTTAAACCACAGAGCCTAGGGCTTGCCGATCATAAGGTCAGTGGTTCGAATCCCCGCGACAGGGTGAGCTCCCGTTGCTCAGTCCCTGCTCCTGCCAACCTAGCAGTTCGAAAGCATGTCAAAGTGCAAGTAGATAAATAGGTGCCGCTCTGACGGGAAGGTAAACAGTATTTCCGGGTGTGCTGCTCTGCAGAAGTGGCTTAGTCATGCTGGCCACATGACCTGGAAAAACTGTCTGCAGACAAACGTCAGCTCCCTCAGCCTGTAAAGCGAGATGAGCATCGCAACCCCAGAGTCGTCTGCGACTGGACCTAACGGTCAGGGGTCCCCTTACACTTTATTGTTGCATGCCAGCGCACTATCTGAAATTCCAGGGGTTCCAGGTGTTTACTTCTGTTTCCACCTTGGATAGGGTTGCCATAATTCAAAAAGTGAAAATCCAGTTGATCTTTTATTTTTTTGCAAAATCCAAAAAAAAATTTTTTTAAAAAAAGTTGAGCCAAAATTTACACTTTGAACATGTTTTTTTTTTTTAAAATTACATTAAATCCATCTGTAAAACCAGCAGGAACAATGTTCAGCAAAGGTAACTTGGAAAAGGCTGGCTGAATCAAAAAGGCTTAAGAAGGAGCCTGAAAGAACAAATTATTGATGCCATCCTAATTTTCAGGGGAGTAGAATGTATGTGTGTGTGTAGATAGATAGACAGACAGACAGACAAAGAGACAGACAGACAGATAGATAGATAGACTTCTAGAACATTAGCTTAAGATCTCTCAATAAAATGAGTGACATTTCCCAAAGCAGTAACTTGTTCCACCCTAACTCTACCAGTTCCCCACAATATTGGCTCATACGCCTGTCTGTTCTGTAATCACTTCCTGACATATTGTTCATGAAAGCTGATTGGGGTACATTGTATATGATCAGGGTGTAATAAAGCGAACATCTAGTTTAATTCTTAAAAAAAGCAAAAAAATGAAACAACATTGCCTCAAGATTCCCTTTGATGATTTCCCTCTGTGATAAAGTGAGAAAGAACGTTCTTTTCTTTCTTTTTTTCTGTAAGATAACGGGCCAAAAATGCTTCAGACAGTTAGGGTGATCCTGTGAAGTACTCCCAGTATTGTTGTTAACTGGGGACTTGTACTGCCATAGGGGACGTCTGAATTAGATATCTATGTATACTTGCAATTATCTTTAATTATACCTGAGCTTGTGTCTTAATTAATTTATTCATTATTTATGAAGGAATTCTCTCCCCATCCCCTATCAATTTGAACATTAATAATTTTAGCTTTCAGAAATGTGATTAGAGACTTTGACCAAGATGCTTGCACCTACCACTGGTTTGCGGTTACGAGACACTTAAGTGTTCTCCCAGCCATAAGTGGCAACTCAGTGTGCTCTGTGGTTTGGGCTCCTCTGGTTGTTTAAAGTAGTCTTTAAGACCAATGATGATGTTTTACATCGTCATTGTCAGCATTATCAGTCACTTTGAAGGTGACTCGGAAACTACAACTAATCCAGCTGCTGACGGGGAGCGGCTGCCAGGACCATATTACACCAATCCTAAAAGATATGTATTGGCTCCCAGTACGTTTCTGAGTGCAATTCAAAGTGTAAGTGATGACCTTTAAAGCCTTAAATGGCTTCAGCCCTGTATACCTGAAGGAACGTCTCCACTCCCATCATCTAGCCCAGACAATTTGGTCCACCTCTCAGGGCCTTCTGGTGGTTCCCTCATTGAGAGAGGTGAGGTTTCAAGGAACCAGGAAAAGGGCCTTCTCGGTAGTGGCGCCCACCCTGTGGATGTAAAGAAAATAAACTTTTAGAAGACATCTGAAGGCAGTCCTGTATAGGAAAGCGGTTAATGTTTGATGTTTTATGCATTTTTATATTTTGTTGGAAGCTGTCCAGAGTGGTTAGGGCAACCCCATAACATGGGCGACTTCTTCTTCTTCTTCTTCTTCTTCTTCTTCTTCTTCTTCTTCTTCTTCTTCTTCCATTATTTAATCCAGGCCATTTTGTCTCACCTCCTGTTTTCACAGGGGCCAACCAGATGTCTGTGAAGAACCTGTGAGCAGGATCTGGGCACCAGAGCCATCTCCCCTCCTGTGGTTTCCAGGAGCATTACTGCCTCCAACGAGGGAAGCACAACATAGGCATTACCTAGGGACCCAGTGAGATAAATGGTGGGATATAAATGCACCTAATAAGAAAGAAATAATAATGGAAGGAACTAAGGGAGTAATCTGAAGTTGCATCTCTTTCCCCTAGCCTGACAGGGTTTCCTGGAATAGGCAAAGTCCCACAGGTGGGACTTCAATCTTCTTGTTTGGTGGGCAGAATGGGGAGCCCCACATTAGTGCTACTCTGCAGGCAGTGCCCCTCAGGAGACAAATGGAGCAAAGGAGAGACCCATCTTCCCTTGCATCTTGGTGCTACGCCAACACGTCTTCCTGCCATGTCTTTGTCCCTGCTGAAAAATAACTGAAATTCTACCAAATTCTCAAATTGCCTGTTCAGACCCAGAGACCTCTCCCATAAATAAACACACACTTGACTCAAATTTTAGTTTTGGTTCTGGCAGAATTTAGGCCACAACTTTATTGATTACAGAAAAGTGAGTGGTTGCATAGGCTCTGGTTCGACTAGCTCCCTGCATCCTTGCAGGTAGCGCTGACCCAGAGCTCTATCATAGGTCAGCCAAGGGTGAACACCTGAGGCAGGTGAAAAGCCTGGGAACAGACTCTGTACACTCCTCAGATGCTCCCCTGGACTCAGGCATGGGTACAACCCCTTTTGAGGGTTGACCAAACCAAGTTGAGTCCCTGGATTTCCTTAACAGAATACCCTTCACATAGGGATAGCGAGAGCGTTCTTCCATGCCCTCTTTTAGGGAGGACACGATTTCTCAACCCAACATTTTTTTGATGAAAATAGGGACGTCCTATTCCATAACAACAACAACAATTTTATTATTTATACCTGCCCCTTTGACTGGGTTGCCCCAGCCACCTTGGGCAGCTTCCAACATATATAAAAACAGTAAAATATTAAACATTTCAAGACTTTCCTATGCAGGACTGCCTTCAAATGCTTTCTATAGCTTGTATAATTATCTCCTTGTCTCGAGGGTTGCATAATTCCACATCCTCCAACATATCTCCAATGAAAATAGGGACATCCCAAGGAAAAGCGGGACATTCCAGGATCAAATCAGAAACTGGGATGGCTCCTGTAAATCCAGGACTGTCCTCAGAAAATAGGGACACCTGGAGGGACTGCAACCCCTCTTCACAGGGAACTCTGAAAACTGTTTTTTTGTGAGGGTGAAATAGGGTCTCCTTAAGACATTCAGCACCCTTAACAAAAGACAGCTCCCAGAATTCTTTGTGGGAAGCCATATTTAAAGTGGTATATAGTGGTTTAAATGTATGATGTGAACATGGCCTAGATCAGGCATCCCCAACCTGCGGCCCTCCAGATGTTTTGGCCTACAACTCCCATGATCCTTAGCTAACAGGACCTGTGGTCAGGCATGATGGGAATTGTAGTCAAAAACATCTGGAGGACCGAAGGTTGGGGATGCCTGGCCTAGATGGATGTTTGATCTGATCTAGCGTGATCTACCATATGTTTTTTAATGTTCTGTCAAATGTTCAGAAGCAATATATTCAGAAACAACGTGTGGAATGGCAGACAGCACATGACACAGCACATTGGTGTTCATGCACCTGAATTTACAAGCATGTGCAATGGAGACAAAATGGCTTCCTTCCCACTTAGATATTTAACATTTAGAAGCCCTGGCAGTGGTGGTGAAGGCCTGAAAAGTGAACATTAGCAATCTGTCACATTGATAAAACTTTTCAAAGGTTTCCTCAAAAGGCAAATTTGGGGAGAAATAGGAACAGTGATTTATGAGGGACAGGCAGCAGAAAACCAGGCCTGTCCTTGGTAAATAGGGACAATTGGATCATATGTTATTTTCCTCTCACTGTATTTATGCCAGTGTCCTTCTTAATATTGATTTGCATTTTTTCTACCTGCTAATATTGTCAGTTCAGCTTTCATTAAATCCAGCACAGGCGTGCCTCCTGCATTTCAGTGTCTGGGAGGACCCAAACCCAGGTATTAAAACTGGTCTTTTAAAAGAGTGTGAGAGAGACAGTAGTGGTAGTAAACAGTAAAACATAAAGAACTGATTCTGAGTTGGATTCTATTACCTTCTTGCCTGAACTCCATAGGAATTAAACTCAAATCTTTTAAAATACATGCAAATTCTTGCAGAATATATATATATGAAAAAGTCACCATAACGGCAGAAGTACTTCTTCACTCCCTTGATAAATGGGGCTCCTAGACCACACTTTATTGAGTCTCTGATTTTTAATAATTTGAATCCGGCAAGATTTAATTCTGCATAATTCTGGCTGAAATCAGCTTTTGATTGAGTTGTAATGGCTCTGTTATTGTAAATATCTCTGCATGCTAATGTTGTGCCGGAATTCAATAATATTTAGATGAATTTTTTTGCCTCCAGCAAGGTGGAGGTGGAATGTGAAAAGCTCGAAAGTTTATGTCAAAGAAGCATTTATTTTCCAAAAAAAAAAAAAAAAAAAATCGAATCCCAAACAAAAAACACCCCACATCATAAAATGTAATAAATGGCCATCTTTGCTTTGAATACAAATTGGAGCAGGAGAGTAAGAAAATAGTGTGTGTGTGTGTGTGTGTGTGTGTGTGCGCGCACACACACACACACACACACACACAATGTGATTAAAAATGGTTCCTATGCCTTATCAGATCTTTTTGCCCCAGTGCAAGTACAAGTCCACATGGTCAAAATACTGTATTTTTCACTCTATAGGACGCACCGGACCATAGGAGCGGGAGAACAGGGGAAAAGAATTCTCCCCCTCTCTGCTCAGTGCCTGTTCAGTGAAGCGGCAGAAGAAATGGAGCCCCTTGCATTTCTCCTCCTGCTTTGCTGAAGGGGTGCTGCGCAGAGAGGGAGAACTGTGCAGCGCCTCCCTGGCGAAGCGAAGCCTGGAGAGCAAGACGGATCGGTGTGCACCGACCCCTCTTGCTCTCCAGGCTTCAAGCAGCTATCCGCAAGCCTTTGGAGTGCAGTGAGAACTCCTGCTGCACTCTGAAGGCTTGCGGATAGCTGCCTGAAGCTCCCAGAGCACAGCAGGAGTTCCCGCTGTGCTCCAGGGGCTTCAGGTGGCTTCAGCGAAAGCGACGCGAAGCCTCCGGAGCGCAGGGGGAGCTCTCCTTCTGCGCTTTGGAGGCTTTGCGTTGCTATCGCTGAAGCCAAGGAGCCTGCATTTGCTCCATAGGACACACACACATTTCCGCTTCATTTTTGGAGGAGGGAAAGTGCGTCCTATAGAGCAAAAAATACGTAATCTATGGCACCACCAATCATGGCAGGGGGACGAGAGGAAGGAGTGCAGAGAACTAAATATCCCCTTTAGGGGGAAGGTGATGGAGAGGGTCGTGGTGGGACAGCTCTTGGAGGTCACCGATTATTTAGATCCATTCGAATCTGTATTCAGGCCTGGCCACGGAACTGAGTCAGCCTTGGTCCCCCTGGTGGATGACCTTTGCGGAGCGGTACAAGGGCTGTGTCTTTGCTTCTGCTTCTTCATCTCTCACTGGCATTTGATACCATTGAACATGGTATCCTCCTAGACCAGCTCTGGGAATAGGTAAATGGGGCCACTGTATCCCAGTGCTCCAACCTTATCTTTGTGGGATGTAATCCATTGGTGCAGTCAAATGCAACATTCCTTATTTCCCTAGAGTGGGCATAAGCAGATGCTCCACTGGTCTGGAGCATCCTCCCCCTGCATGCGACCTGGGAGATGGGCATGGCCCTGGCTGACATCACAAAAGAGCTGAGCCATGCAGCCATTTTCTCAGTTCGTCTTGATACTTCTCTTGTTGCAGTTCTTTTGCTACCATGCTGCTCTCCTGCAGCCATTTTGTTATCTTAATGTAATTTTGCACATGAGTTCAGTCTCCCTATGAGATGAATTCACTCTTTCTCTGTGTAACCACTAAGTAAAGCCTGCCTTTCAGGGATCATATTGTGAACTGAAATGTGAGTAAACTTTTTGTTACTTTACTCAGAAAGACTCTTGTGTCTTTATTCCCAATACGTTTCCGAGCACAATTCAAAGTGTTGGTGCTGAACTCTAAAGCCCCAAACGGCCTCGGTCCAGTACACCTGAAGGAGCATCTCCACCTCCATCGTTCTGCTCGGACAGTGAGGTCCAGCGCCGAGGGCCTTCTGGCAGTTCCCTCGCTGCGAGAAGCCAAGTTACACAAGGTCCGTTCTTAACCTGAAACTGTTCTTAACCTGAAGCACCACTTTAGCTAATGGGGCCTCTTGCTGCGACCGCACTGCCGGAGCACAATTTCTGTTCTCATCTTGAAGCAAAGTTATTAACCCGAGGTACTATTTCTTGGTTAGCGGAGTCTGTAACCTGAAGCTTATATGTAACCCAAGGTACCACTGTAGAGCTTTGTGCACCAATAGCATAAGCTTAAATAGCCTGGTAGCATATTGGCAGCCAGTGCAACTGTTTCAAGATGGGTGTCACATGGGTGTAGAGCCAACAAGAGCACCCTGTGTATTTTGCACCAGTATACAATAATTACTGTAACAAATGCATAAAAAAGACAGTGAGGTATATGGGAATGCAAGAAGCACATTCTGATTTGAGTTAATAAACCTGAACAGATATCTATGATGGAGTTCAGCTATAGTCTCTGAATGATCCTTGAGCTGGGGTAGAAGATAGCATGATGCATACCCTCCAACATTTCTCTGATGAAAATAGGAATGATCATCATCATCAATGTTGTTTATACCCCACCTATCTGAAAAACGTAATAAAACATTAAAGATTTAAAAAATTCCCTAAACAGGTTTGCCTTCAGATGTCTTCTAAAGGTTATATAGTTACTTATCTCCTTGACTCAGGGGTCACATAACTCCATACCCTCCAACATTTCTCCAATAAAAATAGGGACATCCTAAGGAAAAGCGGGACATTCCAGGGTCAAATCAGAAACTAGGGTGACTTCTGTAAATTCGAAAATGACCCTGGAAAATAGGGACACTTGGAAGGTCTGCATGTGGGGCTTAGACTACTGACTGAGGAGCCCCAGATTCAAATCCCTACTCAGCCCACTCTCGGCAACGATATTCCAAAAAAATTGAGAGAATTTTTTTCTGTATATACCACGGCTGCAGTTCGAACATTGATAGCAATGAACTGGAAAGGGGGAAATGTTCCAACTATATCGGACTAGCAAAATAAATTACAGGAATATGTAGAAATGGCGCAACTGACTAATAGCTTGAGAGGCAACACAAGACAAGTATTTGTACAAAAAATGGGATAAATATAAGAAATATTTACGAAATTATAACAGTGGTATAATGTCTATGGCAGCATTTGATTCACCCTTATATAATGAAACATATGAGAAATAAGTCAAAAGGTACTTACTGTTGTAAGAATGTATTAGAAGGAATATAAGGAATAACCCAATAATGATAGGTACAGTCATTACTAGAATAAGACTATACAGCACGAAATGATAGGAAGTCCAACTACACTTCCCCTCCTTGGTTTTTTCTTTCTTTAATTCATGTTAATAAAAAGATAAGACAACAAAAGATAGCAAAAATACGAATCAGTTTAATTTATGTAAGTAAACAGAATACTACTTGTATATGGTTTTTGCTTACATGGATTTTATATATATATATATATATATATATATATGCTTTCGTAGATTTTCACGGGTACAGGAATGCAGGTTTTGGTGTCCTCGGGTGTCTTCCCGTGTAAAAGTTGGGGTGTCTATATATATGCAGGTTTTGGTGTCCTCGGGTGTCTTCCCGTGTAAAAGTTGGGGTGTCTAGGCGACGTTTCGACGAGGTCTCACTCGTCATCTTCAGGCTGGTGCTTTCGGCTTCTTGTTACTGGAACAGAGCGGGATCTCAATGTTTGAGTTCCTATAAATACTGTAGAGGGGGTGTGGTGTCTAGCCTCCAATGTTCTGGGCAGAGAGGAAGTTCATTGGAGGCTAGACACCACACCCCCTCTACAGTATTTATAGGAACTCAAACATTGAGATCCCGCTCTGTTCCAGTAACAAGAAGCCGAAAGCACCAGCCTGAAGATGACGAGTGAGACCTCGTCGAAACGTCGCCTAGACACCCCAACTTTTACACGGGAAGACACCCGAGGACACCAAAACCTGCATTCCTGTACCCGTGAAAATCTACGAAAGCAAATATATATATATATATATATATATATGTGTGTGTGTGTGTGTGTGCGCGCGTGTGTGTGTGTGTGTGTTTACTCAAGAAGATGTACACTACATATGTATATGTATATATATATATATATATATATATATATATATATTTGCTTTCGTAGATTTTCACGGGTACAGGAATGCAGGTTTTGGTGTCCTCGGGTGTCTTCCCGTGTAAAAGACACCCGAGGACACCAAAACCTGCATATATATATATATATATATATATATATATGTATATGTGTCAGGGAACTGACATCGGAGCCAGAGGTGGAGGCAAGGCTCCCAAGCGATGCTGGAGAAGGGCCCAGCAGGGGGAGAGGGAGCTCATCAGCTGGGGAAGGAAATCAGCGTAACACCAGGGATAAAGGGGGGCAGATGGGGGAATTGGCGAGGGGGCTCCAGGACTCCTCGCCATAGACCAGCGGGGAGAGCATGGGTCCTCCGCTACCCACACCCACCCTGTGCAGAAGACTTCCGCGCAGGGAAAGTAGGCGTAGACTTTGCGTCAAATAACTTCTTTGCTGGAAGAAGTTCAAGAAACGCCCACTGACGGATTCTGCTAGTGACTGAAACAGCCACGAAGTGAAGGGCCGTTCGGACAGAAAAGGTTTAACCAGGCAACCTAGCCAAGAGTTGCGGCAACTCACGCACGAGCAACCCCTATAACCATTACAATATGTATATGTGTATGTATGTTATACGAGATATGCTATATGAAATGTGTCATATGATATAAGAGATTGTTAATAAAGCTAATAAAATAATAATAAAAAAACAAATCCCCACTCAGCCATGAAGTACACAAAGTGACCTTGGGGCAGGCACTGTTTCTCAGCCTAGCCTACTTCGGGAGGTTGTTGTGAAGCTAAAATGGGATGAATGCCATATATACGCTCCAGTGTCCTTTGGGGGGGGGGGAGGTTGACATGCAAATGTGAGTAATAGTGGTGGCAGATAACCACTGTTAACTAAAATATAATAATAATAATACTAGCATGGGCTGGCGGTCAAGAGTATACATGTCTATGTTTTATGCAAACAAAGCTCAAAGAGAGAGTATTATTTTTAGCTCTTAGAAATGACATGGTATCATGGAGTGGTCTTTTGTCTGAAAATGAAGGCTTATTCTATTTCTTTGAGGGGGGGAGGTGACATCCTTTCTCTCTCGTTTCCTGTAGGTGTTCATCAACGCTTGCCGATTGCACCTAGCCGTATCAAGCTACAAGTATATTAAAAGGTCTCTCCTCTCAAATGAAATGTCTTACAATTTAAATCTCTCCCTAGGAATGTCAGCATTGCCATGGGACTTCTCCAGGCTTCCAAAGCAAACAAAATTGACACAGTCGATTTAGAGTATAAATGTCGGCAGCTTTATTAAATATGCATTAAAGTGCAACAGTCATAAATTACATGCACTCAGCTCACTCTGAACATAATGCATATAACTAAATAACTTTCTGCCTGTACAACCTGAGCAATAAGTCCTACTGAGAATAGGAAGTCACTTCTCCAGAAAACAGCTGTTTTGAAGCGTGGCATTTGCTCTCCGGGGTTCACACCCTTACCTATTAACGGGATGGGTTATTTTTATGTGATCGGGTCCACACAAAGGCCAATGCAAACAACCTCTTGGTTTTGCTCCCTCAATATGTTGCTTTGATCAGGCTGGCTTTCAATGAAAAGTGAGGGATCCAAGGAGAAACAGTTGATGCGGTTGGATCCCAGATGCTGTTGGACTACAACTCCCATTTCCTTCACCATGTTGGCTGGAAATGATGGGAGTTGGAGTCCAGCAACATCTGGACAACAGCTTGTTGGTTTCGGAGTTTTCATTAGAGCACTTCACCATAGACCCAGTTACCAATACAGTTCACCACTGTTTTTTAACCTGGGATGCGGGTGGCGCTGTGGTCTAAACCACTGAGCCTCTTGGGCTTGCTGATCAGAAGGTCAGTGGTTTGAATGCCTGTGATGAGCTCCCATTGCTCTGCTCCAGCTCCTGCCAGCCTAGCAGTTCGAAAGCATGCCAGTGCAAGTAGATAAATAGGTACTGCTACGGCGGGAAGGTAAAAGGTGTTTCTGTGTGCTCTGGTTTCGGTCACGGTGTTCTGTTGCACCAGAAGGCTGACCTGGAAGGCTGTCTGTGGACAAATACCGGCTCCCTCGGCCTGAAAGCAAGATGAGCACTGCAACCCCATAGTCACCTTTGACTGGACTTAACCGTCCAGGGGTCCTTTACCTTTACCTACCACTGTAAACCAGTAATTCTCAAATGTTGTGCTGTGAATTAAGCAGTGATATTGCTGATGTTTGTAGTTGCCCAGCTTACAGTTTGAAGGTTCCCATTTTGTTATGCTTGGGTGTATTATGAACTGAATCATTGGCCATGCTAGTGGAACTGGATGGAAGTTGGAGGCCAACTATCTCTGGAGGGCTACAAGTGAGTTGCATTATATTACCATTTTCCTTTTAAACAGGATTGTCCTTGAGCTTCAGCAGGACAAATATCAGTTTTTGATACAGTACTTCACCTTTGTAGAAATGTTCCCATATTCAGTACCACAAATTTTGGGTAAAAGAAATGAAGAAAACAAATACACTCAGAGACATCAAGGCGCTATCTTTCTGACAATATCAGTTATTTCTGTTTATGTTATTTCCTGTTGATTTATTGCCATAAGTCTCTTGGCTTGTCTCCAAACATCTCTTGGCAACTGAGTCGACCAAATTAATTTCCTACAAAAAAGGATGCTCTGCAGTGACTTAAAGTCTGGCTTCATCATCTTGCTAATAATCTCCTGTGTGCTGCCCCTTACTGTAGCTTTGTTTTTGTTGCTAGCTTGTGAAATTTAATTTTGTGGGTGCGTCTACTAACTAGGATCCAGGTTTCCTATGCCAAGGCCACTTCTGAATCCCCCCAATCCTGTGCTGAACAGGTTCTTGACAAGAATCACTCTTGGTAAAGCATTTATAGATTCTTTGGTTGGGACCAGAAAGGGAGGTGGGGTGAGGGATAATTGCATTGCGGTTTGGAAGAACATGATGGCTGTTGCTCTTTTCTGGTACAGTGGTACCTTGGGTTACATACGCTTCAGGTTACAGACTCTGCTAACCCAGAAATAGTGCTTCAGGTTAAGAACTTTGCTTCAGGATAAGAACAGAAATCGGGCTCTGGCGGTGTGGCAGCAGCAGGAGGCCACATTAGCTAAAGTGGTGTTTCAGGTTAAGAACGGACCTCCAGAACGAATTAAGTTCTTTACCTGAGGTACCACTGTACAGCACTCACAGCTACTCAGCACCCTCTGATTTCAGGACTTCTTGTGAAAGGTTTCACTTAATGGAATTGCCAGAGTTGGAGCAGAGATGAAGAGAGAAAAAAAAACCTGGGCCTGGGCACTGAATGTGTCCCTAGTGGCTTCTCTGGAGACTTTCCCTAGGCCACATCCCTTCCCTGACCACATAGTTCACCAGCCCTCCTACCCACCCTTCCTGAGTGCATTTGTCTGGCTGGAATTGGATGTGCTATAGCAGACCCCCAACGTCTCCATTTTTCAGGGATGTCCTGGATTTACAGAAGCCATCTCGGGTTCTGATTTGATCCCGGAATGTCCCGCTTTTCCTTAGGATGCCCTTATTTTCACTGGAGAAATGTTGGAGAGTATGGTAGAACATCCCTATTTTCATCGGAGAAATGTTGAAGGGTACAGAGTTATGTGATCCCCGAGCCAAGAAGATAAGTAACTATACAACCCTTATAAAACATCTGAAGGCAGCCCTGTATAGGGACATTTTTTAATAGTTCATTATATTTTTGTACATGTTGGAAACGGCCCAGAGTGGGCAGTCAGATGGACAGGGAATGATGATAATAATAATAATAATAATAATAATAATAATAATAATAATAATAATAGAATATTGGAGGGATGTTGGAGGATATGGGATAGTGAGGGGGGTGTATGTGTAGGAACATGTTTACTGTACAAAAGTAAAATTTACAGAAATGGCTCCACCCAGTGGTGCTTCTGGCTCCACCCACCACTGGTATTCGGTCCCTGGATAGTTGCTCAGATGGAAATGTGATCGTCAGACTGATAAAAGTTACTCACCCTTGAATTAGAGAGTTTTATATGCCTGGGACTGATAAGTGTATTCATTTTGGTGTGTCTGTTGCAGATAGAAGGTGGGTTGTGGTCTTTGCTTGTCTTTCTGTATGTACACACATGTGACTGGCACCTGGGGCATGACAAGCTTCACAATTTGAGTTGCTTTAATAATGCAACGTGCATCAGGATGGAGAAGAAATTTGGTTTGCATTTCCAAAAATGCAGCCATCCTTCAACAATTCACATGTCTCCAAAATTTGTAATGCAGTTCTCCAACTTAAAAAAAAGTACAAAAATCATGGGGAAGTGTGCATACTATGCATATAACTAGTGGAAATAATGTGCAACAATACATTATAGTCAAGTAAAATTGCTTCCAAAAATGTGCAAAATATTAGGCAAAATTGCAGGTGGAAAAATGCACAGTAAGATGCACAGGGAAAATGCACAGTAAGATGCTGATTTTTCATGATAACATTTTAAAAAAGGCGGCTGATGTGGAAACAAGACAAAAAAACCCCAAGTTTTAATTTCTTTTTGCTTTTAACTTGTTTTAAACTTCTTATGATTTTCTTGCCTGGTTTAGCTAATGGGGCCTCCTGCTGCTGCCGCGCCGCCGGAGCACGATTTCTGTTCTCATCCTGAAGCAAAGTCCTTAACCTGAAGCACTATTTCTGGGTTAGCGGAGTGTTTAACCTGAAGCATATTTAACCTGAAGCGTATGTAACCCGAGGTACCACTGTATTAAAATATATGACCTAGTTGGAACTTTTATAGGTTTGTAACAAACCAACCAACAAACAAACAAACAAAAAACTGGTTACAGATAGGTAGCCGTGTTGGTCTGCCATAGTCAAAACAAAAAAAATTCCTTCCAGTAGAACCTTAAAGACCAACTAAGTCAGTTCTTGGTATGAGCTTTCGTGTGCATGCACACTTCTTCAGATACACTGAAACAGAAGTTTCCAGACCCTTCTATATAGTGAGAAGGTGGGGAGGGGTATTACTCAGAAGGGTGGTGGGAATGGGTGATTGGCAGATAGCTGTGATGAGCCTGTTGACGACTCTTAATGACTGCAATAGGTCTTACAGGAAGAAACAAGGGGTGAAAAGGTGAAAAATGGCTTTGTCATGTATAATGAGATAAGAATCCAAGGTCTTTGTTCAGGCCAGGTTTCTCCATGGTTTTAAGTTTGGTGATAAGTTGTAATTCAGCAGCTTCTCTTTCCAGTCTATTTCTGAAATTCCTTTGCAGTAAAACAGCTTATTTGAGATCTTGTATAGAATGTCCTGGGAGATTGAAGTGTTCTCCTACTGGTTTCTGTTTGTCCAATATAGAGAGCTGAAGGACACTGTTGGCATTTGATGGCATACACAATGTTAGACGAAGTCATTGCCAACAGTGTCCTTCAGCTCTCTATATTGGACAAACAGGCCAGACCTTACGCCAAAGAATAAACGGACATAAATCGGACATCAGGAATCACAAGACAGAGAAACCAATAGGAGAACACTTCAATCTCCCAGGACATTCTATACAAGATCTCAAAGTAGCTGTTTTACTACAAAGGAATTTCAGAAGTAGACTGGAAAGAGAAGCTGCTGAATTACAACTTATCACCAAACTTAAAACCATGGAGAAACCTGGCCTGAACAAAGACCTTGGATTCTTATCTCATTATACATGACAAAGCCATTTTTCACCTTTTCACCCCTTGCTTCTCCCTGTAAGACCTATTGCAGTCGTTAAGAGTCGTCAACAGGCTCATCACAGCTATCTGCCAATCACCCATTCCCACCACCCTTCTGAGTAATACCCCTCCCCGCCTTCTCACTATATAGAAGGGTCTGGAAACTTCTGTTTCAGTGTATCTGAAGAAGTGTGCATGCACACGAAAGCTCATACCAAGAACTGACTTAGTTGGTCTTTAAGGTGCTACTGGAAGGAATTTTTTTTGTTTAAACAAAAAACTGTAATGTTATGTTTATTTACCCCCCAAAAAAAATCCATGACAAGAAATACAGTTAGGACAAGGAAAAATAACAACAGCAGAGCGCATAAGCAAATCATAGGATTGGCTCTACCATTATCAGGAGTGTGGCAGCCACCTTAGGCGGCTGATTTTGAGTGTCATAGGAATGCAGAAATCTGTTTCATGGTGAATCAGACCATTAGCCCTTCCAGATCACTACTTTCAACAGCTTAGATGCTATGCACCTTGTATGTTGACAAGGATTGGGGTCATTTGCCACTCCTGCTCAGGCAGCAAAATGTATTGAGCCAGCTCTGCCAAATACTAACAACTCAGCTGGGTATCTCAGGGTACCACTTCAGAACTCGACCGCCTCACCCACCATTTCTTCTGGCCTGTGGCTTGGCCCTCACCAGTTCACAATGGGATTCCCTCATTACATTCTGAAGTGGTACAGCCCATCATATGACCCCAGAGCTCTGCTAATTTACTCCCACCTTCATCCTGACCTAAGTCTGTGGCTCCTGTGGGACCCCACCCCCTAGTAACTTTTCACTGTTGAATCCTTTGCATTTCTTTAAGTAGAGATTCAGGAACTCCCAAACAAAATAGCTCATGACAACTTGCATTTGGAGTGGGGGCAGGGCAGATAAAAGGCAAATTTCATGTGTTTTACTGAATGAAATATTTCCTTACCTCTTAGATTTCTAATACGAATGACATGTCACTTCCAATTTGTGACAAAGAGATAAATTAATCTGGGTAAATTAGTTTTCAGAGGGCTGAAGAGGACGCATCTTGGAAAAACCATGACATAATTACCAGAGGTATTCAAATTGCCATGCTAGGCTTCAGGTCGCATCATCAGTGTGTTGGTAGGCAGCCTTTTGAAGTGATTGTATCCTGTTGTGTCCACTAATAGAAGGTTCTTTGATCCAGTGGTGGTTTCCATGAGTGGAAATCAGGGCAGAATTCTTGCTTATTCTCTCTTTCCCTGTACTGCTCCCTACACCACCATAAAACTGACCGGAGAGTTGAGGAATCATTTGGAACAATGTGGGAGGTGGTGCAAAGGGACTGTAGCACGAGAGGGTAAAAAGGTAAAGGTAAAGCACCCCTGACAATTAAGTCCAGTCGCGAATGACTCTGGGGTTGTGGTGCTCATCTTGCTTTACTGGCCGAGGGAGCCGACATTTGTCCACAGACAGTTTTTTCAGGTAACATGGCCAGCATGACTAAGCTGCTTCTGGCAAACTAGAGCAGCACCCGGAAACACCGTTTACCTTCCTGCTGGAGCGGTACCTATTTATCTACTTGCACTTTGACGTGCTTTTGTTGTCAGTAGGTTGGCAGGAGCTGGGATCAAGCAACAGGAGCTCACCCTGTCGTGGGGTAACTTGTGAAAATAATTCCATCTCCCCTTTCTGCTGATGTAAGTCTCTTGGATGAAAGAACCTCCTGGGTCAGCCCACTGAGAAAAGGGAATGCAATGAATTCCTTCCCCATGGGTGTATCCTTTCTTCTTCCTCCCTCCTTCCCTCCTGCCCTCCCTTCTATGATCACACATATAAATAGAAAACATTTCATTCTTTTTGCAGCTGCTGATGAAGTAAAGCAGGGAACCTTTCCAGGCAAGAAAACACATTCTCTCATGGGCAGCCTTCCACAGGATGCAGTTGGGCTGAAAACATTTGTATATTATTTAGATTCTAAGACTGACACCTTGTTAATGGGGCAGCTATTTGGTGTGTTGATTGACTAGGTTTCTCCCAAAGATGGTGTGGCCACTCTCCATGCTCCATCCAGGCAAGCAAAATGTATTATTATCACAGTTCAAAGACATACATCCTTGCCAAATACCACTAAGAAGGGTGATGTGTAGGGCTGCTGAGGGGCGTGGCAGGGACAGACCTTGGTAATATGCCGCATTGTGTGATGCCATTTGATGCCCTACTATTGGCTCTCACGGCCAGTGGTGTAGCATGAGGGGGTGGTTGACCTAGGTGCAAAATTTCAACATCTGGTGCTGCCTCAATACAGCTGCACACTTCCGTCTCTGGACTCCATTAAAACAGTTTCTGCATGCAAACCAGGAAGTGACCTTTCCAGACAACAGAACGACTCTTATTTTCTTATCTATGTGGCTGCAATCTCTTGGGTGACACAGACATGATTAGGCACTTGAATGCACATGTGTACTCTGTCTGTTTCGCTCCCTCCACCCCCCAAGTGGCCCGAGCACTGGCAACCCACGCTATGCCACTGCTTGTGATGCCAACTTAAGCCGAACTTTGGCAAGGAGGTGCGGGGCTCTGGCAGTGTGATGGCCTGGGAATCCGATTCAGAGGCTGAACCAGAGGAATCCCAGCCTGCACAGGAGTCCCCGCCTCCAGGGCCGGCTGAGCTGGGGCAGGGCCTTGATTCTGAAGCACCTGCACCTGAGCTGGATCCTCAGGAGCAGGCACCAGGTGAATCCACTCTGGCTCCAGAGGTGGTTGAGGACTCAGTGCCTACAGGTGAGTCTCCCCCTGGGTCCAGTAACCCTTCAGCCTCTCCTGAACTGCAGAGGCTCAGGGCAGAGAGGCGAAGGGAACTGGTTTCTCCCAGGAGGAGTGCTCTCCTTAAGGCCAGGAGAGGCGGGTCTCCTGGGGGCTGGGACTGCCCCTGGCCTCAGAGAAGATAAAGGCCAGTCAGCCCGGTCCCAGGTTGCGGGAGCAACGTCGTTGAAGAGCTGTTTTGGCCAGCATCCAGTCCTGTTCCCCCAGAGTTCCTGTCCTTGCCCGGCTTCTCGCTTCACCCATGGAGGACTGTCTGCCGACCCTCAACTCAGGTCCTGGACCTCGCCCCACGGTAACCTCCCCCCTGGACCAGCGCAGGCAGGATCCGAGAGCCCTCCCACCTCCTTCCCAAAGCCTTCTAAGTGCTTGCCTGGCTTTGAGTAGGAGGAAGGGAGATCCTGTCAGACACCTTGCACCTCATTCCCGAAACAAGGCAAGCGCTTACCAGACTTTGAGAAGCGCCGTCCTTGGCTGTGCTCCCAATGCGACCACATTGCTCGTGCTGCGCTAAATCCACCTCTGGGCTTGGTCCGGGTAGACACGACCTAGGTACAGTCCTGGGAGCCAGCTAGAAAGAGCTGGAGGTCTGCATTCAGTCCTCAGGGCCTGAGATTCCCCACTGCTGAAGTAAAGGCAAGACTATTAGATGATAATAATACATTCTGGCAGGGGTAGGTATATCACGGATGAAAAGGAAATGCTAAAAGACTGCCACATGTAAGCTATTAATGTAATTGTATTTTTAAAGCTGTCTCTTAAATTAGCTCCTTGAACCACGATTTCAGCTTGTATAGAGGTAACAGAATCCAATAATTTATTTGAAGGCCTCAACCTTTTGTTTAAGTCAACACAGAACATAAAGCATCCGAAGTTTGCTGCTGCTTTTTTTTTTTAATTGTTGAAATCACATAATATATGAGGCACGCTTGGTTGTGAAGGAGCTTGTTATTAAAATATAATATCGTGTTCATCTATGATTATTATTTTAATTCAGTGCTCGGTTGACTTCTGCAAAAAAAAAAAAACAACCACTAAAAAAAACAACACTGTCTGAACCTTTTCGGCAACCACTCTCCACTCGCCCACATTACATTTAATTTACACCAAGATGATAAAAAATTTGATTTATTTTACAACAGATCAGTAATTGTGCTCTACAAATAAGTCTGTAATGATAATCAACAGCATTTTCAACATAATTTAATTTGTCTTCTCCCGAGAGGTAGTTAAATGCAGTAATAATAACACTACTGTTATGGACTCTGCGGCAGTTAATCATGGCCTGGATATGCAGACAGTCCCAATATTGTATTGACAGAAATTAAATTAACCATCAGCTTGGGCAATCAGTGGCTGTACAGCTATTAAAAGTAATAAAGGCAACAAACCCAAACCATAGCCAATTATGTTTTGACATGTAAATGAAAAAAGACAGATGCTTTAGATTTTATTTCATTCAAAGGCTGCCTTAACCCACAGATAGCACAACCGCCCAGGTAAGAGTTACTTCCCGATTAGGTTCATTATGTGGGACAAGGTGTCCCCCAGTGCAGTTATTTTGATTGGGCATGGGAGCTCTGGTCCTGCACCTCCACAGGGGCTGCCCCATATATGATTATAATGGAAACAATAAATTTGCATGCACTTTTTTCTTTCTGCAAACCTATATGTTTCTTCCCTTGAAACCCGTGGGCCACCATCAAGAACGGAGCATCACTGGGTCCAGTGTGGGGCAAAGAAATGAGAAGAAGGGACAGAATTATCATTGGGGGCAAGTACAGACCCTCCAAGTGTCCCTATTTTCCAGGGACACTTTCAAATTTACAGAAGCCATCCCGGTTTCTGATTTAATCCCAGAATGTCCCACTTTTCCTTAGGATGTCCCTATTTCCATTGGAGAAATGTTGGAGGGTATGGAGTTATGCAACCCCTGAGCCATGGAGATAAGTAACTATAAAACCTTTAGAAGACATCTGAAGGTAGCCCGGCATAGGGAAGTTATTTAATTTTTTGTTATGTTTTTATATATGTTGGAAGCCGCCCAAAGTGGTTGGGGCAACCTAGTTAGATGGGTGGGGTATAAATGAGCACTCACACCTTCCTTGTGGGCACCATTTGTGGGACCACACGCAGCACCACGGCCCCTTGGGACCCACCAGCTGGCTGGGCCTTCCTGTGCTAGTCATTGGAGGTTCCTACCAAACCTCAGTTAGCCAATCAGCCCTACAGGGAGGCGGGGCCAACTGCTTAAATAGAAGGCGGAGCCAGCAGCAACCATGTGGTTGTCTCCGGAGCTTCACCCACCCACCCAACCCTCCCTTTCTTTAATGTTTTTTGTAGGTTAACCATTTTATTTCCTGTTTAGCGGGTGCTGCTATGGTCTTTGGATGGTTGCTGTCGAAGAGCCGGGAAGGAATTTCCCTGCATTGGCAGGTTTTGCCTTCCCCATAGCAATTTGTCACAAATTAGGCCTTGGACGGAATCCTTTAGTCTATCTTCCAAAATGGGGGGGGGCATGAAGTGGTGACTCACCCCCACCCCCCGGGATGGTGATTCCAGGGTCCCCTCTTAAAGGGGTTGTAATATGGGTGTCACTGGCCATACACTGGAAGGTTGTCAGTGAACTCCCCTGTGTTGCGGGGATATGGGGTGGGCTGCCAGCGTACACAAACATCTTACTGTGCACCCTCCCATATCCCATTCACCCTGAGGAGCCCCAGTTCCCCCAGCTGGGGGATTGGGAGGGATACACGCCCAATGCCTAAGCCAAGGTCTTCCTACATCTCAAAGGTTTAATAACGTTGTGGCCATTTTTAAATTCCACAACACGTTGTCATGAGTCATTATTCCTTCTGGTGTCTTATGGGGCTGGGGGGTCTCCGCCTGGGCACGCAACATTGTTGTTGTTGTTGTTGTTGTTTGAGGATACCCTCTGGCCAGGAAGAAACACCCAAGGAGGGCCAGGGAAGGGTGTGGTCTGGTGAGAGTCCTGAGGGCCAGATAGAAAGCCCCTCCTCAAACCTGAGGTTCCTCATCCTTCTTTAGCTAAAAGAATCAAGTAACAATTGATGTGAAAGTCCACTTATTTAAACCCAGGAGAACTACAAGCAGTAGAAGTTACTGGGCTCTATGGATAAGTATTTCAACTTGGTATAAGGCAGCTTCTAGAGGAAGAATAGGTTGTCCCTCACTCAAGGTCTTTAAACAGAGGGTGGGCAGCCATCTGATGGAGATGTTCCAGAATTGAACAAGGCATATTCTGCTTTCTGTTGGGGATGTTCTGCATTAAGCAAGGATTGAATGAGATAGCCTTCCATGCCCCTCTTAACTCTCTGGTTCACTCACAAAGGGACAAACTGTTCTTTATAAAGCACAACTGAAGTCCCCATAAAGTTTTGTACGTGGGAAATTTATTCGGGTGTTATGTTCTGAGTGAACTTCAGCGTCTACCTCCAAATTCCCTTTATTGTAGAACAATGGCTTAGAAAATATGTAATACATATTCCATGACAGCTTATCTATGTTGTGACATTTCACATATGAGGAGAGACAGAAGATCTCCTGGCTACTTCATTGGTGAAGTATATATTCTTTCGGTACATGTAAAAAGATTTGTCACAACAAGAGATCAAACACCATGCAGTTCTGGATTATTATTTGTATTATCAAGCACAGAAGGATAAATAGCGTTGGTTGCTGACAAGGTGAGGAAGAGGAATACCCTGACATTCCAGAGGACAAAGATATGGGTTTGAAACGGAATATACCATTTCCTGCATACTTCTTCCCACCCTTTGGCAGGCGAAATGCAAATGGCAACAGCCAATCAGCCAAGTGGGGAAATTCCTGCAGTGCCCCTGTCCCAACGACAGACACACGATGGCATAGCAAGCTCAATCGCAAAATGCCCTAAAAGTAGGGACAGGTGGGTGGGTGTTCCGAATGCAGGAGCCGAAAGAGGAAGCTCTGGGTCACATGCATGGGTATATATAGGTCCCTCGATCCATTTAGACTGCTCCCCATTGGCCAGATTGAACCCAACATTGAGGGACCTACCAATCGGGTGTTGTGACTGACCAATCTTAGCCACCCACAACACAGGTGGTTGGTCTCCAGGTCTCACCACAACACGTGCCCTCTTTTAGGGAGGACCCGATGTTTTAGTTAAATTGTTTCAATATATTTAATTGTTTCTTATTGCACTGTAAATTTATTTGGGATGCTTCATGGGAAGTGATTCATAAATGATGTAAGGAAGCAAATAATTGCCATTATCTAGGGGAGGCTTCTCCTTTAGGGCAAAGAAAGCCCTGGCCCTCCAACCTCAGCCTAGCCTCAGCTGCCGACTTTCTTACAATGTGTCTTGAGGGTGTCAATGGCTGTCAACTTCCTTCTCCTTAGTTTCAGTGTTATGATTGTAGAACTCAGCAGGGAGAAGCATGGGTGACCTGCCCTGGGACTTTGGGGTAAAGGATGGCATGGTTTGGGTGAGCATGCTCAGAGACACGCATCCCTGCTTAACTTATCCAGAATCCACTTGCCCACACTTTCATAACTGGCTGAATTGCCTGCAGATCTTATCATTTAAATAATACCTGTTTCTATCCAATTACGTGTCTCTCGGGTCTTCTTTCTGGGTGTGTGGGCAAATCGTTGAGCTGCCAACAAGTGCCCGCTCTTTTACACAAGTGCCTGTACTTGTGTAGAGGCAGCTCACACCTGTGTTTCCTGTGAATAAGGCTATTTTGTTTGCTCGTTGTTTCCTCCAGGATCCTAAGCAATTTTGCAGTGATCAAAATAAAATTTTATTCATCACTTTTATTTTCCTTTCTTTTCTCTTTTTGCAAAAGATGTGGGAGTTTGTTTTGAACTGCATGCCTATATGCAGAATATTACGTTCCTATTTACCTTTCAATTAAAAGTGTATTTTATCAAATGATTAACATCCAAGATCATTACTGTATGAGAAGCCAGGAAGTTGCTATGGAGTGGTAATATGTTGCTATGTGACTTGGGTGTCAAAAAAGCAGAATCATAACTGTCATGTCAAATTAGATGGAGAAAAATTATGAACGTCTTCATTTTTAATTAAAGAAGAAAGAATTGAATTTTATATCCTGGTACGCATGCATGTGTGTGTGTGTGTTATATCACCATTTTAAAAGTATTAATTTGGCAACAAAAAACATCCATCTGCCCCAGACCAGCAGTCAGTATTTGGATAGTACTTCAATTTTCATTCACTGAAACTGTGGAATCTGTTTGATGTAGTGATGACATCCAGCCATTCGTCCCTTCCCCTCTGGCCTATGGGCCAAATTGTGCCAAGTTTATGTCCCGGTTTGGGCCAGAGTGTTGTTTTCCTCAAATCCAGCTCACTTCCACCACATCTGATGCCACATTGTGACATCAGGTGTGGGGCAGGTAGAAATGGAGAACTTGATCACACAAGCAATGCCTGCCAAAAAAGGAAGTAGCTTTTCCAGCCCTATTTTCCGTGCTTTGGGGTGGCAGGGATTCCTGGGGTGCCTCCTGACAAGACTGTTTATAAACAGGAGGTGGCAGGAGGAATAGGAGACACCCAAGAAGTGTTTTGCTCCCCGTGAACTGCACCAAAAGTTCTGTTAAAGAACTTTCACTTCAGCTTTAATTCTTGTTGAAATGTCATTGGATGTCACAGAGCTAGTTCACACTGCACCCCGTTGGGATTTGGAGCAGTGCTGGATTTAAGGCGGTGCAGGTGGTTCACCCGTACAGGGCAGCAAGCCAAGGGGGTAAATAATAATAATAATAATAATAATAATAATAATAATAATACCCCTGTTTAGATGTGTGCCTACTGAAAAGATACATAAAAGCAATGGTAGCAAAAATAATTATTGTGAATATATATATATATATTTATATATATATATATATGGGACGCGGGTGGTGCTGTGGGTTAAACCACAGAGCCTAGGATTTGCTGATCAGGTCAGCAGTTCGAATCCCCGCGACGGGGTAAGCTCCCGTTGCTCAGTCCCTGCTCCTGCCAACCTAGCAATTCGAAAGCACGTCAAAGTGCAAGTAGATAAGTAGGTACTGCTCTGGCGGGAAGGTAAATAGTGTTTCCATGTGCTGCTCTGGTTCACCAGAAGTGGCTTAGTCATGCTGGCCACATGACCCAGAAGCTGTACACCAGCTAACTCGGCCAATAAAGCGAGATGAGCGCCGCAACCCCAGAGTCGGTCACGACTGGACCTAATGATCAGGGGTCTCTTTACCTTTATATATATATACAATTCTGGCCAGTGTTCTTTCCACCTACCAGGCATTCATTTATACCCAAGCTAATCCTTGAACAGAGCTCATTTCTTGTGCCCTTGGGGCCGATTTTGCTCGTTTTACTAGAGGATGATGGACATTTCAGCTGAAAGGGGGATTGTCCCCTACAAAAGAGTTACATGGGAACTCTCTACCCAGAATCCTTGCACACATTGCAAAGTGCATCTTCAGCAATTCCCCCACTTGCACCCAACTTTGCCATCAATCCTGTTTGCAGTATTTCCTTTTCTCTCTGTGACATCATCTTAACCCTCATTGCGGGGGAGGAGGAGGGGAGAAAAGGAGATTGGGGCTGGGCGGGGGGGGGGGGGAGGAGGCTGGAGAAAAGGAAAAGAAACTTCCTTGGCAACCGAAATACCTTTAAGTATAACATAATTACCATCGCTCTGCCCCTTCTCCCCCTGCTGGGACTATTCAACAAACCCTACAACATACACTTAAATCTTCAACTTCTCAGAGACGTACACGCAGATGGGAAAGATTTGATTAAAATTACAGTGCTTTAGGTTCAACTTCACCTATTAAGAAAAAAAGGATCTAGTGCTGGACTTTTTTCCCCTGAGAAATAACTAGGCCACAGTAATTACAGACAAGGCCCTGCTGAGAACCATGAATAGGAACCCTGGGGTGGTATTTTCCTCTTACCTGTCTATGTAGGGCTGTTGACATCAACATGAATGATAACTGTGCCAGAATTTTTATATATATATATATATATATATATATATATATATATATATATATATCCTTTAGAAATGGAAAGGGGGAAAGAAAGGAGGAGGGAGGAAGAAGAAAATACATTACTTATAAGTGTTACGATTTACATCTTTCTCTCTTAACAATGTTTGTATGTGCTTTTCTTCATCTGTTTGTGATTTCCCGGACAAATTATATTTAAAAGTACATTTGGTCTTTCAGGTTGGAGGAAAAGCAAAAGCAAAAACAAAATGCATTACGCTAAACATTCTATTATTATTTCAGAGGAAGGCAAGGAATGGCAGTTTTGTTGCCGTTCACAGTTTCAGCGGGATGTGGAAATGGGGACGTTGCGGTGCCTGGAAGAATCGCCACAAGCTTCCACCACCCCTATTTTCTAAGGACAATCCCTATTGTAGCCACCGCTCTCTAGTAAGTCACTATTCCAATGTTGCTTGTGTTTTGTTTTGTTTTCCTACTGTGGAGACTTTAGGGATGACTTGCAAAAATTACTGGTTTGCACACACACATAATGAAAAAACCCCCACACTGAATGGACAGATGCATAGTCTGGATTCATATTTGTTGATTGAGTTACAGGTGACCCTCAGTGGCTAGGAAGGACTTTTAAGTAGCTTTGTGTCATAGTAGCATGCCAGTCAGTAATCACACAGCTCAAAGATGGAGCTAACTCTTTATTACCAAAAACATGATCTTCACAGGCTTGGCTGAGTGTCAGGACTAATGGGCAGAGCAGCTCATTCCTGGTGGTCTTCCTCCTTGAAAATAAGTTAAGACTGAGAGTCTCCACCTCCTCACAACCATCTAAGTCCCCTCTTCTCCAGGGCTTTTTCCAAGCAATAAGAGATGGTGTCTGCATGCAACCAACCTCTCCTCTGCACTTTTCATGCCTCTGCTGGTTCTTGGAGACAAGGCGGGAGTAGAGCTTGTCATAGCAGGCGGGGGAGACACCTGTGCCTCTTCACAAGCCAGACTCATCTCTGCCTCTTGGCCTCCTTCATCCAGCTCTCCTGCCTCAGCTTCTGCCTCTGATTCTGGACTTCTTTCTGCCACAGACTCTCCCAGCTCATTAAGCCCTGTTCCCTCTTCAGCTTCCAACATCTCCTCTCCCCAATAGCGCGCATATATATATATATATATATATTTGCTTTCGTAGATTTTCACGGGTACAGGAATGCAGGTTTTGGTGTCCTCGGGTGTCTTCCCGTGTAAAAGTTGGGGTGTCTAGGCGACGTTTCGACGAGGTCTCACTCGTCATCTTCAGGCTGGTGCTTTCGGCTTCTTGTTACTGGAACAGAGCGGGATCTCAATGTTTGAGTTCCTATAAATACTGTAGAGGGGGTGTGGTGTCTAGCCTCCAATGTTCTGGGCAGAGAGGAAGTTCCCAGGCTAGTGTGCCTTTTCTTCTTTTGTTCCTTAATTACTTGAGAGATACCTTGAGTGATTTCTTGAGTGATATCCTGAGTACCACTTAGGTGGGTCATTAGGTGTGGATTAGTTGCTAAAGTCTTTGTGTCTTGACCTCTTGAACTTTGTGAAGAGTTTTCCTGAGAAGATGGCTGTATTGCACTTAGTTGTGCTTTGGCTTGGCTTCGTGTATAGGGGCGAGCTGTGGTTTTGTGGCTTGTGTCAGCCAGATCTGTGTAGGGATTGCAGGGGGGTGCAGCATCCGGAGGTGCCACCATGGATTGGTGACAGATCTGGCTGACACAAGCCACAAAACCACAGCTCGCCCCTATACACGAAGCCAAGCCAAAGCACAACTAAGTGCAATACAGCCATCTTCTCAGGAAAACTCTTCACAAAGTTCAAGAGGTCAAGACACAAAGACTTTAGCAACTAATCCACACCTAATGACCCACCTAAGTGGTACTCAGGATATCACTCAAGAAATCACTCAAGGTATCTCTCAAGTAATTAAGGAACAAAAGAAGAAAAGGCACACTAGCCTGGGAACTTCCTCTCTGCCCAGAACATTGGAGGCTAGACACCACACCCCCTCTACAGTATTTATAGGAACTCAAACATTGAGATCCCGCTCTGTTCCAGTAACAAGAAGCCGAAAGCACCAGCCTGAAGATGACGAGTGAGACCTCGTCGAAACGTCGCCTAGACACCCCAACTTTTACACGGGAAGACACCCGAGGACACCAAAACCTGCATATATATATATATATATATATATAGTTTTAGGATATGGAATTGATTTCATTTTACTTAAATCTTCATTTTACTGTGAAATCACGTTGATATATTTCATGGGTAGTGATTCACAAATGGACTCAAAGGAATATATAACAGAAAAACAATTAAAAAAAAGTCAAGAATACATTTCATAGAGGAAAAACAATGACAATGATTTCATCCATAAACAACAGTTTCAAATCCAATACAAATACATACTGGGATAAAAATATGGTTATAATAAATGTTATTTACATAGCAACTGGGGTGGCCGGTGGGAGGGGAGGGGGGAAATTTCCAAACCCTGGATTGCATCTTAAGTGCAGAAGATGCTTTGAGAAAATCCTTAGTAGAAACCAGACAGTATGTTTAGAGTCAGCAAAATTCTTCAGTTGAAATGTTTCTGCAGGTTGGTGTAGTTTTCTTTTCCTCTTCCTCTTCTCCCAACAGACTGATTGTCCTGAATGTACCTTGCAATCAATCTTGTATGATCTCATGAGCAGATATCATATTATTAGCTTTAGATTCACGGATTCAGTATCAGCGTTAAGTTTTCAGGGTGGGAAGCTCAGGACAGATCTAGAGGTTCAGAGCATGCCTTACTTCCCCCCTCCCAAGTCAACGGCCGAAAAGGGCAATCCTAGAGCCTACAGCCCCTAGCATTAAATAATCAGAAAAATTGGTTTCAATGTGGCAGAACATTCTTCTGCATTTTTTAAAATCATTGTTCATCTGTTATTGAGAGCAGAAACTGCATTCCGAAAAGGTGATTTGAAATTTCAGTGACATTCTCATGACTGGGGTACAGATTATAGGGTTACACTTACCTTAATGTTGAGGTTGTTAAGTAGATTTGGGGGTTCTTTTGTTGGCTTTCTATAATGTGGGAAGCCAGGAAGGCTACCTACTGTGCTCATTGCTTGTCGTCTTTTTACTTTGAAAGAAATCAGTGCAGAAATTTTTATATATATATAAAGCAAAATGAATTACTTCCCTTAAGAACAAAACCAGCGGACACATTTATCTCAGGTCTCCATTCTCTTCCCAGCACTTCCCAGGAGAAAACAACCCGGACAACTCCTTCCATGGGCCTTTCTTCAGACCTGGAAGTGCAGGGAGTCAGGAAGCTTGCACAATACTGGATCAACGTTTCATGGAAAGAAAAGCAGAGCCACATCGCCCTCAGCCTCCTCACAACTATAAAGGAAGCTGAACAAAGCACTCGGGGAAACTCTAGAGAAATTGCCTTGAAACGAAGAAGGAAAAAAGAAATCATTTTCATTCGGGAAGTGAGCTTTCGAGAAATGGGGAGACGGGTTTCAGCACAGGAACTAGCATTAGGTGGAATCCTGGTAGCATTACTCACTGTAAGGATCTATTGGCAGACATGCAGAAATGCCCTTTCTCCACACACCTTCCATCGTGGTCTTTCTTCAGAGAGCGGAAGTTGCTTACCAACCTTGGGTTTCCCCAAGCAGTTTCACAGTTATAATGATAATAGGTTTGTGTACATTGTAGAATCAGACTGTGCCGATCCGGCTGTCTACAGCTCCCATTAATCACACCCTTTTATTCAAAACAGTATAAGTCTGATCTAACCCAATTAAGCCTGTGATGTTTAGAGAAAGAGATTAATATAGCTCAGGAAAGCATAACCTTTGCCCGTAGAGATGTCTTAAGATAATGAGCTTGATTCAGTGGGCTGGATTCAAAGAAAGGTGTGTTTTGCAAGTAGACATCTATTTGTAGACACTAAATCAGCAGGAAAATAAGCGTGTTCAGGCAGACAAGACTCAGCCATACAGAGGCAGATGTATAGTGTAAGGAAAAAAGAAAAAAAGAAAAAAAGCCCAATGTTTAAGAGGCAGAATTTAAAATCCAGCAGGTTTTCCGTTAATTTTAAGAAACTAGCATCTCAGTAGTGAAACAAATCATACTAAAATAGCTTTTGACATCTTATAGATTTCTCCTCTCTGTAAAAACAAATATGCCTACAATCCCAATTTATACCTAGGTAATGTTATTTACAGAAAGACCCTTAAGTGTCAATTGGCAAGTGGAAGGGGTGATATTATTATACCACACTTGCCTGTGGAACACTTTTAATGTGCAACATGCATCTTATTTCCAACAGCCTGATATTCTGTGCATTTTCTTGCAAGTCCCATTGATTTAAGGTCACTGCCTGCTTATCTGAGGTTCAGGTATTGAGACTCACAGTGGTGAAGCCATAAGCTCAGAAGATGTATCTGTAGGAGCCAAAGTCAGATTTCTGGGCACCACTTCTTCTTCTTCTTCTTCTTCTTCTTCTTCTTCTTCTTCTTCTTCTTCTTCTTCTTCTTCTTCTTCTTCAATCTCAAACATCTTTTTTAATAATAATAATAATTTAATAATAATAATAATAATAATAATAATAATAATAATAATAATAATAATAATTTATACCCCGCCCATCTGGTTGGGCTTCCCCAGCCACTCTGGGTGGCTTCCAACAAAATATTAAAATACAGTAATGCATCAAACATTAAAAGCTTCCCTGCACTTCATTTGAACATAAGCAGAGTCTTGTTGCACCAGATAAAGACCTATTCAATCCAGTGTCCTGTTTCTCACAGTGGCTAACCAGATGTCTCTGGGAAGTCTATGAGCACAACAGCCATCTCCAATTCGTGTTCCTGGGCAATTTCATTTTGGCCCTCTCAAAACTTACACAAATGCCTTCAGTGAGCTCTAGGCTCAGGTGTGCAGAGCCCCACAAAGAAATTCCAAAGACTATGGCTGGAATGTAAAAAAAAAAGGGGGGGAGGTCAAAGCGTGTTTAAGGGTTTCTTTTTTTTAAAATGTCTCTTCAGCAGTGAGGATGCCTACAGTAAAAATGTATTTATCAGATTTGTATCCTAGAACCTTTAGCACACAGTGCTCTTAGCAAGAATAATAACAAGTAAGCCGGAAAATGCAGTTAATCAAACTGGAAATCAAACGTCTGGATATTCACATGTTTCTTCGCTGGAATACAGGCAATAGCAACAATAGCAGTATTTATTGCCAAGGGAAAACCACACTATTAAATACACACACACACACACACGTAGTCTTGTTTGTCCATTGTGAGGAAAACCCACAAACTACAGTAGGTCAATAAATTTATTAAGACAAAGGTGGGTCAAAAAGAGCCCCCATATCCATTTCATGAGTCAATTTGAGTTGTTCCTCCACAATGTGTGTGTGTGATCTCTCCCCCCCCCCCGTGCTTTGGGGGGTAAGGTGGGTGAATTCCAGTGGTTTGGAAAAAAGTCAAGGATTCCTCACCTTGCTTTAACCCTTAAAAAAACCCAAAAAATTAGAAGCCTTGCAACCACTCATAGCAGCACAAGGCTCTCAGCTAGCCATCCTACCTGGCTGCACTTCTGGGAGTGATGCTGTCATGATCTAACCTTCAACACTTTGTTTGAATCCATCTGCAATCTGTGGGGGAACTCTCGTTCCATTCTATCACTACCAGCAGGAGTGGCCAATAACCGCCAGGCCAAAGATCCAGCCCAGCTGTAATTCAGAGGAACCTGGGCTGGGTTAGATAACAGCCAGCTGATAACACCAAGGTTGCAGGTTTGATCACCGTATGGGACAGCTGCAGATTTCTGCATTGGGCTAGTTGATCCTCAGGGTCCCTTCCAACTCTACAATTCCACAATTCTATTATTTACACACTTCCGGCCCCATACATAGGAAGCGGATTATGTCAGATCACTGGTCCATCTCACTGAGTGCTGCTTACCCTGACTGGTACCAGCAGTGGCGGAGGAACCCTCTCCGGCCCCCGGGGTGGGATGCCGAGGGGCGGGGCGAACCACCCGGTGGTGCACGCACAATGTCTGTAGACTGTGCACATGCGGCATCCCGGACGGAGTGCTCATGCGCAGCAGCCCATACAATCTCCATGCGAGAGGCACCCACACTGACTGCACACGCCCTCAGCCGCTCTACAGCTGGGGGGAGGCAGGGGCCATCTTGTCACACCCCCCCCCCCCAGAGTGGCACCCGGGGCAGACTGCCACCTCCGCCCCCTACTTCGTACACCCCTGGGTACCAGCTCTCCCAACCCATTTTTGAGATGCTAAGGGTTGGATCTGGTACATTTGCATGTAAACGTGTATTGTTAAAACAACACGGGGAAGGGTGAGAGAGAAACTGGTATGCTCTTAATGCCACAAAGTCTGCAGACAAAGTCTGCAGGAAACATAAAGCTTGCTCACTTTCTTGTGACATGTGGGTTGCTCCAAAGATAATGCCATACAATAGCCCACTCTGATGGTGCTGCTGCTGCTGCTGGTGTCTCCTGCTTGGTGCTAACCGATAACAGGGCACTTTGGGGAACAAGTTCCTTAATTATGGAATGCCACCCCTGGTGAGATGCACCTATCCCATTCATTATCAACATCCAGTTGGAATTAAAACACTTCCCAGTTCATCCAGGCATTTGATGGCTGAAATACATTGCTCCTCGCAACCTCGGCAGTTTGAATCCCCACGATGGGGTGAGCTCCCATTGTTCAGTCCCAGCTCCTGCCCACCTGTCCGCCAGAAGCGCTTTAGTGATGCTGGCCAGCCACATGATTCAGAAGCTGTCTGTGGACAAATGCTGGCTCCCTCGGCCTATAGAGCAAGATGAGTGTGTAATCCCAGAGTCGTCCACGACTGGACCTTATGGCCAGGGGTACCTTTACCTTTACCTTTACTTTTAAGGGTTGATTATTTTTAAATGTTTTGATTTTAATTTTTTTTGGTAGGGTAGCACCCCTACTGTGCTGCCCTGGGTTCTTAGAGAAAGGCCAGGATTGAAATTTAATAAACAAAAGGACAAATACTCTCAAATGTGGCCTCAGATTGACCCTACAGGGCTCTTTGTATTTGCTTTTCTGGAAAATGCCTATCTTTCTTCCCAGATTGCAGTTGCATGCATAACACCACCATGATAAACATACAGATAACCAAAGTAAAGCCATAATAAAAACATTCAGCAATGTTCTAAATGTTTCATAAATATACAGTGTGGTGGCATTTAAGGGACGGGTATATTTAAATTCATTCTGCCAACACCTACAGTAGCAATCCACTCTCATACAGTTTCTTAGTTGTGCATCTATTGAATATAAAAATCCATCTTCCTCCTGATTGGGTCATTAGGGTTCCTATTATTGTTATTTTGGTACGGGGAAATATCTATTTATAGAGACTTTGATTTAATGGATGGATTTGGTTGTTTGATGTTATGTATTTTAACTTCGGTATTTCTGATTTTTTTAAAAATGTTGTAAGTCACCTAGAGGTTTGAGAGAAGACAGCACACACATTTAAATAACAACAATACAAATTCTTTTTTGCCATGTTTTCCCCTCATCGAAATATATTTTCCACCTTAATAAACATCTTAAATACATTTTGATATTTTTTCCCTCAGCCAAAAATCACACCACAGCATCCAAAGTTGTGCAAGAATCTGGCAAATAGCTATATTCCATTCCACATATTTGTGGATCAGATCTATTCTCAAAGATCAATTTTCTCAAGCATCCCTACTTGAAAATAGCTGGGTTTGGCTGGATGGGTAATAGGGATGGGGAGAAATTAATTTAGCTTAAATTGTAATTCACTTTAACTAAATTCACACTCCATGAATCAATACGCAAACCACTTTGAAATTTTTCCAGATTTTGCAGTCCATGGATGCATACAAAAATGTGTGCAATAATGAAAAGGGCATGCCAAAATGTGTACACATGTGACAATAATGTACAAAAATGCAGTCTACTGGGGGAAATTGTTTGGGTAAATGTATAGACTAGGCAGAATTGCACAGATAAAATGTTTATTAGAATAAATGTGTGCCAAAAACACACACCACATGGACTTAAAAAAGTAATAACCTGCAGTTGTATGTGCAATGGGATAACTTGAAGTTAAAACTGGGGAAATGAGAAACGGGGAGAAACTGAAACTGTCACATTTGTCTATCTCTCATTAAGAATGCAACACTACTGTCATTTGCAAGTTTCTAAATGCAGGCTTAGGGAACAGCCAGTATTGGCTTTCTCTTGTTTTCTCTGCATCGCGATGTATATACATGCTGCTAGCTACATGTTTGCCTCCTGCTTGTATTAATTCATACACATGAGTGTAGGAAATAAATACGGATGTAAATATAAATAGCTTCCTTGGGCATTTATTTTGCACCGACTCCAATGAGATGTTTTAGAATGGTGTAAACGAATACCCGTTTTAAGAAAGATGCATGCAAGTGACGACTGTTTTCTCCTGTGATAGCGCTCTTCCAAATTGATGTTTCCGTCTCATTGCTTTCGTATTTGTTTTTTAAACTTTATCTGAGGGTTTTTAAAAAATGGGTATTATTTAACAAAAGGAGAAAACTTTACCACTTTCTTATGTAAAGCTAATGTGACAATAAAACTGTCAACAAGGAGGCGAGATCAGTCTCACGCAAAAATCCCGAAACATCTAAGTGGAATTTGCATAAAATAGTTCTGGTATTATTATTCACTGTTCTTTCGTTGACAGATATGTCAGGGCCTTAAAACCTAAAAGAACAATTATGCTATTGTATCTCTCTGAGGATTCAAGGGGTGTGTCTTTGGTGAAAAAGTGCTATTAGAGCTTTGAAAAGCAGTAAAAACGACAGCCCAAGGGGCTCTTTAGCTAGTCATTTTGCAAAGAATGCCTGGGCTTTAAGTGTCTTAAAGTACATTTATGCAGTTCTTACTTGTGCTGCAAAGAAACTGCTAATAATTAATGCCTGTAACATTTTTTAACGTTTGCATTAGCTATAAATAATAAAAAAATACACCACTCTTAATAAAGCCATTATTGATTAACTTAAACTGTGATTCTCTGGTGAATGTGTCAGTTTTTCTGACAAGCTTATTGCTAAGAATTATATTTAAGCTTTTTTTGGTTAAGCTAATATTGAAGAAATCATTGAACAATTATGGACCAAAACAGGAACTAATCAGTAAATCCATTACTCGAACAAGCTAGTTTAACTTAACATGCCTGCACATTAAAAATGAGGGATTGATAAGTCATGCATCATTACGACGAGATGTGCCATAAAAGTCAGTGATCCCATTTTCAATTTATATTAAATCTGCCGATGGCTTTAGTAGAGAATTCTGTGGAAACTTTAGTGAAAGTAGAAATGTTAAATTGTAGATGAGGAAGAACTTGGGACTCAGGAAGGAAATGAACCTAACCACCAGAGATGAAGACATATCTCAGGGGTAGACTTGTACATGATGCTATGGCTCCGAGCACCACTTTCCATGCTGTTCCAGTGACGCCGCAAACTCAAAAATTTGGGGGAGAAAAGGTGTTGGACTAGGGAAATGGCTCTTGCTACAAACGTGGATGCAAATGTGGAAATCTGGCTCCCCCCCCCCCCCAGCTGGAAAGTGAACCGGGTGTGCAAATGGTTTGTGCATCTGTGCAAACTACTTGTGAGCCTGGGGACAACTTTTTCAAAGCTAAAATCCTGCCAACTGGCAGCATTCATGGGAGTTTCAGCAACCCCCTCCATTTTTGCTTTTCAGGAAAAATGATAAGTGATTATGTGTTTGAAGGGCTTCCATGCATGGTCTTGGATTAGAGCTCTAGGGTTCATGGAAGAGACTCGGATCAAGCACAGCCTCCCACCTGAGACATTTTTTTTTTTTTTTGCTGATTTTATATTCTCCCGGGACAGCCCAGGCCTAACCTCCCAACCTGTTCCAGTGGGTTCATAAAGATTCAGATTTTTAGGTGCTTAGGAGGGGAAATTATTCTCTTTCCCCAGTGGGTCTGCACATGAGTGGAAGTCCGTTTACCACAAATCTGGTTGCAACTTATAGAACCGTTTTGATACAGAAATTTTGGGTGGCATTCAACTAACTTTTACTCAGAGTAGATCCATTGGAATAAACTGTTAGTGGCAGGGGGGGTATAAAAAGGAGAATTCCTGCGTGCCAGGCTTGGGTCAAGTACTCTTTGGTGAGAGAACCCCAACGGATATTTAAAATCACGAATATACAGCAAAGTAAAGCACGAAAATATAGGCTGTTCATAGAATCATAGTTCTGTAGAGTTGGAAGGGACCCTAAGAGTCATCTAGTCCAACTCCCTGCAATGCAGGAATCTCAACTAAAGCATTTATGACAGATGGCCATCCAACCTCCATTGAAAGAGAGTCCACCACCTTCCAAGAGAATCCCTTTCACTGTCGGAGAGCTCTTACCACCATAAAGTTCTTCCTGAAGTTCAGTCAGAATCTCTTTTATTATAATTGGAATCTTTGGTCCAGGGCCTACTTTAAAAATATGCCCTTGTGAGTTCCAAAACTTGCCTCTTTCCCCAACATAGGAAAAAACACCACATTTTTTTTAAAAAAAGGTTTACTTACAAACTTTCCAAAGGACAGGTTCATGTGCTTTTCCATACATCAGTTGAAGAAGAAGAAGAAGAGTTTGGATTTGATATCCCGCCTTTCACTCCCTTTAAGGAGTCTCAAAGCGGCTAACATTCTCCTTTCCCTTCCTCCCCCACAACAAACACTCTGTGAGGTGACTGGGGCTGAGAGACTTCAGAGAAATGTGACTGGCCCAAGGTCACCCAGCAGCTGCATGTGGAGGAGCGGAGACGCGAACCCAGTTCACCGGATTGCGACTCCACCGCTCTTAACCACTACACCACACTGGCTCTCAGTTGGAAAGATTTATTAAACTAATTTTTTTAGTTTACTTCCAAAGTGGTGAAAGTTCCTAAATTATTGTTATAGGAACTCAAGAGTGGCTTGTAAGAGCCATGAGGTCTGAGCAACCAGCTCAGACCTCATACGTTGAACTTCTATGGTAGACTGGGGGAACAAAAGGCTTTATTATCTATTCTCTCCCAACGAGAGGGGAGGTGGACATAGTGAAGCCATTTAACCCCCATAAAGAACCATGACCAGGTTAGGTCCATTAATTTCAATGGGTCTAAACTTTGTTAAATATCAGCCATTGAGGCATGGTGGATAGATTAGATTGGCCCCATTGATACAACAAGAGCAGCCACATCTACCCGCAGATTCAAATGGTACATTCTGGGAGTGGGAGAAGTGCTCCCATTTGATTCTGCGAATTTTATAAACTGGCCCTTAGACACAAGACTCAAGAAGCAAATCAATAAACTTTAATTGGTGCAGATGCTAGCCAACCCATAAATGCACTTTAGGAAAAAAGAAGAAATAAAAAAATATATCCATGGAATTAATTTGTTTCATAGACTTTGCTGTAGAACCAGGGTAATTATGAATTTGGCAGCCAATGCTTGGATTGGCCAGAGACCAGGTTTATATATATTATTTGATTATAAAATGATTCATTATAAATGTGACAGGACTATCTATAGTTCTATATCAGGAATGTAAATGAATGTGAACTGCTGCTCACAGCCAGATGCCTTTCAGTTTGAAATGTATATATCTCTTTGACACGAAGCTGGGTCATGATTGTGGGAGCCAAGTGCTAAAGTACTAAGAGAAAGGAGAGACTGGCCACTTACACTTCACCAAAAGTGTGAAAGTGAATCGCCAAAAGAGGGCATGGATTTGCATAAACTTTGCATATGCTAATTGATATATTTAGGTGCAAGTGTCAAAGTAATTATTCTAGTTTAAACGGGGGGGAGGGGAGGAAACCTCCCCATAGTGAGGCAAATTGTAATCATGTGACGGACCTGCCTATTTGGTCAGAGGCAGCAATGCTTCTGAGAAACAGTTGCTGGAAACCAGAGAAGAGAAGGATGCTCTTGTGTTTGGACCTTGCATGCAGGCTTGGCCATTGTGAGAACAGGATGCTGGAATAGATGGACCACTAACCTGATCCAGGAGGCTCTTGTGGTCTCATGTCTGCTATCCAGGTGATAAACTGTTGATGGGCAACTGCAAGCCCCCTTCTTAAGGCAATTGGGAGTACGAGAGGACCAAAGTAACAGACTCTCCAAGTGTCCGTATTTTCCAGGGACAGTCTTGGATTTGCAGAAAACATCCCGGTTTCTGATTTAATCCTGGAAGGCCCTCCTTTTCCTTGTTGTTGTTGTTTAGTCGTTTAGTCGTGTCCGACTCTTTGTGACCCCATGGACCAGAGCACGCCAGGCACTCTTGTCTTTTACTGCCTCCCGCAGTTTGGTCAAACTGATGTTTGCATCTTCGAGAACACTGTCCAACCATCTCGTCCTCTGTCGTCCCCTTCTCCTTGTGCCCTCAATCTTTTCCAGGGAGTCTTCTCTTCTCATGAGGTGGCCAAAGTACTGGAGCCTCAGCTTCATGATCTGTCCTTCCAGTGAGCACTCAGGGCTGATTTCCTTCAGAATGGATAGGTTTGATCTTCTTGCAGCCCATGGGACTCTTAAGAGTCTCCTCCAGCACCATAATTCAAAAGCATCAGTTCTTCGGCGATCAGCCTTCTTTATGGTCCAGCTCTCACTTCCATACATCACTACTGGGAAAACCATGGCTTTAACTATACAGACCTTTGTTGGCAAGGTGATGTCTCTGCTTTTTAAGATGCTGTTTTCCTTAGGACGTCCCTATTTTCATTGGAGAAATGTTGGAAGATATGCCGTTATGCAATAACTGAGCCAAGGAGATAAGTAACTCTACAACCTTTAGAAGACATCTGAGGGCAGCCCTGCATAGGGACGTTTTTAAATGTTTAATTATGTGTTTATATATGTTAGAAGCTGCCCTGAGTGGCTGGGGCAACCCAGTCATATGGGTGGATTGTTAATAATAATAATAATAATAATAATAATAATAATAATAATAGAATAGGATGTCCCTGTTTTCATCAGAGAAATGTTGGAAGGTATGAAGTAGATATGGTCATGGCAGATCCATCTCTGTAAGCCATGCCCTAATGTCAGCAGGCAAAGGGCTCCTGGGTTCAATCCCAGTTGAGAAAGAATTGTGGCTGAAACCATGGAGAGATGCTTCCAGGAAGTCTTGACAGTACTAAGCTAGATGATCAATGGTCTGAGTCGGTACAAAGCAGCTTCCCCTGTACCTATAACTCTTGCTATAGATGGAGTCATCTCCCTTTTTCTGGTGTAATTTGCATGAAGGGGCAAAGCATGTAGGAAAAGGACTGTAGGGTTGCATTCTGGCCCCGACCTCTAATGACCCACGGTTCCTTCCATCCCACTTCCACTTTCCAAGAGTCAGTGGATGTCTGAGGTGGGGGGACCTTTACCCAGAGACTGCTAGACACATAAGCCCTTGTTTAAGAATCAACAGGACTTATTTTAAACATTTAACATTGCCAAGATTGTGCCAATAACACAGTCGATCACAGCCAGCAGGGCAGAACAGTGTGTCCTTTAAGATGTTCAATAGCCAAAGTATTAGAATTAGAATGGCAAGCAGAGGGAGAATAACAATATTGGGCTTCCTACAAATGATACCATTGATTAAGAAGAAGAAAACAGGTGATTTGGGTGCACATTCTTTTTTTCAGCCAATGGAGGAGAAGCAGAATCGTACAAAGTGCGGTGTGCTCCGTGAGGGTCAGATTTATTTTCCATCTTCACAATTATATATGCATCTTCCCTGAGGTTCCACCTGCTTCAAGACTGCTAAATTAGGCCTTATGCAAATTGATCTGGGTCACGTGGCAAGTGTGTGTGCGCGCACAAGCAAGAGAGTTATTGTATATATGGGCTGAGCGAAATAAACATACTAGGACTTCTGCATCAGATCTTAATTTATTGCAACATTCTCATGCCGGCGTTTGTACCTACATGCATTTTATCACTCGATTGGGTGATTTAGGTTTCTGCAGGAATATATTATGCAAGAGTGAATGGCTAGCACTTTATAAACATAAGACTGATGCAACCATACCTCTTATCTGTCCTTGAATTTTAGTGTTGCCATTGGCTTTGCATAAAAATGTCTCCTAAGCCCCCAATAGCATGAAGAAATGTTGCCCTTTTTTTGAAGGCTATTTCTAAAGCAAAACTTAAATATCAGATGGTTGGGGAGGATAGTCAATTATCTTCATTCCCAAAATTAAATTGAAACATTTTCTAATTTGTTCCTCTTTTTTGTCTCTCCCTTTTACCTCTGCCCTAGTTCCTAAGGTAAAGGACACAGTCTAAATTCAGCCTGGCTTTTCAGAGTTGTTAAATAAGTGGCTGCAAACTAGAGATCTATTCATATGAGAATCATCTATACAGTTGGAAGTACATAGGGGCATTCAAAATACATATATTCTGTTTGATGCATTAGGTGGTGTGTGCTTTGAAAACACAAACTAATAGCGACAAAAGTCCTAGCTGCACACACACCCTCCGTCCAGCATTCTGTTCCCACAGTGGCAAACCTAATGTCAATGGGAAACTCAAACGATCAGAAGAGCATTTTCTTTGTCCATGATTCTCAGCAACTAATATTCAGAGAAAGACCTAAGAATCCACACTCAGAGAATAAGTTTGCTATTAGGTTTATAGTATGCTGGACTGCAAGATCCACTTCTTTAACCTCACCATTTGATTGATCATATTGTAAACATTGGTTTGCATTTAACATCATTAAGTGACAACTGACCAATTTATAGATCCTCATCAAGCTTATAATTAAGCCGGCAATACACTATAAATGCCACTTGATACTTTACCCACCATTGTATCTGAAATTGTTTAATTAAAATGGAATATAAATTAAATGGAGAGTAGTTAAATCTGAATTCTTACTCCCCTTTTCTTGGGGTAAGTCTTTTTGAACACCCTCTATAGGTCAAGCAGAAGAATTAGTAGATTTTCCCCATTCCCCATTTTTTATTGCTCCATGCATTTGCTCTGCCCTCTGTTGTACGCCTCCTGAATGCCATTTCCTAAAATTAGACCCAGATTTGGAATATGCAGTTTCTCACACCTTTCAGTTCCTTCAGTACATTTGCCTTGTTCTCTTCCTCCCTTCCACATTGTTGATGATCATATGAGGTAACTGCAGTCATCTTCTAATGCCTGCCTGGTTGTCCCTCAACCTTCAGATGTCCATCAAGCAACGATCAGGAACAGAGTCTTCTCGGTGGTGGTGCCCGTACTCTGAAATTACAGCACTGAACTAGATAGACCAAGGCTTTCACTCGGTATAAGGCAGCCTCCTATTCTCATATGTCAGGGCAAGTCAAAGACATTTTGCTGTCTCAGGTGAATGACATGATAGAGTCTCATTCCACTCTACTCTGCCCAAGTCACATTCCACATACAGGGGTTAACCAGTCTGACAGCTGAATCTTACTTCAACACTGATGAGGGCAGGCATGCTCACAAAGCTGTGTCTTCCAACATGTTTCTATTACTACTTGTCCCTCTGCTTAATGATAGAGTCAGCCCTGCCATTGACCAGTGGCCAGGGATGGGGAACCTGTGGCCCTCTAGATGTTCACAGAATCATCAAATTGTAGAGTTCGAAGGGACCTTGATGGTCATCTACTCCACCCCCCTGCAATGCAGGAATCTCAACACATGGTTCCCCATCCAATTTGAAGCCATACCGGGCCCTGCTTAGCTTTGCAAATCTGCTGGCAGTTTTATTGCTGCGCCAAAGACTCCAGCTCCCATCAGCTTCAGTCAATATAACCCATGTTCACGGATTACGGAACTTGTAGCAACATATGGAGGACCACAGGTTCCCCAATCCCAGACAATAAAACACAAGAGAATCTGTAAACGTGGCCATGCAACCCTCTATATATTCGACAACTTCCATCAGTGGAACAATTAAAGGCAAAAAGGCATTTTGAAGCAACTTGTTGCAGCAACGTATCTAAAATGTAAGGGGGAAAAACATGGGAGGGGAACCCAAATCTTTGTAATTTCATGGGACATTTCAGAGAAAAGTGCTAATTTCATGGGGAGCTTTAAGGGGGAAAGTGCCAATTTCATGCAAATTCCAGCAGGCAAAAACAAGATACATTGGAAGGTTTTACTTGGGTTACATAAAGGATGTAATGATGGGAGAAGGGATGTAAACTTAATAATCATGCCAGCAGCCTTTTCTCCTCCAGTGTATATTAATCGCTTTGTATCATGCTGGCAAAACGCAGAGGAATGATGCTTTATCCCCATGTATGATCAAATGCAGCTGTACGCTAATTTGTGTACAGTGCTAAAAATGGATCCTTAAAAGTGGTCCCCCCCACCCTCAGTTTTCTGCAAGGATGAAGAGCTCTCTGCCTCCTTGTTTTAACATGGCTGCATCAAGGTCATCCTGAGTTTAGATGTCTAGCACATATTGAATAAACAAGGGCAGCCAATTATTTGAATGGGATTTACAAGGGCAAAACCTCTGTTCTTTCTCCCTTCTCTCCCCCCATTCCCCAGTTTATATGGGAATGAGCAGAGCATGGCGTCTGAATGCCACACAATAAGTCAACGGTGGGAACATTTTGCTCTTGAGTTAGAAATCAAAGGGGGTCAAAAGACTCCCAGTAGGTTTTGTTACCATCTGCATTTTTGAGTGACATTTAGTAACATGTTCATCTTATTGTGAGTTGTAAATATATATATGTTTGTGTGTGTTCACAGCACATCCTATACATTATCCCAGTAATCCCTACAAGAACCTGGTGAGGTAGGTTAGAAATATTGTCCTTATATTGCCAACAGGGGCTGGGTGGGAGTGAGAAGTGTGTTTAAGGTCACATATAGTATTCATAGTCAACATGCCCCCACCTCGGACTATTGTAGCCCAGTTGGTAGAGCTTCTGTTTTCAATACAGAAAGATCTAGGTTCAATCTCTGGCATCCACAAGAGGGGCTGCTTTTACTACAATGAAGCGGGAGAGAACTTGTTGTAAATAAAAATCAGGATGATAAAATCCTGGAGAGCTGCAACCAGTCAGTGTATAAACTTTTGAAGCCAATGAACTCAAGGGTCTGGCTCAGAAGGTGATGGACTTTGCTTCCTTGAAGGTTTTGGGTGTGTGTGTTAGTCTTTGCTTTCTGAAAGCAGCCAAAAAGAAAGGCGTGCAAATGATTCTCCCAAGAACACAGCCTCAGGCTGTAATAGAGGCTGTGGGAGAGGCAAACCTTTGTTTTCAGCTCTGGGTGAAGCAATTCAGGCATGGCCAAACTTGGCCCTACAGCTGTTTTGGGACTAAAACTCCCATCATCTCTAGCTAACAGGACCAGTGGTTAGGGATGATGGAAATTGTAGTCCCAAAACAGCTGGAGAGCCAAGTTTGGCCATGCCTGGTTTAACCTATGTTTTGAAAGCACATGATTTTATGCAACTATCAGAATGTAACTTTGCTTTTGTGTCTGTTTTGGAGTAAGCTCTGTTAGTAAAGCTTTGGTACTGTATTTTTGGACTGGGCAATTTTTATTCCAAGAAGAGTCAGTTTTTAGTCATCCTGTTGCTTCCAGATGCACAATATTAATAATGGCAATAGACCCGTTCCACATTTGTAAGAACTTCAATGTGGCAGCATTTGCTCTTTGGAACTACCTGCCTAATGATATCAGGCCGGCAACTTCACTGTTCTCTTCTCAGCTCCTGCCAGAAAGAGTTTTGTTTTTACACAAGCCTACCCAGACGTTGAGAAAGTTGATGTGAGTCTTAATCTGTTTTTAGTCTATTGTAGTTGTAACTTTTTGGTTCTATTAATGGATAGTTAATTTTTCTAAGTGATAATTTCATCATTTTATGGGAATCGCTTTGAGGTGTTTTTAATTATTATTTTACAATCGAGTGTTGTGTAGATTCCATGAAATAAATAGATGGCTTTAAAAAGGGGTTAGGCAAACAGATGCAGGATGAGGATATCAGGGTTCTACTAGTCTTGGTGGCTATAAGTTACCTCCAGGAAAGGTCTGAATGCTGGTTGCTACAGAACAGTGGGAGAAGGCTATCATCCTGGTGTCCTGCTTGGATGTTTCTGAGGGGCATCTCATTGGTCACTGTGGAAAACAGAATACTAGACTAGATAGGCCTTTGGTCTGATCCATTGGAGCTGTTCTGACGTTTGCATGAGGCATGCAAAGAAGAGATTAATCCCCCTTCCCTCCCCTTTTTGCTAGCAGATATTTTAATGAGGAGAGTGACAGCTAAAATTATTTTTAAAAAGTGATGATTTCACATGACAGACAGGTTTTCTTTTTTCTTTTCTTTTTTTACTGTGGGAAGGATTTAGATGCTTTTTTTCTTGACTTAGGTAGATTCCCCCCACACCTTTAAAGCATAAGTAGTTTATTAAGATTTTTTCATTATCTGTCACAATGATAATAAATAATAAAAGAGAGAGATTATGGTTGAAATTAGAACAAGAAGGTTTTTTTTGGGGGGGGGGGATAGATATATCACCATCCCTTTGGGTGGTACAAATCTATTGGGAAGCAAAGAAGCTGCCAATAATTAAATTATGTCTCTGTTGTTATTGCCGTGGGCGTCTTCAGAGTTATTGAAAATTCAGCCATTTCGTTTCTTCCAGGTAAGATGGAAGATGGGGAATGTAATGGAAGAAGAGGAACAAGAAGTGAGAAAGAGGAAATGGAAGGATGGGGTGGTAAATGTGGAATACATTGTTGCCCGCCCCCTGTCTGTCTCAGGAAACAATGGAAGAGTGCGCACCTTCGGGAGTGTAGTCAAACCGCTGAAGAATTACAGCGCCTGCTGTGGCTGTAGAGACCAAAATGGGAGGGACACATTTTGTTGAAGCTGGGACAGATGAAGGCATCTGGTTGTCTGCTGCAGATGCACCATGGCATGATCTATTGGAAATATATGGTGTGCATCATTCCTTGAAGTAAATAGATGTGGCACATGTGCTCACTCTCCTTGGTCCAGTATACCTGAAGGAGCGTCTTCACCCCAATGTTCTGCCCAGACACTGAGGTCCAGCACCGAGGGCCTTCTGGCAGTTTCCTCCCTGCGAGAAGCAAAGTTACAGGGAACCAGGCAGAGGGCCTTCTTGGTAGTGGCACCTGCCCTGTGGAACACCCTCTCACCAGATGTCAAGGAAATAAACAACTATCTGACTTTTGGAAGACACCTGAAGGTAGCCTTGTTTAGGGAAGCTTTTAATATTTGATGAATTATTGTATTTTAATATTTTGCTGGAAGCCACCCAGAGTGGCTGGGGAAGTTGTTGTTGTTAGTGACATGCTGGCTGAGTTGCATGCCCTTGGGTAGTTTCCCAGCCTTAGGTCTCTGAAATAGGATCATTCCTCTTTTGCTATATTTTTTTGGTGAAAAATTTGTAATCAGCATGAAGAATACTTTCTGCTAATGTATTGGGTCTGAAGCATGCAAGAATCTTGTGCAATTTAACTGCTGCTGGCATGCATCACTTCAGGCTGCAAGTGACGGAGGAAATATTTGAATGATTGTTTTTGGTAAGCAAGTAAATAAATTAGCTAGGGCACACTAGGGTCTTCAGCCTGAAGCACTAGTGCGTCCTTCACCAACCTGATGCCCTCAATATATTTTGGACTACAACTCACATCAATGCCTCAGTCCCATCTAGTATGGGAATGCTGTTTGGAATTGTAGTGCAAATGTTCTGGCGCACACTAGGCCGGCCAAATCTATATTGGTGTATATTGTGGATTGATTTTATACTTGTGAACTGCTTAGAAGCAATTGTGGCATGTAAGTGATATATTAATTTAGTAATAGTGATAATAATGAGCAGGATAATAATAGGGATGGAGAGATCTGTCAGTTTTTGTTTCAATTTCTCATTTTTTTCTTATCTTAGGTGCAGTTCACCTTTTTGTATCAGTTTGCAACTCTTAACAAAAAAAAAAAGAGTTCATGAAAATTCAGAAACCTGTTGCATTTCCCCCCTAATATTTACATTTTTATGTATTCGGTTTTGGCTAATATACATTTCCCCCCCCAAAGCAAATCCCACCCACCCACCCAGTATGATGCTTTTTTCACCAACATATGGATTTTTGTGCACAAAATGGCCACTATGTCATTTTGATTCGACTGGAGAACTGCATTGGGGAAAGAATCAGGGAAATGTGAATTTCAGCAGATGGGTTTGTTGCAGTTTGCTCTGAAGAGTTAGGTAGATTTGACTTCAAATGTGGACTTAATTTATTCTGGTGAACTTACTTTCCCCCCTGTATATACAGGGAGGTACCAAACATTCTATCCCATGTTTGCAGTCTAATATGAACTATGTGACACTGCTGATCATGTCATTTGGTTCTGACTGTTCCAGAAAGACAAAACTGTTCCATGTTGGGATGTGTCATTTGTGTGAATATAGCAGCCTGAACAGTGCAGGCTGAAAGGCGATTCAATGGGAAGTGTGAGAAGAGGATACCTAACTTTGGTAGCATGCAATAATAAATTGTATATTGCCCCTCATACAAATTTCTTAATAGAGAGCTGGCTCTTTATAAAGTTGTAACTTTAAAAGGCAGTTTTATTGACTTTACAGAATTACATGTGAGTCCAGCAAAAAAGAAAAGATTAAACATTATCTCAGAGAAGTCCAGTATAGTTTAGTGAGAGATCAAAGAGTTCCATTAACAGTGCAGCAGGAGGTAAAATATATGTAGCAAAGGTTTATGTAGCTCTGATGAGAGACCCCTGGGGAAGTGGAAGAGACTCAGTAGGGGGAAACTACAGAAGGAAATAAAGGAGGGGGGATTGGGTGGCCAATTATTGCTGATCTACAAGGTGGAGGCAGAACAAATGATTCCAATGGCAGTTTTCCCCAAGATGTACCCTGAATACCAAAAGGGATCGCTAGAACAAAATTGGAGTGAGAATGGAAAGTCGTGGAGAAAGAGCTGGTGCTCAGTGCCATGAAGCCAAATGATGGAGACTTCGGTCTGGTCTCCCATTTCCAGGAGTCAAAAATGATCTGATCAACCGTTGTTTGCTGAAGGCAAACAGTAGTCAATCAATTATTTCATTATCAAATGGTTATATGCTAGAGGAGCTGTTATCCTAACAGCAGCACCCATGTTTACTGCATTGCAACAGCATGGAAATCCTGCCCAGCTAAGCTTTGAAAATCTTCCACGTTAGCAATTTTTGGACAACAGGTGAAAAAGTATTTGTTGTTGACATCACTTGGGTGATGTTACTGCTGGTTGGTTGCTGGTGGTTGTATCTGATGGATGTATGGTTTTCTTTCGTTTAAATTTACTGTTTCTATGGTCTGTAATGTTCCTCCATTCTGGAGCAAGGCTGGGGTATAAAGCCATTTAAATAAACATCAGCAAGATTGGCATTGTTTTTAAATCTATCTGCTGTTAGTTTCTCTGCTGTTTTTAACAGATTGTTAGCCATTTTATTGCATTTTGTGCATCACCTTGAGATATGTGTGTGGAAGGCAAACAATATAACAACAAAAACAACCACAACAACCACAACCACAACAACAATATATTTCTATATATTGCAAACTCACTCTCCAGGTGCACAGTACCATCTTTCACACATAAGAGGGAGGTTTTTTCTTCCATTTCTATTTTGCCCTCTGAGGTTCGACAGAAATGTTCACCATACAGCTGAGCAAAGTATGCAAAGTTGTTTGATGATTATAATGATGCTTGAAATCTGATGGCTTGCTCACTCTAATGGCTCTTGCAGGAACTCTCCCCCACCCCCCGGCCTTGTAGATTCATGGGGAGGGAGGGCACTGTAGTATTTTTGTAGGAATCACATCTGGGAAGGGAAAGGATTAAACCCTTAATACAAGGCCTACCATAAGTCAAAGTGAGGGCAGCATCTTAGATGGCAAATGGTAGTGTGTAGCAGCAGCGGGAGTCTTTGGCTGTTCCTCTGAAGCATCCCACCAGCCTCTGTTGGAAGACAAAGATGTGCATGTTCTCCACTGTCCACCACCCCCCTGGAAAGAAAAAAAAAGTGGTTTGCTGCATCAAGTGTGGATGAACAATTTATATTTAACTGCCAGTTCAGCTGGTTTGAGTAAATGGACTAGAAGCTGTTGCCATCTTGTCCTTTATCTCTGTTTCAAGTGGTGTTAATTATCACTAACGGCCAGACAGAAGTACTAGAAAACAAATACAGTGGTACCTCGGGTTACATACACTTCAGGTTACATACGCTTCAGGTTACAGACTCTGCTAACTCATAAATAGTGCTTCAGGTTAAGAGCTTTGCTTCAAGATGAGAACAGAAATCGTGCTCCGGCGGCAGGGCGGCAGTGGAAGGCCCCATTAGCTAAAGTGGTGCTTCAGGTTAAGAACAGTTTCAGGTTAAGTACAGACCTCCGGAACGAATTAAGTACTTAACCCGAGGTACCACTGTAACTTTATTTAAACAAGCTTTTGTTAATGCCTAGATTTCTCTGACTCTCCTGTTCTCTTTCTCTATACTTTTTGGGCTGAATCACTTCTTGCTAGCTGTTACCTCAACCTGCTCCTTCCCTCTGTGTCACTGAGTTTCTCTCCCTGACTGCTGTCCTAAGCCTCTCACGTAGTTCCACACACAACCCACCTCAGCAAAGCATCATGGGCTGACCCTGAACACACACCAGGACTGTAATTAATTGATGAAGATCAAAAGATGTCGCTGCACACTACAAATTAAGCCGATTTTTTCTCTTTATTTTTTATTTTTTAAAAGGTATAACATGCACTTTGACCTGTAGATGCCAAGTGCATCTGTATGGACACAGAGCTGCCATTCACAATTGTTGTGTTGCCTCCCCACGTTCTCCAGCAGAGGTCTATTCCAATCTGAATTGGCTTCTTGAGGCTATAGCTTTCAGCATAAACGTTGCATGAAAAAGGACCCATGCTCAACCCTGAGATTGTAGTGCTAGATCAAGGTTTCCCAAACTTGGGTCTCCAGTTGTTTTTGAACTACAGTTCCCAACATCTCTGAACACTGGTCTTGCTAGCTAGGGGTGATGGGAGTTGTAGTCCAAAAATGGCTGGAGACCCAAGTTTGGGAAACCCTATGCTGAATGGTCCAATAATCTGACTCAGTATAAGGCAGCTTCTAATGTTCCCAAATATATCGTGCACTATTGAGCTATGCCTCATCTTTAAGAAGGGGATTGGTTACTTTTTTAAAAAGTGCTTGTTTGTGGATGATTGAGTAAAATCACTGTCCTTGTGTAGATTTATATAGATTTCTGGGACTCCAGCAGACTAAGAACAAGAGTGGCTCCAACAGTCAAGAAGGTGGTTTCTGCACATACTCTAGAGCAGCCTTTCTCAGTCTGTGGGTCCCCTGTTGGACTACAATTCCCATCACCCCTAGCTACCAAGGCCAGAGCTCAGGGATGATGGGAGTTGTAGTCCAACAACATCTGGGGACCCACAGGCTGTGAATCTAGAGGGAAGTGAGGGGCAGATGGGGCTCATCAACCTGGAAAGGCAGCCCATCTAGGAGAAGGAAAACTCTGATCCTAAAACTCCACTGCCTCCATTTTCTTTGGGAAAAGAAAATGCTAAGGAGTAAACCCTACACAAATTCAGAATAGAGCCCCTAAGATGGTTTAATGGCAGCTTCTATGCCTCCTTCCAGCAATTCCTGCAACTAAGCTGATGACAAACGTATTGCTGTGCTTTCCTTTGCACCACATCAGCAAGGTTGAGAAGGAGGGGTCTTGTCGTCTGGGAAGCCCAGGACCTCCATACACACTACCCAGGCTTGTGCCCCAGGGAGGTCACTTCAATGCTGCTAATGTAGCGGTTTGTCTTCAACTCCATTGTCTCTTGAGACAGACAGATGCCAACAACTGATATAAATTTCTGAGGGACAGGATCATTATTAATGTTAGTCGTTTTATTTTGATTTTATATGGGCTGGAAGCTGCACAGAGTGGGGGAAACCCAGCCAGATGGGCAGGGCATTATTATTATTATTATTATGCTCGCAAAAAGTTGAACTTCTTCAATATAAGGCTTGGCCTAGCGAGCAAATTCCCTTGTGCAAGAGGATGCGTTAAGCAAGAGTGAATTAATCCACAGCTTTCCATTTCTGCTCATTATCAAAGGGTTTTACTCGCTACACTGTTGGAGTTCAGTGGAATAGGTTAAGAAGTACCCCGTTAAAGAGCCCAAGGCGCCATTATTGTAGTACCACTGGTGTCATGTCTCCTTCTGGTTTGTATAAAAAAGAGACAGAAAGAGGGAGAGAAATGCTGAGAAGGGGAGGGGGGGAAGCATAATCTGACTTTTGAAACTTTCCTCAAGTCAAAGAAAGGTACTTTTACATTTGTGCCAGCTACAGTAATTAGTAAACTTGTTCTTAATAGTGTTGTTAAAATGTAATTTTTTCACACTTTCTCTGACTTTGACACTGCTGCTTTTGAAACTTCATTTTGCACTTTGTTCCATTGTTCTTTAATCTGCTGCACTTTGCATTTAGTATCACTGAAATTTCGCACTTACTATGTCAATAACATCTGGCAAAATTGCCACCTATTAAGAGTAAGTGTTCTTTCCCCCCCCCACCCTCTCCTGCGAGAAATGTGATGGTGTATTATATTGGTTTCCCTTGAGAGGCTAAGGAGACAATTTTAAAGCAGATAAATGCATTAAAGAAATAACCTGAACTATGAGGGAAGGTTAACGAAAGTCAGAAAGTTTTTTTTTTAAAGCGTTTTATTCCCTTTGTTAAAAGCAGCCTGTGCACGTTGGGAGTGGCTAAATTATTGGGCTATGGAAATGTTTGTGCATTTGGTTAGAAGCAACTTTCTAAGCCCACAGCCTCATGAATTTTCATAGGCTTCAGTTACTCTCTCCATACACCCGCACACCTGGTTGTTGTCGAATTCCCGGTGAGCCAAAGCAAACAATATATGGCGTCAGTGAACTCATTCTCCAAGTGGCAATCCTTGGGCCTTTCAGCACTTAATATTTATAGTGGTATAGTTCCTGATTCCCCCCCCCCATCCCCAGATATTTTTTTTGGGGGGGGCATGTTGCCACACAAAACCATCATTTTCCAGCCAGAACAGTGCAACTGCAATGCAAGATCTAGAATGGACCTTCAATATTTCCAAATATATGGTTGTGTGTATTATCCCTGTTTTTGCGCAGAAGGAGTTAGTGGGTGTGGTTTGGGACACATCCGTGTTGCTCCCCTCCACTCTGGCCAATGTGAGCTGCCGGTTTGTGAGCTCAGTTCAGAGGAAGGATAATGGCAGACAGAGACAAGGGGACTGAGCGAAAGACTCAGCTGCAGATAAAATGTCATCGCAATAACCAGTTTCACCATAGCTCAGGCAAGCACGTAGTTCCTCTTCTAAGCTCCTTTACTCCCACTAGGTCAGTGTTCTGGAAAACTAGGTATTAGATGCATTAAAAAGTTGTGAAAGGGCGATCCCTGTGTAGCATGCTCAGAACTCCAACATTTACTGCCTAGAAGAATGTGTGGGTTAATAATGGCTGCAACTGCAGGCAGAGAGCTTTTCTCAACTTGGGCACAATCCACCATTAGTGTGGAAAACCTTGCACTCCTTTTCAGTAACAGTGACATTTCTTTTATTTATTTATTGTATATATATACTGCCCTATACCCAGAGGTCACAGGTGCAGACATGTGGCCCAAGGTGCAGAAAATCAACTGCAGCTTCACTTTTTAAAATGTCAGATCAAACAGCAACTACACCACTATAAATGGTAAGTGCAGAAAGGTCCTTATGTAGCTATACTGGCACTGTCCATGCACGAGAGAGCAGTTTGGAGGGTCCCAAGGGACAATATCCAACGCACACATTCCATCAGTGCAAGGATTTGTGCTTATGCAATGGAAGCTCCCCCTCGCCTTCCATAATGTGTGCCCTGCACCCTCCCCAAACCCTCTCCGGAGGGTAGGGGGAACCCCTAGAACAAATTTCGGGGTGTGGGGAGAAAGGGATAGGGAAAGTCCTGCTGCACAAGCTTAAATACTTGTGCCGATGGAATGAGACAGCTCCCCTTGGATGCAACCCAAGGTTTGCAGAAGTGCCATAACTGTCAGAGGAGGGGGCAAACCTAAAAGGATGTAACAAGTATTATGAGACACCTGTAGCATTGCCAGTTCTGTAGATCAAAACCATTGCTTGGGCCCATATAGGGAAAGATGATCATGAAAGCCAGCTGGTTCCAAGCCATGAAGGGCTTTATTTACCAACAGTAACACTTTGAACCTGGCCCAGTAGCAAATTGGAAACCAGTGCAGATCTCTAAGCAGAGGTGCTCTTCCAAACCTAGGAGGACAAATGTCCAGTCGTTTAATTATTAATTGACAAAAGTGCATTTTTATTGACAAAAGCAGCTCCTAAGGTGCACAGAAGACACACACACACACACACAGAGAGAGAGAGAGAGAGAGAGAGAGAGAGAGAGAGAGAGAGACTGGACATCCACTTAGCTGGTGTAACATTCCCAGGCTTGTGCCACAACTGAATGGAGTGTTCGCCAGCAATTGGCAACTTCTCCTACATGGAAAATGCCGCTGTGCCTGCCTCTTCAAGCCTCTCCTAGACCTCAGAGACAGCAGGGAAGGGAACTGTTGGAATTTGAAGAGACGACTGGAACAGTCTCTTGACACATCCTGTGCCTTCTCCCCTATCCCCATAAATCACTGCCTCTCTCTCTTGGGTCAGCCTCCACACACCCACATCCCGCCTCTGCCCCATACTCATCAGAGCCCTGCCAGTTCCCAGCAGGTGCTGTATGCCAACAGGGTCTCACTCCCATCAGCAGCAACACTGCAACATTCTGCGCTAACTGCAGTTTCCAGGTCAACTGCAAGGGTCACTGTTGGAGTTCCAGGTCATCCGCACACGGAGTGTATTGCAGTAATCCAATCTTGAGAACTGCATTTCAGCATGCAAACCCGCACACGCACAGTAAAATATTGCAATGAAACAAGGATTTATATGCAGTTAACTAGGCAGATACATTGCAATCCTGCCTGGTTAAACTACTGAGGAAGGCTGCAATCCTAACTCTGTTTACCTGGAAGTAAACCCCAATGAGCTGAATGGGACTCACATCTGTCTAGACCTGGTTGGAACTGCAGCCATCTACGGCTTTGTTATCCAACATTAGAAGTGAATTCGAGGCACCGTGCCGCCTGCACAGTCCATCCCTTGATTTATTCAGCAAGACAGTCCTGCATGTTTGATTTCAAATGGGAAGTCCTTCAGAAAAAGGTTTACAGAATTGGAAGAGCCCAGCAAATTTATGAGGAAGCGTCATTTGCTGTGTTGTAGGAGAACATGCATTATTCCACATTATGTTAAAATATTTTGAACATACAGGGATTCACATTTGCTACCTTGCTGTCTGCTTGCTAGTCTCCACCTCCCTCCCCTTGTCACAATTTACATGAGGAATTTGTAAAGGGTTTTCGTCATTATAAATGGGTGGGGGGGACAGAACAGGTGATGTGTTACTGCTTCAACTTTAAATGTCTGTCATGAAGGACACAGAAGTAGCAAAAGAAAGCTCATTTTAATATTGTCACTGTTTTCTTTCTTCCACATATACAATTAAGGCTCAGCTATTTGCATCTGAATTGATCCTGAATTATAATATGGAGTTTACATACCACTGGTTACAAATAATGAGGTAGAAAAGAACAACAATTGCAGTCCTCCTCTCAGATTCCCCCCCCTTGTCTCCAAATTCCCCCCTTCTTTCCTTTATTGGCTACCATTTAACATCTTTTCTCTGACATGAATGCATTTCCCCCCTGACAGAAATGACTCCTTTGACAGCGCCGGTTTTGAAATAATTTTGAGGCACAAAGGATTGTTCTTTACCACACAACTAATGAGCATAAACATATATCAAAATGGCTCATGTGTTGTCCAGTGTTATCCAAGTGGATAATGTGGAACTCATGGCAAGTCCTCTTTGTTATGAGCACCAAAGTCACTTTGAATTTCTTAATTTAGAAAGGATTTGTCTTTCCCCCTTCTCTCATAATAATCAGAGGGAGGGTATTAAAGGAGAAGGACTCTGGCACATCCAATTCCGAAAGCAGAGAATATGTCCACCATCTTGGCTCTAATGAAGAACACAGCTGGATCAGACTGAGGCCACATCTACAGCATACATTTGAAGCACTCTTAAACTACTTTCTTAAAACCATGGCTTCCCTGGAAAAATCCTGGAAACTGTAGCTTGTTAAGGGTCTCCTAACAACTCTCAGTGCCTTTAACAAAGTACGGTTCCCAGATTCTTTGGGGGGAAGCCATGGTTTTAAGAAAGTAGTTTAAGAGTGCTTGAAATGTATGATGTGGATGAACTTTTTGACATGGTTTTCTTGAAAAGTCATGATATGAGGGAATTAAAACATCCCCAAAGATGTCTTTCTTTCTTTCTTTCTTTCTTTCTTTCTTTCTTTCTTTCTTTCTTTCTTTCTTTCTTTGAAAAATAGGTAGGTATCAAAAGGAAAATACCTGGATGGCTCGATCCAGGTCTGAGGCAAGTACTTTTTGGTGAGAGAATCCCAGTAGAGTTTTAAAATCACAATTTATGCAGCAAAGTAAAGCATGGAAATATAGGTTGCTAGACCTTTAAGATATCCTGTTTTAAGTTGCTTCCAAAGTTCTGCTCTTCCCATAGCATAGAAAGAGATCACATGTTTGGTAATTTAAAAATGGTTGACTTACAAATCCTTCTAAGGTCAGATTCATGTGCTTTTCCATACAGCAGCCAGAAAACACAGCCAGTAAAACTTAGGTTCCAGAGTGGTGAATGTTTCTAAATTATTTTTATAGAAATACAAAGATGACTTGCTTAAGCTGCACGGTCTGAGCTTGGAGCAACCAGTTCAGACCTCCTTACTTGTAAGGTTCACCTGGTGGAAAGAGAGAGAACAAAGAGCTTGATTACCCTTCCTCCCATGGTAAGGGGGAATGACCTAGCTAAGCCTGGCAGGGCAGCTTCCTCTGTGGTCTTAACCCCTTCATGCATTAATTAGACTTAAGCATGTTGGTTATAGGAGGCTGGTTCTCCCACAAAAGATTGGAGTGGGTGAGTTTCCCTGAAAATGTTCAGAAAGGGTTGGCTTACATTAATTAATTTTATGAAATGGCTACGATTCCCCCATCCTACCCTTAAAAATAAAAACGTTTGTGGCCACAAGGATCTCTATAGCTTCTTATGAATGTTTTCTGATCCAGGAACATCCATGTGAACAGCACCACATTGTAAAGTAGTATTAGTCTCTGGCCAACATTTTGCAGCCTGCACAATGCCCAGGACTCAACACCTCTGCAACACAAAGGCATTAGAATATTTTGCAGGAGGAGTGAGAAAAAGAACATTCTGAGAAATCTTTCAGAAAAAAATAATTCAGAAAAATCTTTCATGAGAAATTTCTTCTCAATGATCTATGGAGTTCTGTGTTGCGTTACTATTCTGAGAACTGTAGATTAGGGTGCTGAAAGCTGTTTGGAGACCCCCTAATCCCAACCACAGAGCTATAATTCATAGAGTTCCCTAGGATCAGAGATTGAGTTAAATCTATCTTTGGACTTTTAGGTCTGTGAATCAAATTGGTCTCCTCACAACTCCCAGCACCCTTAGCAGACTATGGCCCTCAGGCTTCTTTGTGGGAAGCCACGGATGTTTAAAGTGGTATAATATTGCTTTAAATGTAAGGTGTGATTGTGGCCTCAGAAGCAGAGTGTGAAGGCAACAGCCATCCACTGTTATTTGCCTTTAGCATCTAATACTCGGATGCACACTGACTCTGAAGAGGAAAGATCCATTTACCCATCATGGATAATGGCCATTGATAGCCTTGTCCTCCATGAATTTGTCTAATCCCCTTTGAAAGCCATCTAAGCTAGCGGCTAAGCCCACATCTTGTGGGGAATGCCATTAAGCTAATTATATGTTGTGAAAAGTAGTTGCTTTGTCTGTCCTGAACTCCTGCCACTCAACTTCATTGGGTGACCCAGAGTTCACCCAAGAGAGGGAGGGGGGGGACTCTTTCTGCCCACTCTTTTCAGACTATTCATAATTTTATAATGTCCTATCCCTATGTAGTCATTCATTTTCCTTTGGAGAATAAATGTCCCAAATACATTCGGCTTTTCTCAGAAGGAAAGATGCATACCCAGTGTTATTTTTCTAGAAAAAGAGGTGCCGGAACTCACCATGAATGCCTCTCTTGTTCTCTTATAATGAAAATGGTGCCCACCTGAGAGGTGCCAGAACTGAGTTCGGGTGAGTTCTGGCTGCAAAAAAGCCCTGTGCGTACCACCCACCCAACATGTTTAAGGAAGGTTTTAATGTTTAATGCTGTGCAGTGGTACCTCTGGTTGCGAACGGGATCCGTTCCAGAGGCCTGTTCACAACATGAAAAGCCCGCAACCTGAAGCGCCGTATCTGCGCAGGTGTGCGGCGCGATTTGGCGCTTGTGTGCATGCGCGGAGCACGATTTAGTGCTTCTGCATATGCATGAGTGGCAAAACCCAGAAGTAAACCCTTTCTGGTACTTCCGGGTCACCGCGGGATGCAACCTGAAAAAACATGAAGCAAACGTAACATGAGGTATGACTATTGTGTTTTTAATATTTGGTTGAGAGCCGCCCAGAGTGGCTGGGGAAACCCAGAAGAGTTTGGATTTGATATCCCGCTTTATCACTACCCTAAGGAGTCTCAAAGCTGCTAACAATCTCCTTTCCCTTCCTCCCCCACAACAAACACTATGTGAGGTGAGTGGGGCTGAGAGACTTCAAAGAAGTGTGACCAGCCCAGCCAGATGGGTAAAGGTAAAGGTAAAGGGACCCCTGACCATTAGGTCCAGTCGTGGCCGACTCTGGGGCTGCGGTGCTCATCTCGCTTTATTGGCCGAGGGAGCCGGCGTACAGCTTCCGGGTCATGTGGCCAGCATGACTAAGCCGCTTCTGGCGAACCAGAGCAGTGCACGGAAACGCCGTTGACCTTCCCGCCATAGTGGTACCTATTTATCTACTTGCACTTTGACGTGCTTTCGAACTGCTAGGTTGGCAGGAGCAGGGACTGAGCAACAGGAGCTCACCCTGTCACAGAGATTTGAACCCCCAACCTTCTGATCGGCAAGCCCTAGGCTCTGTGGTTTAACCCACAGCGTCACAGGTATAAATAAACAACAGCAACAACAACAACACCAACATGAGCAGCACTGGTGGTATGCTGATGACAACCTGGATAGCTCAGTTGGTTAGAAAGTGGTGCTGAATATGCCAAGGTTGCAAGTTCGATCCCCGTATGGGATGGCTGTATATTCCTGCATTGCAGCAGGGTGGACTAAAAGATCCTCAGGTTCCCTTCCAGCTCTATGATTCTATGACTCATTAAGAAGGAGATGACTCATTAAAGGGAGATGTGAGTGCTGGACTATAACCAGGTGCTTGATCCCCCTTGCATATTGCAGTAGTCCTTTGGTTCCTCCCTTTTTTGAAGTTCTCCCTCCTGCCTTGGGTGCAAATGCCTCATTTATGAATTAAAACAACACATTGCTTACACCATTTGCAGCAGTTGTACCAGGTAAAGCAATTTTTGTGCAGCTGGCCCTGTGATGCAGGTGCCAGTATCTAGAGGAAGTTGTCAAAAATTGTCACGGTAAGCTTTCCAGATGTAAAGTTGCTGCTCACGTGACAATTTTTAACATGTGGAAATATTCTCCCGAGTTACTGTTCCACATCATACCTGCAAATATAACAGCATCACATTAAAGGGGAATAGCAGTTCCTTGTGGCGCTGTGGGTTAAAGCCTCAGCGCCTAGGACTTGCCGATCGAAAGGTCGGCGGTTCGAATCCCTGCGGCGGGGTGCGCTCCTGCTGCTCGGTCCCAGTGCCTGCCAACCTAGCAGTTCGAAATCACCTCCGGGTGCAAGTAGATAAATAGGGACCGCTTACCAGTGGGAAGGTAAACGGCGTTTCCATGTGCGGCTCTGGCTCCCCAGATGCAGCTTTGTCACGCTGGCCACGTGACCCGGAAGTGTCTCCGGACAGCGCTGGCCCCTGGCCTCTTGAGTGAGATGGGCGCACAACCCCAGAGTCTGTCAAGACTGGCCCGTACGGGCAGGGGTACCTTTACCTTTACCTTTACCTGCCTATAGTATGTTTTCCCAAGCATTTGGGATGTGAATCCACACAAAAAAGAGATTTTTTTTTTTTTGCAATGCTGAACCACATCATTAATTTGTATCACATATTGATTATTATCTTCAGTTGCCTTAATTGCACACCATGTTCCCCTTTCAAAAGTACAGCTAACTCTCTGTGCAGTAGATGCAGCAAAATGAATTACGGTTGTGCATTGCATGTGCTTAATTGTTGGCTGTTTGACTTAATTGCACACCCACTTGTGCATCCAATCAGCTTTACTTCGTGGCTCTGACAATAACACGCTCAAACCTTCTGCCTGCTCAGTACACTTATTTGAAACAGTGAATATGTAGGTTTTGTATCTGAAGTGGGAGATCGCAGGCATCGGTGACGTGATTGAACTCCCTTGGGAGGAACACCTAGGTGTTGCCATCCTTTCTGATCACACGTGTATCTCCTGAAACACAGGTATGATTCACAGAATCATGCCTGTGCCTTTACAAAAAGAGAGAGGGAGAGGAAATGGTTAGCCCTTGAAATGTACAATACCTTGTAATCCATATTCCACTAGAGGTCATAGTTCCCTGTTTGAGGACAGCTGTGCAAAGTAGCACCTTTTCCTCTGAACTCCCGTACAGATGACCCAATTACTGTCAACACTTAATCATTCGCTTCTGGGAGCAGAAAATACTGAAGGGACAGCATTCTTACCAAGTGGAGCAAGAAGCAATTATGTACATTGCCAAACAATTTTGGCATCATTTAAGGAGACATTTTGCATGAAAGTTTGATCCCAGTTTTGAGACCCTTGTTGTAAGAGGGCAAGTAAAAGGAGATATCCTTGTCAGCTGAACAAAATTAACATGGGCAGTTCATTTAATCGTACCCTTATGGCCTAAGTACTAAGCAACCTGTGTGCCCTGCACATGCCAGTTATTAGAGACAGTTTACGCCACACCAACTGATTTTCATGGTTGTCAATGATGAAGGGTAGCTTTTATTAAAGAAGTGTTTGGTAATGGCCCCAATCCACTGGAAGCAATCTATAGACCTCTCCTGCTGAAATTGCAAAAGGGTGCTCCATCCAGCAATCTCTGTGTGTGCTTGACGCTACTGAATTGCTCAAGATCAGCAGATACTAAATGGTGGGAAGAGAGAATTTCCTGCTGGTTAGGAAGGCTATAATAATAATAATAATAATAATAATAATAATAATAATAATAATAATAATAGTAATAAATTAATACCTCACCCATCAGGCTGGATTTCCCCAGCCACTCTGGGAGGCTCCCAATCGAGTGTTAAAAAAAATACAGCATAAAATATTAAAAACTTCCCTAAACAGGGCTGCCTTCAGATGTCTTTTAAAAATAGTTGCTTATTTCCTTGACATCTGATGGGAGGGCATTCCACAGGGTGGGTGCCATTACCAAGAAGGCCCTCTGACTGGTTCCCTGTAACTTCACTTCTTGCAATGAGGGAACTGCCAGAAGGCCCTTGGTACTGGATCTCAGTGTCTGGGCTGAACGATGGGGGTGGAGATGCTCCTTCGGGTATACAGGACCGAGGCCATTTAAGACACACAAAAAGCAGAACTACTTGAATACAACAGTCCACTTTAAAAATGCCCCAGTTGGGAATGATGCTACAGCAGGACTTCCAGTGATGTGTGTGTGTTCCTTTTTGTTCTCATTTGGACAAGGGTTTCCTATAAACATTTACAAAGAAGGTGAATGCATTATTCACATCTGTCTTCACAGCAGAACATATCGCCAGCTCAAAACCCAGCACCCACCAATATCCTAAAAGAATTTCTAAAGTACCCTGCAAAAAAAGGCTGAAAAATGGAAGCATCTCTCACGGTGGAAGCAAACTGTTGAGAAACTGAAGGACAGATATTTGGCAAAGCAATGTTTTCAACTCATGAGTATAATACTCTCAGCCTTCTAAATCTATTTGTGCTCCATCTTCTCCTTTTGCCATAGGTAGCAATATGGATCAGATTTTTATTATTATTATTGAATCTTGGGGCTTATGTCATTAGTGTTTCATGTGAACATTTGCAAAAAAAGAAGTTTTTTGTTCTTTTTATTACTTGTTCCAGTCTACGCAAGTTAGTCATGTCTTGGAAGTAAATTGTTCCCTTAAATAGTAGGTTGTTGACTTATTTGCTCCATATGTCTTCTCACAATTAAAAATAACTTCAATGCCATAATGTCCCAATTAAAATAAGAGGGAAAACCATGACTAACTTTCTTCAGAGTGTTACTTGATCCTTTAATTGTACTTAATCTTTTTTCACCATTGTCACTCAACCTTCAGTCTTCTTAGCTAGCTGCTTAGCCACCTGCATTAACACTGGTGATAATGTGGTGTGACAACTACTGAAAACCAGAAATAGCTGGGAAAACCCTAAGGAAATTGAATCTGTTTGATTCTCATGCTCAGATCAAATGTTATGAGAAACCATGGTTGTTGTTTTTTGCAATGAGAACAAGCTGCAGTAAGCCACAGTCTCATGTGTCCCCCCCCTCTCCTTTTTGTGCCTCTGAGGAAGAGAGCTACCTCTTTCAGTTTTAAGCTAACCACAGTTCCCCATGATATTGAAACTCAGGCAATTGTGATCTGATTGAGCTGTAGTTAGTAAAAACTAGCCAGGATCAAACCATGGTTTTAGCTCCTGGTTGCCATTTGTTCTCAAAACACTGTTTAGCCAGAGCACAGTTCTATGAGTTCAGGCGTCATGGGGAACTGTGGTTAGTTTAAAATGGAAAGTGACTTCTCTTCACGGGTTCGAAAGCAGTCATGGGAGGGGGAGTGCATGAAGCTAGTGGGAGTTAATTATCATAGCACAAAATCATAGGTGTCAGGGAACTGACATCAGAGCGAGAAGCAGAGGCAGGGCTCCCGAGCGATGCTGGAGAGGGGACCAGCAGGGGGGAAGGAATTCAGGGTAACACCAATAGAGAAGAGAGGGAGATGGAGGAATTGGTGACAGGGCTCCAAGACCCTTCACCCGAAACTAGTGGAGAGAGCGCTGGCACGCCCCTGCCTTCCCCTTACTTGTGCAGACGCGTTCCGCGCAGGGAACATAGGAGGAAGCTCGGGGTCAAACAGCTTTTATGCTGGAAGAGGTTCAAGAAACGCCCACTGACGGATTCTGCAAGTGACTAACAGGTCACGGAGGGCGAGCTCTGACCCTAAGCATGGTTGGGCAAGCAAACTAACTAAATTGAAGGCAAACTAACTAAACCGAAGGCAATTTACGCACAAGTAACCCCTCACAACCATTACAATAGGTGTCTGTTATATCAGGACTGAGAGTTGCTCTGTACAGTCAATACTGAAGTTCTGGGTAACAAACAAACAAACTGGCTAAACAATGCACAAGCTGGAACCCTCATTGCACTGTGAAAATTCCTGGCATCCCTCACTGGGAATATTTCGTGCCTGATACCCTGGAGAGTTGCGACCAGTCAGTGTAGACAATATTGAGCTAGATGGACCAATGATATGACTCAGTATAACTCAACTTCCTATGTTCTGGTGTTCTACATACAAAGGGTTATTAATGTGGTCACTCCAAAGTACTTTCCAGTGCTTTGGATCTGAGGTACGTTATTGGCTTCTGGATGATGACGTAGACTGCATAATGGGTTGAGCACAAATGTCATAAGTCTTATACCAAAGTTAACTAAGTAATAATAATAATAATAATAATAATAATAATAATACCTTCAGGTATATAGGACCGAGGCTGTTTAGGGCTTTAAAGGTCAGCACCAACACTTTGAATCGTGCTCGGAAACGTACTGGGAGTGTAGGTTAATAATAATTCAGCAGCCATGGTGGGGAATAGTGGCCCCCTCAATGGGGGGGGGACTCAGCCCCCTGCCCATGAATATTGAGGGGGGCCAAGCATCTTCTGCCCCTATAGTTGGCGTGCCTGGTAGGAGGAGACTGTTAAGGTAAAGGTAAAGGTACCCCTGCCCGTATGGGCCAGTCTTGACAGACTCTGGGGTTGTGCGCCCATCTCACTCAAGAGGCCAGGGGCCAGCGCTGTCCGGAGACACTTCCGGGTCACGTGGCCAGCGTGACATCGCTGCTCTGGCGAGCCAGAGCCGCACACGGAAACGCCGTTTACCTTCCCACTGGTAAGCGGTCCCTATTTATCTACTTGCACCCGGAGGTGCTTTTGAACTGCTAGGTTGGCAGGCGCTGGGACCAAGCAGCGGGAGCGCACCCCGCCGCAGGGATTCGAACCGCCGACCTTTCGATCGGCAAGTCCTAAGCGCTGAGGCTTTAACCCACAGCGCCACCTGCGTCCCACCAGGAGGAGACTGTTGGACCCTGGCTAAAGATTGCAGCGAAGTTGAAAGCACGTTGCTTTCAATGAAATGCCCCCCAATACATCATGTAGTCTACAATGTTGACCCCATCCATTTGGCATCTTTTGCATGAAGAAATATACTCTCTCCATTGAAGTAGATGAGACAGACTGGGGTTGCAGAAGCTTTGTTGAAACATTTGCTTGTATGGGAGATTTATACACCACTATACATTACCAAATGTCATGGCCGCATGCAAGAACAACAGGAATACAGCAGATAAAAAAAAAACTATCCAAGGAGAAATCTGACTGATGGCTCTGGAAAGGGCAGAAGAAATAGGAGCGGCTCCCCCCCCCCCCCAGCATGCAGTGAAAAGTGTACGATTTTGGGTCCTGTCTAACTTCAGTGGGCAGAAATAATGAGATAAGGCCATGCATGCAATGGGCACAGTGGAGGACAAGCCGAGCTTTGGATCGGCTGCAGTCATTAAAAAATATATGTTCATTTACCCCAGAGATAGATGTACAAATCCTCGGCATGCATGATTTGTAATGCTCTTCAGGTCCTAATATAAATGCAGTATTTTAATAAAGATGGTGTTTGCTTGTCTAAAACTCACTTGTGATCCTAGCTGCTCTCGGAGCACAGAACCATGATAGCTATAGAGCCTGATTCTATACATATTTACTCAGAAACTGTTCTTCTGTCCCCAGTGCTTGAAATAAGTTATCTTCTCTTGTTGTTGTTGTTGTTGTTGTTGTTGTTGTTGTTGTTGTTGTTGTTCTTCTTCTTCTTCTTCTTCTTCTTCTTCTTCTTCTTCTTCTTCTTCTTCTTCTTCTTCTTCTTCGTCTTCTTGAATTTATATACCGCCCTATACCTATATTTTTGAATTATGGTGCTGGTGCTGGAGGAGACTCTTGAGAGTCCCATTGACTGCAAGAAGATCAAACCTATCCATTCTTAAGGAAATCAGCCCAGAGTGCTCACTGGAAGGACAGATCCTGAAGCTGAGGCTCCAATACTTTGGCCACCTCATGAGAAGAGAAGACTCCCTGGAAAAGACCCTGATGTTGGGAAAGATGGAGGGCACAAGGCGAAGGGGATGACAGAGGACGAGATGGTTGGACAGTGTCTTCAAAGCTACCAGCAGTGGATGATAGAAGTGCCTGGCGTGCTCTGGTCCATGGGGTCATGAAGAGTCGGACACTACTAAACGACTAAACAACAACAACACCCAATATATACTAGTGAGGAGTGATAGACAGAAAGGCAACCTGTTCTTCCTCCTCAGCGATTCCTTCTCTTTTTTAGGAACTGCTTGTTGGTTAAGTAGATCTCTTCCTTTCAGGCTTGTACTTCTTCTCTGCTTTTTCTCCAAGTCAGTTGCAGTATGAGTTAGCATGTTAACTTCTCGGCTCCATCTTGGCCAAATACAGAACCCATACCTAGAATAATAAACCTTAAGTTTCCTTTATCCTTTCAGCCAGCAGTCTTACCAGGTTATTTCTTTCTGCACGCAGCTGCAATATATACCCCAAACTCCAGGACAGTGGACCTTTTCCCCAGATGAGTGTGTGCACAGGATTGCAGCCTGCTATGTCAAATCTGCCTCAGTCCACAAGCTCTGCAGTGTCCCAGGGGATGCAACTTCTCATGCATCTGCATACATCAACCCCATCAGCCAAAATGCCATCTCACGTTCTTTGTCTGCGTTCCCATCTGACACCAGCTGCTACCAATCCCCTTAAATTCTTTTGCTGTGCATTCTTCAGCTCCCTACACTGCAAGCCTACACAGGGAGTGGGTCCAATGGAGGGCACTGAATCTGAGATACAGAAGCTGGGAACTGGAACAAGGCAGCTGGATGTGTGGTGAATCTTGGTTGGTTCAAAGGGGATCCTGGAATGACATGCCTTCCCTTTTATTTTGTTTAATTGCTTTGGTACATCTTTCTGCATCTACTCACATTAGCTCAAGGCCTGGCTAGACACGTTGTTCAAAGTGTTATTGTACTGAATGTGCAAGTAGCAGCAACTGGGGGGCATGGGGGAGGAATGATAGCAAGTGGGGGGGAGAACCCTTTCCTCTCTTCTGTGGTCCTGTCTTCCCCAACCTCCACTCCATTGGGATGAAATCTCCCTCCCCCCCCCCGATGCTAGAAATAGCTTCTTGAACTCCCAAAACGGAATAAGAGACAAATTAACCTCTTGAAATGCAAATAATTGCTGGACTCACAGCCTTTGAAGCAGCACAACTGTAAGCATGTTTACTCAGAAGTAAATCCCATTGTGTTTAGGATGGGCTTTCAGCCTACAGATATATGTGTGCGATTGTCTGTGCATGTATCAAACTGAAAGAGAAAAAAGAGACATTTAAAAAAATAATCCCAATCGTGCAATCGTAATTCTTGTACACGCACACACTACATGCTTCTTCATATTCCTACAGGGCCACCTCTCCACTTACATATGTGTGCATGCATGTACTCTGCAAGTAATGAAGTAGTGCATGCTCAGTGTTCCTGCACCAGATGCAGTTTAGCAAACAGATGTTTCTGCTGTCGTTTCTGACAGCACTGATCACTTGCGGAAAGGGGGACTGATTCCAAGCACCCCTTCCCGAAACAGGTGAACATTGTCATCAGAGCTGCTACCAGTGCTACCCATCTGCTTAGAAACAAGAGAATATCCTGTTGTGTGGGATGTATGCAAGCAGCTTCTGGGATGGGGGCCGCTGTCCCTGTGCAATTTCTACATTTGCCGCTATGTGTATATATTTGGTGTTGCATCTCTCATGCTCACTGTTCAGCTGCGACGATGAGGCACATGTTTTAATAACAAGGGTTCCTGGCTGCTAAAACGTGTCTCCTGAGGTAAATGCCACCTCTACTGGGAACCAAGTCATGCTTTGTGTTCTTGTTAGGGAAGTAGTTTTCTGTAATGGTATTCTCTGCGCCAACTGCTCCCCCCCCCACTGCTGCCACTCCTCTCACCTCAGAAATGCTGGTACAGTTTAAGAATCTCTCTCCTGCACAGAAAGCATGGCACTTCCAAAGAATCAGGTTGTTGTATGAATCTCAATAAAAGCTGGAGGTCATTACTGAAAATTGCATTTTCTGAGCGCATAGATTTTCCTCCTTTTGAAGAGTTTGTGCAGCTTTTCAACCTGTTGAGCTTGGAAAACCCACTTGCTAGCCATGACAACATCTGATTCACACTATGAAAACAAATAAACGTTGGTGTCAATTATATGAAGGTTACTCATATCCTGTGAAAATGTATATTTCCTAAAGGCAGCATACACACAGAGAGACAGACAGACACAGTATGTGTATATTGTTCAAAAGTTCATCTGTGTTCAAAGCAAATAAACCTCTGGTTTAATTTACAATGTAGGCACAAGGCTTTATGATATCCTGTTATAAGAAAGAGATGGGGGGGGGAGAAAAATGCTTCTGTTTGTTATGTGTTCCTTACAGTGATATTATTATTATTAGAATTTAGACTGCATGGTTTTTAGAGGTTTTTTAATACATCCAGGGGGAGCTAGGGAGTAACAGATTTGCTTTTTCCTAAAGATGAATAAGGAAATATGGATGTGCATAAGAATGAAAGAAATCACCAGTTTTTGTTTAATTTCCTGCTCTTTCTCTCTGCCCATCCAATGCCAACTTAATTTTTTATTATTATCAGAAACTGGTCAGATGTTCTCAGAGTGGCAGAGAGCTTGCCAAGGTCACTGTCAAGGACAAAGGAATCAATTAGTATGCAGATCAGAACCAAGGAGTTCAAAGGTATTGTTCAGATTCAATCACATTAGCCTGGCCAGTAATGAACAAGCGGCATGACCTTAATCATGGAGTCTAAGCCACTCCTTGAAAGAGTGTGTGTGTGTGTGTGTGTGTGTGTGCGAGAGAGAGAGAGAGAGACAGAGAGAGAGACAGAGAGGGAAGAGGTATAGAAAGCCCTTTAAAAGAAAAAAAGAAACAGTCTAAATGCTGCTTAGCAAAATTAGCCAACCCCCCAAATATTTTATAGGCCATCTATATTTCAGCAGCTGCAGAGTCCGAAGCTGAACTTGTAACTTAAGAAACATTGCCACTGAGTCACACATTTAGGATACTTGAATGAAAACGAATGCCCAACCCATTGCTAATAAGTGATTTGTTGCAAGATACATAGCTAACTTCTGGTGTTCTGTGACTGCAGACTGTGTCTCCCAGTGCTGCTGGTTTTTCCTTAAAGGCATGAAGCAGTACACAGATTGTTCTCTCATTCCCCTCCTGCCTTGCATTTCATTTCCTCTTTCCCCTTGCCTACTTAGATGAACGACTGGTGGTAATCTGTGGGCATTCTGAAAATTCAGTCCTGGGCAGAGCAAATGTTCGTAGGACATTGCAGCACATAATGTGAGTTGGTGGAGCCTTAGAGTCTGAATTGCCAGGTTTCTTAAGGAAAGTGCATGTGAAATTGACAAATACACGTTGCAAGGAGGTTGGTACTAGTGCTGTGCCCCTTGATGGTTCTCCATCACTTAATCAGAAAAGAAATCACATTTGAAAATTCTCGCAGGTGGGATGGAATATAAGAAGCTGCCTTATGATCCATCAGGGTATCAACAGTGACTGGCAGAAATTCTCTAGGGTTTCAGATGGGTTGCCTCTCAGTCCTACTAGTAGATTCTGCGAATTGAACATGGAACCTTCTGCATGCAAAGCAGATGCCCTGTCTCTGAGCTATGACCCTTCCCCTTGCAGAACTTTCATTGCACTTTTGTGAGTATTCTTTCATTCATTGGTCACATCACTTGGTCTATATTCTGCAGCCTCCCTGGGTGTCTGCAGTTCCTCAAGATCTCATGATTTCCATGAGAACTTAGGAAGGCTAGTATCTACCATGCCATCTACATTGTTGTTGTTTTATAAAGGGGGAAATCTATTTAAAGAAATAAATGTGGTTTTATACACACACACAGGTAAAATGAAGCACTTTCCTTTAAAAAACAACAACACACCACTCAGCTCACCAGTCTTGGTAGCTCCCTCCCTTCCTGGCTTCATGTTTTTCATTCAACCCACCCATGGGGCTTTCTCCAGATCTTGAAGCATGGGCAGCCAGGGAGGCTGCAGAGTGCTAGGAAAATGTTTCATGGAAAGCAAAGTACATGTACCACCCTTGGTCACATCACAACAATAGGCAACTCAACACCACACTCACTGAAATTGGACGGAAATGGTAAGGTGCCCTGTGAAGAAGGCAGCAGAAACAGCAGCATCTTTTGCTGGGGAAGAAAAATACCCCCCACCCCCAAAAAAAGAAGACAATGGGATTTGGAAGGTCACAAGTTGAGACAGCCAGTGCCATTTTTATTGTGTGTAACACTGCATGTCTGCCTTCATAGGTACTGGCACCAATAACTCAGTGGTTAGCATTACGATGAAATTTCAGCGCTAGCTACAGCTAGAATGTGCTTGTTTTTCTATGCTAATGATGGATTTCATTTTCCCCATATGACAGGGTATTGTTTCAAAAGAAAGACTGAGCTTTCTGTACTTAGCATGATGTGCCTTCACAGTGCCCATTTATAAGCGTTTGCTGTGTGTGAAAATACAAATCCACATTAAATGTTGATTTGTCACTCCCATGAGATGAGTGACATATTTCTTTAACAGGACAGGTCCTAAAAGTCATTGTTTCTGTTAGGCTATGCAATTGTTGTTGTTGCTGTTGTTGTTGTTAATTTACAGATCACCTTTTACATTCGTTTCAAAGTGGTTTAAGAACATACCATTTAAAAAGCTAAAAATCATGTTTAAAACAGTACAAAAACACCAACAACTAAAGATTGGTTTAAAAACAATAAAAAGTGAACACCTGAGGCAGAGACCTAGTAAATTTCTCTAGCTGACATTACTGGCTGAGAGAATGTGATTGGTTTTAACTGTTTTTGTAAAAGAATGTTTTAAATTCTATTGTTATTCATGTGTTTCCACCCTGGGCTCCTTTAGGAGGTAAGGTGGGATATATACTGAAATAACAGCAGCAGCAACAGCACAAACAGTTGCTTCTCTGCAAAATTTATTTGCAAGTTTCATTGGGGAAAGTGCCTGCAAAAATCATTTTGTTTCTTTATAAATGAAGCATGAGAGATAAATAAGGAATTTGTATAAGGACCCCTTCTCCTCAAAACCCTTGGTTTCTCCCCTTTTCTTTTTGTATTTACCCTATCTACTGAACGTGTGATACATGGAAAAAAAATCTAGAATAAGATGTCAAGTAAGAGCCAAAGTAAACATACAAAAACAGTATTTCAGTTTTTAGATTTTGGTGTCAAGGAAATATGGGATATCTCACCTGAGGGGTTCTGTTCTCTCTCTAAAAACAAAAAACAAAACAGGCAATAGTTATTCAGGTCAAACTCTAATAAGGCAAGGAACTATTTCTTTCCATACCCCATGAAGAAAGTTTATTGGAATCTGCTTTTGTTTCCAGGATTCTCCTCTGAAACTTTGAAATGCTTAAAACAGTAAGCAAGTATTTGCTCTACTTTTATTATTAGTAATAATAGGAATAGTGCAAGGGAATAGTAATAATTATATACATCATAAACCATTGTTGCAGTTCCAAAAAGGAAACCCATAAAAGTATTATATACTCTGCAAGAGAAACATTGGGGGAAAAATGTTTTCTTTAATATCAGCACATGCCACTGATGCTGATTTAAAATTATTCACCTAGTCAAGAGGTCTTCTTTGATCATGATATTGATGGTGCTTCTGGTGGATTTCAGAGTAAGACGGGTCTGTTTCTTTCGTCTCCTATTCCACCCCCAGCCTTCACCAAACAAGGTCATCTCTTCTTTAAAAAAAAAATAAAAAAATGGGGACTAGAAGTTCCTAGTACAAGATTAAGTTCTAACCATGTTATAAAAGTAAGTGCTTTTCTCTATAATAAAAGGTGTTTAAAAGGTTCGCTACAGCTTTAAACAGAATTACAATTTACTTCTTTTCAAGTGTCCAGGCCATAAATTCTTCTCAATTCCCTCTCTCTCTCCTTGTCGGAATTAATGAGATCAGATTTGATCAGGGCAGTGATGTGTTCAGAGCCAAATCACACAACAGTGCGTGTGCGGTAATGGAATTTGCATCTAATGCATACATAAATCAAACATCTTTCTGGACATTTTCATATGCATAATGTCATTTCATCCAGTTCGCTCTGTGCAAAAAGGGGGGGGGGGAGAGAAGATTTCTCTCTTTCTTCCTCCCTCTCTCCCTCTCTCTCTTTCTCTCTCTGAGAGAATGACTTTCTTTAATGCTTTCATTTTATTTTCGCTGACTACAATTCCAGAGAACGCGCTCGGTCGGAGAATCTTTCGGGGCGCGGCTGACAGTTCCTTTTCCGAGAGGGGTCCTTCACATTTATCATGCCTCTTCCTTAGGGGCTTTGTTATGCAAATGTGGCTGAAATTGATAATTCCAAAGTGCTTCATTTTGGGTTCCTTGGCGGTTGGAGATGGTAGATAAAAAGAAACTGACAAGACACACTGATTGCCCTCAATGCTTGTAACTCTCTTGCTAACAAGGCTCGATATTGTTAAAAATTCCTATTGTTATCAGGGTGGCAGTTCCATTATGCAGGCCTTGCAAATTTCTGATTTGAATATTAACCCTTTAATCACCCTTCTCCCCTCCCCCAACCCAGAAACCGGTAGCTATATATAAAAAAAGAAGACTAGAAAGAAGAAGAAAATAAGAAAAGCACACATACACAAATAACCCTTAAGTAAAAACAAGATATTAAATTATTATTATTATTCTATCATGAGTGAACATCTGTGATACATTAACCTTTTTCTTTAATCTCTTTCTCTCTCTCTCTCTCTCACACACACACACAGAGCTCCCAAGATGAGCTTGAATATTTTATAACTAAATATTTTTTAAAGAAAAGAAAATAAGAAAGGAAACTAAACATCTAAATGTATAGCACTAGATTGAATATCCTCTTCACTGTGGCTCCGATTATGGAGGGAAGTTCCCAAGGAAGGATACATTCAAATAGATAGATAGCTTTAAATAGTTGCAGTGGGTGACACAGAGAGAAAAAGCTTCCACTGTGTTGTCTAATTTCCACTTTCAGTTCCTGTTTTTTTTTGCTAAACTGTACAAAAGTGATTCTGCATTTATTTGCAATATACATTTCATATTTGCCTATCTTTGTTTCTGACTGGAAACACAGTTTATTCAGTAAATTTTGTTTTTGACGGGAGAAACAGTTTGTTCACTAACAAAGGTAAGACTTAAAACTGGCAGAGAAGCAACCATGTCAGTTTGTTTCTGAAAAACAACAACAACTCTTTAACTGATGAGGAATCAACTGTCAGCTGTTTGCCTTTCCCTGTTTCATCTGGTGAGGAAATTAGTCCCTAATTTCAGGGCTACTTGCTGCGCAGTGTGCAAACTTTGCTGAAGTATCCTTCAGTCCTGTGCCTGGTGCCGTTGTTTAGCACACAAAGTCCTGCCTCACCTAACAAATACAACAGTTTTACACTGTACAGAGCTGCACTTACATTGGGAAGTAACACAGGTGGTCAATCACTGCAAACAACTGACTGGAGTAAAAAGAGAAGGATGGGGGAAAACATACAGAAAAGAAAAGAAAAGAAAAGAAAAGAGAAGAGAAGAGAAGAGAAGAGAAGAGAGAAATGCAAGAAAAGCTGACAATGAAAAAAGCTCCTGAAGAATGTTCTCTTTCTTTTAGAATGCTTCTCTTTCTTTTACAAGTGCGTATCCCAAAAGTTAACCCACCCCTCCCTTCTAAACACGCAGAACCCTTTCAAATCACGTTGGCTAATTTTAATTTATCATTCCTTCCACCGGAAAAGAAAGAAAAGAAGATGCTGTGGTTAACATCATTACAAAGCACGACTCTAAATGCTGGCGGAGTTTATCGTGTCTCTGTGGAAAGGGGAGGTTGTGGGGGGGGGAGCAAACAAAACAAAATATAGATCATTGCTAACATACATCCAGGCAACAGCAGCAGGCAAACATCTCTGTACAATTACCAAGGCTATGCAACGCAACCAGCGCCTGTCAAAAGAACATCAAAGTTTCCCACCTTCTTCCTTCTAAAGGCTTTGCGAGTGGTGCCTGCCAAATTACAGTAAATAAAGAGACACTTGCTTAACAGCCCCTTCTTTTATATTGAACCAAGGATCTCTCTGCCTGCCCTTATTAGAAAAGCTCGTGCAATATTGCCGCAACTCTTGGGTAGCGCAGGATCTCAGTTGTCTTTCATGCCTAGGTATGTTGGCAGATGAAACATTCGTCAAAATGCCCATTGTACATTCCACCCCCCCCCCCAGTTTTCTGCATGGGGGGTATTTGCATGTGTTTTCCCTTCAATTATTTAAAACATCCTGATGATTTTTAAAGCTTTTTTTTAAAACCCTCATTCTGGTACCATAAAGGGCACCTTCTATCCCCCCCCCCACCTCACACCGCCGCGGCTTCTTCCTTAGTTCAGAAATAGATTCCACTAAAACTGTTTGCTGAAAATTCATCATTTGCTTCTATCATTTATCCTGTCCATTAGACTCACCACTGTTGGTGCATTTTCTCATTGATTTACATATTTCTGTCAAGTACTGTTATTTATGCTCTGCGATATTAACATCGCTACTTGTACCATTAAGATCATTAGCGATGCTAGCTAGACCCAGCTACTCAACTAGTAACAGGAGTTAGTAGGTCTTGCCTGCGCAAGGATTATGGTGCTGCTACATAGTTCATCAAAATGAGTTTTAGTGTCAATAACCATTTAAATGAAATCATCCTAACCACTTTGCCAAAAGGGCTCAAGCATCACGATAGACTTTGCCTCCTCCTAAAAGTTCTTTTTTTATTCCATATCAGTAAAATGGGGGTATCTTCTGCCTTGGCAGTGTGATAATATCTGATTAAAAGATAAACAAAGTAGTGTGTGTGTGTGTGTGTGTGTGTGTGTGTGTGTGCTTGCGTGTGTGTGTGTGAGAGAGAGAGAGAGAGAGAAACAGTGCTGCCCAAACAACATCCGAAAAGCTCAAATGTAGCAGTTCCAAGAACTATGATAGTAGGATATTTCTATTACTTCCCCCCCACTTCAAATCTCAGGCCCACTTTACATCGATAAGCCAAATTCCTAGGACTGTAGAGCCGCATACATATTCGCAAAGGAAAGGTAATTGACAGTGCAATTGATTGAATAGTTTCTCTATTTCAATAAGAATAGGAAAATAATTTATGCGAAGTGAATATTGGAATATTCTCTCAAGCTGACAGGCATTCAGAATGTGAAAATAGTAGAATTTTTTAATATTTTTTTAAAACTTTTTAACACCGTCAAGTTTTGAGGTCAATAGACATTTCTGTTTGCTCTGGGTTTTGTCCCTTAATTTGAAGGTGGCGTTGTGACCTCTTTTAGTGGAATGGGATTTTTTACTATTAAAGTAATATTTATTAAATGATTTTTTAGCCTGTCTTTTAATTGTATACTGTAGCTGTGTTTTTCTGGGGTTTGGCTGCTCTTAATTATTTTTAATGCAAGTTGCTTTGGGTCACTCTGTAAGAAAGGTGACTAACAAATCATAACAATATAATAAAAAATATACTATTAGTACTATTAACTTGGCACCCAAAAATTCATGGAAATTTGTTTTGTTTATAATTGCATGAGAAATTGTCTCCTTGATGATGAAGTACTTTCATAGCTACAGCAGTCATAACATGAGTTTCTCTGCTGTGCCTTTTTGCGTTAAGCAGTCATGCACACTGTAGACCAGGGGTCAGCAAACCTTTTCAGCAGGGGGCTGGTCCACTGTCCCTCAGACCTTGTGGGGGGGGTCGGACTATATTGGGGGGGGAATGAATGAATTCCTATGCCCCACAAATAACCCAGAGATGCATTTTAAATAAAAGCACACATTCTGACCATATAAAAACACCAGGCAGGCCCCACAAATAGCCCAGAGATGCATTTTAAATAACAGGACACATTCTACTCATGTAAAAACATGCTGATTCCCGGACTGTCCGCGGGCCGGATTTAGAAGGCAATTGGGCTGGATCTGGCCCCCGGGGCCTTAGCTTGCCTACCCATTCTGTAGACAATGCACATTGGAACCAGTAGGATAGCAACAAAATGTTTCAGTTGTGGAATGTTGTGGTCTGGGATTCTTACCACTCTGTTGATAGACCATCATTCCTTCCCTGTCTCAAGTAGGGGTTGGCGGATCTATCAATTTCATTTTCTCTCTGTTTTTCTTTATTCTATCCTTAAATTCAGTTTTCCGTTAAATAAAACCCTCCTGAAAACTTATCAGCATTTTAGCGCAAAGGCCTCATAAACACATCTTTGTATCTTTTTTGTTTCTGTAAGCAGTTTTCTCTCTATATGATATTTTCACAAATACATTCCTCTTTTTTTTATTTGCACACTTTCCCCTAAATCATGCATTTGTGTAAGCACTATTTCCTCTGGGAACTGCATCACAAAATTTAGAGAAGTGTAAATTTCAAAGGTTGCTGTGTCTTGGGTCGTATGTTTTTTCAAAAAATGCAAATGATGAACTGACCCTGGCTCTGCAATCATCATCTGAGGCCCTTCTTCATGTGCCTTCATGAGAGGTCCAGAGGATGTCAACATGAGAATGGGCCTTTTGTGTGGTGGCTCCCCTGAATATAAAAAAATAGTTAAATGTTGTTATTATTACTGCTGGAATGGTCAACAGACATCATCTATGTGGACTGAAAAGTGTGACCTGCAATGAAATGTTACAGCATGGAAGCCAAATGTCGGGAGCAAAGAGCAAAGAGCAAGCCAGAACACAGCGGGCCCAAAGAATAGGACCGCACTAGAGTTCAGAAAACCCTTCTGGCTCAATCAAGGCTCAATTGAAACAGGAAGTTCTATTATGTTGCTTCCTGCCCAGAAGGATCTGAAGGCCAGCATGAGTAGCATCACATTGGAAGATTCTTCCTCGAGGAGGTTACCAGTTGCAGTTTCATGATTCACCACATACTACATACAGATTCAGCATGTCCTTATTTACCAGAGACGGTCACTGTTTTCTGACACTTCTTCCTAATAAATCATTGCCCTACCCTTTATTTTGGGGTGGGTTTATTTAGATGCTTTGTTATACTTGCTAGTGTGATTTACTTCGGTTCTCATTCTCTGAGGTTCAACCTTCTCTCCCTACTCTGACCTCCTTCTCAGAGTATGGAGTGGATATACCTTGCCTGTAATGTACATGTGTGTTCATGCTAATGAACCGTACAATACACGGTCCACACATGGCTGACAGCTTGTGAGAAACTTACAGGTCTGGGATAACTCTAACAAGAACAAGTGCTCTATTGGCTTTTGTAAGGCTGCCGGGCTGAAATCTACCCATGCAATCCCAATTTCACTGCCACTTATGCTTATCACCAGCATTCGATTACACCAAGAGACATGCCAGTGGAATTTCCCTTCTATAGTGGGACTTTCCTGACTCCCCCTCCCTACTGGCTCCTCCTCCCTGTGCCCCTCCCTCCACAAAATATTGTTCCTGAGGGTCCAATAACTTTCTGAACAGCACTAGGTGGAGCACCAGGGACTGCAGTGAGAACATAAGACGAACCTGCAGGATCAGGTCAAAGGTTAATCTAGCCCAGCATCTAGTTCTAACAGTGGGCAATTAGATACCTGTTGGAAACTCGCAAGGGGGATCTGGGCAAAAGAGTCATCTCCTCCTTCTGCGGTTTCCAGCAACTGATATTCAGAAGCATCACTGCCTTCAACCATGGAGGCAGAGCAAAGCCATCATGGCTAATAGCCATCAACAGCCTTCTCCTCCATGAATTTGTCTAACCATCTTTTAAAGCCCTCCAAGTTGGTGGCCTTCACTGCTCCGGCGGGAAGGTAAAGGGCATTTCCATGTGCTGCTCTGGTTCGTCAGAAGGGGCTTAGTCATGCTGGCCACATGACCCGGAAGCTGTACGCCGGCTCCCTCGGCCAATAAAGCGAGATGAGCACCGCAACCCCAGAGTTGCTCACGACTGGACCTAACGGCCAGGGGTCCCCTTTACCTTTACCTTACTGCCTGCTGTGGGAGCGGGTTGCATTGCTTAAATGTGTGCTGCCTTAAGAAATACTTTCTTTTACAGTGGTACCTCGGGTTACATATGCTTCAGGTTACATAGGCTTCAGGTTACAGACTCCGCTAACCCAGAAATATTACCTCGGGTTAAGAACTTTGCTTCAGGATGAGAACAGAAATCGTGTTCCGGTGCTGCAGCGGCAGCAGGAGGCCCCATTAGCTAAAGTGGTGCTTCATGTTAAGAACAGTTTCAGGTTAAGAACGGACCTCCGGAACGAATTAAGTACTTAACCTGAGGTACCACTGTATTTGTCCTGAGTCTTCCAACATTAGGCTTCATTAAGTGTCCATGAGTTCTAGTGTTATGAGGGATGGAGAGAGTTTTCTCTCTCCGCTTTCCCAACACCGTGTATAATTTTATAAACTTATATCATGTGACCTCTTACCTTTCCTCTGTACTAAAAAGTCCCAAATGCTACAGTCTTTCTTCATAAGAGAGCTGCTGTGCCCCCTTGATCATTCCGGTTGCCCTTTTCTGAACGTTTTCAAAATTTGCAATATCCTTTTTGAGGTGAGGCGATGTGAGAATTGCCAGAATTTGGAGGAGCTGCCCTGCACAAGTGACTTTGCCTTTCCACATGCTGCAGACACCTTTGGGTCCATACCATCGTACACTGATTATTAGTAATCTTATAATCTTGTATTCAATAGATTTAGTGATCAGCCTCACACAATTGCCATGGTGTTTTTTTTTTTTTAAAAAGATTCAATCAATATTAGACACCCGCTTGTCCAAGGTAGGCAAAGACTATGATTGGCATTTGGTAGTGTGGTAATCTCTTATGGAATCACAGAATTGTAGAGTTGGAAGGGACTCCAAGCATCCTGAGCCAGTGTGGTGTAGTGGTTAAGAGCGGTGGACTCGTAATCTGGGGAACCGGGTTCACGTCTCCGCTCCTCCACATGCAGCTGCTGGGTGACTTTGGGCTAGTCACACTTCTTTGAAGTCTCTCAGCCTCACTCACCTCACAGAGTGTTTGTTGTGGGGGAGGCAGGGAAAGGAGGATGTTAGCCGCTTTGAGACTCCATTGGGTAGTGATAAAGCGGGATATCAAACCCAAACTCTTCTTCATCATCTAGTCCAACTCATTGCAATGCAGGAATATGCAGCTGTCCCATATGGGGTTCGAACCTGCCACCTTGGTGTTATCAGCAGCATGCTCCAACCAACTGAGCTATCCAGCAGTTCAATTTAGCTAATGCTCAGCAATGCCAATGACACTCGCTTGCCCCATGCCTGCAATAGCCTCGTTTCCTGCGGGTGCATCATTTGTTATTCAGCAGCCTGACATGCGCAGACAGAGCCCCCAGTAGAACGAAGGAGGCCTGTGACGTCTCTTCATGCCCAGAGTGTAAAGTTACATAAATGTCCTTGCTTGCTGGCATTTAAATTTCCAGTTGCCTCTGTAGTGGAGCCTTGGCAGATTCCGCTTGAATCTGAAAGACAAGCTGTCATCCTGAGAGTCTGCTGCCTACTGCTGAAATTGAGAGGCTTGGCAGATATGCAAACGGTAACTAGGTTTGAGTTGTTTTGATTACAAGTTAAACAGAAAATCATTGGCAGGGCCAATATAAATCTGCAGAGGGGCTTGTTTTTTTTGGCAATAATTTGCGGAGGCATTTTGATCATTGCGGCAGGTCTCAGTAGACCTTGAGTGCATCTCTCAAAGATGCCCACCTTTATGCCCGGTCACAGTATGAACAGGTTGTTAGACGCATGAGCAAATGTGTTTCGAAAATGCATTTATTCCCAGATTCACAAGCATAAATGACATTCACTGGTGTAAGCATACCATTAGGTGTATGAACCACAAACCAGTAGCGGAATGGCCATAGCTCTATGGCAGGACACATGTTGTGCATGGAGAAAGTTTCAGGTTCAGTGCCTAGCATCTCCATATAGAACTGGGAGAAATCCCAGTCTGAAGCTCTCTGTCAGTGTAGATAATATAGTGACCAAGATGGATCAGTGGACTGTGTGTTATCAAACCTCCTAAAGGGTTGTATCCAGGGTTATCCTTCTGCTGGTGGAAAACTCTTTGATCCAACAAAGGCTTCCATTAGTGGAAAGTAGAGGGAGAAGCTTTCCACCAGTTCCCCTGCTCCTCCATATCCCTTCTTTTCCAAATGCTTCTACAATCCTCTGGAGCAGATTTCCTTTTGGTGGGGGGCTTATTGGGATCTGAAAGTGGGAACTGGCAAAAAAACCCAAAAACCCTCCATCCCAGTCTGCTGGTGTAAGCCTCTGCTGGGTCAAAGTGTCCTCTTCCATCAGTGGTGGAACACCATCAGATACAACCTTAAAAAATGAAGTTCTTAACATAAATTCATTTTTCATTCATTTTGCATGGGGTGTGTTTTCATTACTGCTTATTTCACATCCAGTGTGTTCCCACAGCTAGTTTCTGAAGCTGCATTCACATGGCATTAGCCACATTCCATATTGATCCTGTAGCTTCTTGACAAATTCTATCATTTGATGCATTCTCCCCCTCTCTGCCCAAACAATCTTCAATTCGACTAGAAAACTGGATGCAGTAATGTGAACATTTGAGACAGCTGCAGCAGATGTCCAGTTCTGGGCACCACAATTTAAGAAGGATATTGACAACCTGGAATGTGCGCATAGGAGAGCGACCAACATGATCAAGGGTCTGGAAACCAAGCCTTCTGAGGAATGGTTGAGAGAACTGAGTATGCTTAGCCTGGATAAGAGGAGACTGAGAAGAGATATGATAGCCACCTTGAAATATCTAAAGGGCTGTCACATAGAGGGCAGAGCAAACTTGTTTTTTCCTGCTCCAGAGGCTAGGACCTGAATGAATGGCTTCAAGTTACAAGAAAGTGGAGTCTGACTTAACATCAGGAAGACCTTTCTGACAGTAAGAGCTTTTCAATAGACTCCCATGAGAGGTGGTGGACTCTCCTTCCTTGGAGATATTAAAGCAGAGGTTGAATGGCCACCTGTCATGTATGATCTAGTTGAGATTTCTGCATTGCAGGGTGCTGGACTTGATGATTCTAGGGGCACCTTCCATAGAATCAAACAATTCTATGATTCTTCGTGAATTAAACAGAATTATATGAGATCTCATCAGAGTGGGGATGAAGAGTGTGCTTGGATGACATGTGTCCCCACCTGCTCAGGCTGTTGTCTGTTGATGGATAACTTCAGGGCCTCTGCCCTCCCTTCTGACAGTTCTTCATCTTAAACTAATTTTGCCCTAGGTAGTCCTTCAAACAGGGGATACATTCAAACGGAGGAATGTTCTCTGACATACCCCTGTAAAGTAGGACACATGGACACCTTATTTCCAAGGAATATATTCCTGAGTAGATAAGCTATCCAACAAGTTGTTCCTTGTGTTCCTTGTGTTGTTCCTATGGGTTTATGCCTGATTTCCTGTGTTGATCTGATAAAAGTAACCTGAACCAACTTTATGTGAGCAAAAAGGGAACGTGCACTTTAAGCCTCCAGTTTCTAGAGAAAACTGCCTGCCTTACCCACATTCGTGTTTTCAACACTATATCCCTTACTTGGAATACTGTGATTTTAAGGTGAGGCTGTGCTGTCGGGGGTGGGGGTGGTGGTGGTGGTGGTGGTTATGGGTTGAGATGGGCAGGGGCAGGGGGAGAAAACAGAATGTTTATATATGTTCCTGCCATTGTTCTTCTCTAGCTGCTTCTTAGACAGATTTCTGTCAAGCTGGCAATGTATAGCAAGAATATATTTATTTACAGAAGCAATAGTGTCTGTAATTGGAAAGGGTATTGCCCCTTTATTAGAGTGATAATAAAATCTGCAGAACAAAAGTTATTGGAAACAACCCAAACATAAAGGATGTACGGCTTCACAACCACCCCCTTTTGTTCTTGCACCCACTTATAGCTGCTGCTTTTTAAAATGGAACTGAAGGCAAAGCAAATGGACTCTTGTCAGCGCGCAGTATCTTTCCAAGTAGATCTGAAGAAACTTTAGTTGATCCAATTGAATAGCGTTGCAATTAGGGCAATAGAATTCTCTCTCAGATCTGCAAAATTGAAACCGCAGAATGTATAAATTGGGGGGGGGGGGGGTATTGCTTTGTTGCAAAGTTCATCCACACTTTCTCAAATAAGCTGTGTATTTAACCTTCTTCCCTGATGAGCACATGCTGACAGTATTAGTGTGTAATAATAATAAAAAAGGTATATCTGTACATACATATTGGACATCTCAATCCCATTAATTGAACTAGGCATTACATGCATGTAATAGATGCAAGATTGCATCTTGAGAAATACTAAGATTTTGATTCTTTTTATTTTTCAAGTAAGGTTTGTTCACTTTGTTCCCTTTTTACCTTCATTCTGTGTCCTGAATATTCCTGATCAGATGCAGAAATTGACTAAGGGATCTCCAATGTCTGCCTCTTACCTTTTTTATATATTTGCCCTCTGCCTAGCAGGTTGATTGTGTTTTTTAGAGACCACTTACAGATGCCAAATCTCTCTGCTAGTGATATACTTCACTACGCCTCTTTCTTACAATGCAAATATTTCTGTGCTATGCAGATCTTATTTTTCCAAATACACAAGATGTTGATATACGGCCAAGAAGAGAAGATGGATTTTTAGATATAATACCATAAGTGCTGAAAAGTTCCCCCCTCCCCAAGCTGATTTAACATGGGAAATTGCCAGGTAGATTAATTTTATAGGCTGACTTTATGGGTGTAACATTTCTAGACGAGAAAGCTATGCTTATGAATTTTAGTTTTGTCTGATACATTGGGCATCTTTTTTTATTACCTCAAAGTTAAAATTTAATTACCTCCCTCATTCTTCTCATTCTTTGCTCCATTTTTTTGATCTAATGGGTTGGAATATATGTTCTTTTATTTTCATTGCTTAATTATTATTTTTTTACACTTGATACAAACAAATCAATACTTTTAAGACAGTCACTATAACTTACGCTAAGGAATTAAAAGGTTAGTTCCTTCTTCAAGTGGAACATATAGATGAAGCAACTAACATACATCAGCAACTAACTTTCGGCATGATTTGCCTTAATTCACAAAAGCTGTTTTCAGCTGACATTTGTGCTACATGGTCCTAACACTGAACTTACGAGGAATTCCTTATGCAGGTAAGACTCAGAATAGCAACATGAGGGGGGGAGGGAGCCTGTCTTTTCATAATGCATTGTGAGTAGCATGCATGCTTATACTGAAGATGTCATAAAAGCAAGCATGTTTAGCTATGTTTCTACATTATCCTTAATATGGATTCACAACACACGCCATGGGAGGTGTGTGTGCTGAATGCCTATGTCAATAGTACACATTTGTGTATTATTCACTCTTCTGTATTTCTGAAACATTCCCTCGAATGCATAGCAGCCCCTCATGAAAAGTAGCTTTTATGGATGTGTTTAGGTTGCATTTTAAATCTCAGCGCTTCAGTCATTTGCTGTTTTGTTTTCTTTGACAGGACTGCAGGAACCTAGCCTGTACTGTGAACCGATCGCATACAAAATTGCTTTTTTTAAAGAGTGGAGGTGTTTTCTCCCCCTTCCTTAATTCAAGGTAAGAGCAGGAGGAGGAAAGAAAGTACCGAACAAACAAATCCTTTAAAAAAAAAAGAATAATATGGTGATGTTTGAAAAAAGAAAACACAACTAGGCATGTCTCTTATCTCAGATTTTGATTGCTTGGTTTTATGCCTTGAAGATTCCCGTCCTTTTCTAAATGCCGATAAAAGTCTAGGGTATGACTTTGCTCTCTGTTGCAATAAAGACATGCTCTGGCACTAGAGATGGGCAAATCTGTTAATGCTGGTTTCTTTCACTTTCTCAATTTTCCAATCTTAAGTTCAGTTCTCAATGTTTCCACATCAGTTTGCAGTGTTGTGTATGTTTTTTTAAAAAATCCATGAAAATCCATCAGTGTTCTAGTGAAGATTCCTCCTAATATACACATTCTTGTATGTACTTTGCCCAAATGCACATTTTCTGCAAAAGATTTCCCCTAATATGTACAATGCCTCTTTTTATGCTGTTTTCACTAATATATGCCTTTATAGCTCGCTTTACCCTGGTATATGCATTTTTGTACACGTTTCTTGGCTGGAAAACTGCATTTCAAAATTCAGAGGAGTGCGGATTTCGAAGGTGGCTGTGTTTCATTTTGCTTCTTGATTTGGAAAATGTGAATTAGCTAGGTTCGCCTTCAAGTGCAAACCAAATCAACTTTCTCCTCCTTCCCTGGTGGAATGAGGATTTCCTGAATAGGAATCATGCTGGATAAATTAGGCAACAAGAAGTTCCAAGTGATTTATAGCATTTGGAATTCAAGGAGGGGGGGGGTGCTTTTGTCCTTGTAAAAAAACAACAGCCACAATTTATAGAATGAATAGAGAAAATAAGATACAGACAACAGACATTAACTAATGACTTTTCTAAGGATCTCCGTGTGCCATCAATATAAATTATTTCTGATTTTCCCTTTCCCTTTGGAAGATATGTTTAAGCATTCAAATTAATAAAAAAAAAATTAAAAGAAAAAAAGTGTGCATCATTTCCCCATGCTCCTCATTGCTATAGTTGGAGTCAGAGTCAGCGCATTAGTCTGATTAAGCATTTGAGTATTCTTCCCTGGTTGTTAACATCTTTAACTATTTATATGGTGTGAGGAAAAAGGTGTCAAAGCAGGGTAAACCAAAGACTAGAGAGATGAAATGTATTGGCTATGACAACAGGAAATAATTGCTTCCCTACCCCCACCCCCCACCCAGCCGCCGCCACCGCTGCCACCCACCAAAAGGAGATCCTGGCACTGTTTGAGGATACAATTCAAATAACATCTTGTTTGCTACTTATTTAAGAACATTGCAATTAGTCCCTACGCTGCTCCACATATCAAGCCGGAGGAGTAGTTTAAAATCCAGTAAGTATCGCGTTACAGAATAACCTTTTTGCCGTTTGTCAGAGAACACATAGTCCATATTGGTGAGATATCTGCCAGAGAATCCTGTGCTATTTTGCCACCCTGATTGCAAACTAATAGCACCCCTTTCCCCCATGTTTCTCATGTCCAACTACATGCAGTGATACAAATGATGTCAGGGTTTTTTTAAATAAAGACAACAACAACAACAACCATGGGGTTTTTTCACTGGGACTTCCCAGCTGTGATGCCAATGAAAATCGTTCTGCCACCACACTGCTCTTAGCTTTAGAGAAAACACTCCCATTGGCACCAATGGGAGCTTTCTTCCCTAAAGCTAATTGAGTCTCAGAAGGGTGATTTTCATTGGCTGGGGGTCCCCTTGGAAATCACCCCCACACCAAAGTCGTCAATTTTGCTGGGCTAACACAAGCCCTATGTGTAAACCGAATGTGTCTCCGAAATGTTTGTGTGTCCAAAACATGTAAATAAAGAGGATTTGAGAAAACTATTTTTGAATGTCCAGCTATGCTTCCTCAATTGTTCAATCATGCAACATTGTGTTCTGGCAGTCATAATCACTTTGTCTGGGACCATCGTCATGCACATGGGAATGTCAACATTCACCAAATTAGGGACATCCGTTGTAATACTCTCTGTTATTCTCCATCTCTGTTATTTTATACTACAGTGGTACCTCAGGTTAAGTACTTAATTCATTCCGGTGGTTCGTTCTTAACCTGAAACTGTACTTAACCTGAAGCACCACTTTAGCTAATGGGGCCTCCTGCTGCTGCCACGCCACCGGCGCAGGATTTCTGTTCTCATCCTGAAGCAAAGTTCTTAACCTGAGGTACTATTTCTGGGTTAGCGGAGTCTGTAACCTGAAGCTTATGTAACCTGAAGCATATGTAACCCGAGGTACCACTTTATGTGCACATAACCCAAGCTGACTTCTTAGAACCACTAAATGTGTACTTAAGTTCATTCATCTGATTTCACTTCAGGCCTTATGCTGAGTCAGACCATGGCAGTGCATGTAGCTCAGTGTTGTCTACATTGGTTGCCAGTGGCTCTCCATGGTTTCAAGGAGAAGAAATTCGCAGCCCTGACTAAAGGTGCTGGGATTTGAACCTGGGGCTTTCTGCATGCAAGGCGGATGTTCTACCACTGATCTGTGACCCCTTGAATTCAAAAAAAGAACTAGTAAACATGCCAGTGGTTACCCCTATGGAAATAACACCTTGTTTTTGTATAATAAGGAATGTGGGAGGGGTGTAGCTTTGCAAACATAAAAAGTGTCATTTAGTCATTTAGTCGTGTCCGACTCTTTGTGACCCCATGGACCAGAGCATGCCAGGCACTCCTGTCTTCCAGTGCCTCCCACAGTTTGGTCAAACTCATGCTGGTAGCTTCGAGAACACTGTCCAACCATCTCGTCCTCTGTCGTCCCCTTCTCCTTGTGCCCTCCATCTTTCCCAACATCAGGGTCTTTTCCAGGGAGTCTTCTCTTCTCACGAGGTGGCCAAAGTATTGGAGCCTCAGCTTCATGATGAGTCCTTCCAGTGAGCACTCAGGGCTGATTTCCTTCAGAATGGATAGGTTTGATCTTCTTGCAGTCCATGGGACTCTCAAGAGTCTCCTCCAGCACCATAATTCAAAAGCATCAATTCTTCAGCGATCAGCCTTCTTTATGGTCCAGCTCTCACTTCCATACATCACTACTGGGAAAACTATAGCTTTAACTATACAGGCCTTTGTTGGCAAGGTGATGTCTCTGCTTTTTAAGATGCTGTCTAGGTTTGTCATTGCTTTTCTCCCAGGAAGCAGGCGTCTTTTAATTTCATGACTGCTGTCACCATCTGCAGTGATCATGGAACCCAAGAAAGTAAAATTTCTCACTGCCTCCATTTAATGTTAAGATAACATTAAAGGCAACAGTGCACACTAAAAATAATAATAATTATATTATGATTAGCCTACAATTTATGAATAAATATAGGTTAATGTATTCAAATTCAAAACACTCAATGGGTACAATTCCACAGAGTTTAAGATAACTTTAAGACAATTGAAATCAATTCTGCTCATGTTCCTGCTGAATTCAGTGGGGTGAACTCCAAAGAAAATGTGCTCTGGACCACATCATTAATATGCCAAACTCCATTTTTGATATTGCGGTCAGAGAGAATACCTCAGTGGGACTGGTGGCACATTGGTGGTGGTGTCTTCAAGTTTTCCACATGCCAGTTCCAGGCTAGTATAGCTGAGGGGCTGAGGAGATCTGTGGAAGTTTGGGTCCAGTGAACCTGAGACTTCCAGCTCTAACTGGAGATGCCCTGATTTGCAGCCCCACTCTCACCAATAATGTTCTTCTTTATTGGCGTAGACCGGGATGGAACAAACTACGTATCATCGTAAACCATCGTAAACCAGCCATCCACATGGAACCAGGCTTGGTATCACACCGGCAGAGTGATATTAAAAATACCTTCAACAATTAATTGACCCCCTTTTTCCAATACTGTGCTTATAGGGGAGATGGAGAAGAAATTCAGTCAGTTTGCACTTTCAAACACAATGCAAGAACTGAAACAAAGGCAACCTTTGAAATTTACCCTTCTCTGAATTTTGCAATGCGATTGTCCAGCAAATTAATGCGTTTACTGGAGGAAAATGTACATAAAGATGCGTGCAAAAAAACAACAACAAACAAACAGGAAAGCATATGAGGATAAATTGCTTTTCAAAAAATGTGTATATTAGGAGAAATTCACATTGCTGGTTAATTTCCATGATGCCCTCCCCCCCCAAAAAAAATGCATGGTACAGGAATGTGGAGAACTGAATTTAAGAGCACAAAAACAATAAATAGAAACTGAAATTGCAGTTTCACCCACTCCTAGCATAGCCTGAGCCTCTCCTCCCTATGCATTTGTCAGATAGGTATGGAATCAGTTGTGTTTTCCTCTTTGAAAGAGAAGACATGGAAGTACTTATAAAGTAAATAAGCTTTAATTAAATGTCATTGTCTAGCATTAATCTTTATAGCTCTTTTCCCAATGGAACAAAGAGTGGATATTCCATTTGTTTTGATTATGGATGCATTTTAAAATAATTCGGGGCGGAGGGGGTTTAATGTGTTCTTGAAGATAGGGGACTATTTGAGCCAACCACTAACAGTTAAGAAGATGACTCCACATTAATTTTGAATAACAATGTTGGTGATTTTTTTTTTATTACCTCCTATAGAGCATTGATAAATGTTTTGATAAAGCTCAATACAATACATTATTTTATTTTATTTTGAAAGAGACCCCTGTCACAAAAAGACCGCTCTATATTTACTCAGCTTAAATTCTAGATTTCCCAATAATTCAGAACAGCAAGCAATTGGGGCTGAGCCAAATGCTTTAGCCCAGCCGGATTCCAAAAGTTTTGGCAGTTTTGGGAAGGGAAACATCCCAAACGAGACAGACATTTCAGTGGGGAATGTAGAAAGTTGCCTTATACCGAGTCAGACTCTTGGTCCAGCTAGCTCAGTACCATTGACACTGGCTGGCAGCAGCTCTGCAGAGTTTCAGACAGACAGAGATATTGGGGGTCAAAATGGGACCTTCTGTAGACAAAACAGATTTGTTAGCACTGAACTGTGGTCTTTCTTGGGAGAGGAGGACTTTAGAAGAAGGGAATTAGCTTATCACCCCCATCGTTCTGCCCGGACACTGAGATCCAGCGCCAAGGGCCTTCTGGCGGCTCCCTCACTGTGAGAAGCCAAGTTACAGGGAACCAGGCAGAGGGCCTTCTTGGTAGTGGCGCCCGCCCTGTGGAACACCCTCCCACCAGATGTCAAAGAGAAAAACAACTACCAGACTTTTAGAAGACACCTGAAGGCAGCCCTGTTTAGGGAAACTTTTAATGTTTAATAGACAATTGTATTTTAATATTCTGTTGGAAGCTACCCAGAGTGGCTGGGAAAACCCAGCCAGATGGGCGGGGTATAAATAAATAAATAAATAAATAAATAAATAAATAAATAAATAATTTCAATATTACAAAGTGATTAGAGGACTTCTGTCCTCCTTGTAAAGGTAAATATCACCCCAAGCAACTCACACTGCACACTTTCAAAATGGGGCTGGAAAGATTTCTGGAATGAAGCCTATGTGAGGAGGACTCTATGGGGGGGGGGAATTGTGGTTGCTCCAACCTCCCAAAGATATCACTGAATTCTTTTATTCACACACTCTCACACAGAAACACATGCTGTAATCAAGGATGTGAGATCTTTGCATGTCCCTACAAATATTTATTTACCATGTGAAAGAGGCTGAAAAGCACTTCCATTTCTAAACAAGACATTTCTCAATCAACTATGCATTGGGGGGTTGTTGCCCCCAAGTGAGAGGGCACAGGTGCCACAGGCATGCCCCAGATAAGGAGATATGGATCCATCAATTCAAATATCTGCACTTGGGTTGTGTACGAACAGGCTAAACAGATCACTATGGGTTTACCCACACTTTATTCGTCCTCTTTATTTTTGAATGAACTTTTGTATGAGGGGGAGAGTCAGAAGGAGCCCATTGGCCCTGCCTGCTTGCTCACACCACTGCCCCTATTCCAGAAGCTCCCCACAACTTGAGGGATGAACTTCTGCATTCGAACACCTTTTGCAGGCTCCCCATGCGACTCAGAACTTTGACCTTCCATTGCCAGTCTTCTGCTTGGCTGCAGCACAGTGAGCTGCTATCTTAAGAACCAGTTGGCTTTGTATTTCACAGTCAGTGATCAGAGGACACTGTGGGGTTGTCATTCCATGTCTTACCATCTCATAGCAGACACTTAAAAAGAAGGAATTGTACCACCACTATTCTACTGCCCAATCAGAAGGGCAGAAGGCGTTCTTCATCCTGTGGATTTGCAAAAGATTTATAGGAAGGGCTGTGAGCATCTGATTTGCATTCAGAAGATCCTGGGTTCCATCCCTGGCGTTTTCAGGTAGGGGTGAAATCGTGGCAATTCATTGCCAGTCTGTGTAGATCCTACTGAGCTTGATGGACCCAATGGTCTGACTCAGTTTAAGGCAGCTTCCTATGTTCCCGTTACTTCTGTTTCCTGCTGAAAAGGTTCTGCATCCTGTCACTTTCACAGAGAAAGATTCTGGCTGCGGATTTCTTTTGTTTTCTCTCAAACTTGCCTTCCATCTTCACAGATATCAAGATCAATTTGTTCTTGTACGCAACACGCTAAACCAGTTAAGCAAAGTGAACAGAATGTTCCTCATGCAAACAAATGAAGTGTGAGCACTACTTTTAGATATTGATTCCTCACATCATTGTACTTTTTTACGCAACTTTTTACCCAGTTGCCATGCAAAATATCTGTCAGTCACACAGGCGCCCTTCTTTCATTACACTTCATGAGCTCAGACAGAGCTATTGGAGGCCAGGCAGCTTGGCTGTTGCCATGCGGTTTTCAAACAGAGCTAGAATGATGTGCGATGCTTTAGCCTGAGTCACATGGACACATGGGAACAGATATATGATTTCCATACAACACCCCTGTGAAATATGCTATGCCTGTCTTCAACATGGTACTCTCCTGGGACCATATTCAACTAACTAGTTGCACTAGCAAATGGTAGAGCCATGATTCCCACCAGCATAACAACCCCACCCCCTGTTCTCACAGCACACCTCTGTGCACTCCCAAATATGCTCTGGAAGATTGGGAGATACTTCAAACAGCACATGGGGAGAGGAGAGGGGAGATCATTCCATCAGACAAGCAAACATGCTTGTGCTGATGGAACAATCTCCTTATCATTACTTTGAATACAACCCCTGAACTGCAATTCCCATCAGCTTGATGAGCACGGCCAATAGCCTGGGATGATGGCATAAACATATGGAGGGCATCAGGTTGGGAAATGTTGTGCTATGTCATTACATAGTAGCAATCCCATATCAAAATGTGTGGCAGCAGCCACAGTACCTAAAAGTTTCAAAACCAGTGTATTAGCTTCAGTTAGCCTCCAAACCCCCTTATAATTGTAAATTTGTGAAGTGTTACTCCTCATACATGGGCATCTGTTTGCCCCAAACACCTGAACCTTGCAAAGATCTTTTGCTCACCAGCCACCAAGCACCATTGACCATCCTACTAACTATGACTAGACTGTGGATGTGGGTGGAGGGGAGATACAAAGGGATATCTGAGAATCGCAGATTTTGAAGCCGCTAAAGAAATGGCACACTACTACTACCAGTGAGGTAGGTAATAGTGCTGAATACGTATATTGTTCTCTCCATGTGTGTGTGTGTTCTTTCCCTGTGGACGAGGCTCACCTGATGTTCCAGATGTGTGCAGACGTTGCATTCTAGAATCCACTTCCCCTTCTCAGCTGGGATGAACAGCTATGTATAAAAAGATGCATCACCATATATGCTTTTAGGACCAGGTGTGTTATTTTGGTTCTTTGGGAGCAAAGGATGAAACGTTTCAGTAAGGAGATGCTGAGACAGGTAATCATGTTGAGACGGGTAATCATATCCTGATTGTTTGTGCTGTGGAGGCAGATAAGTGCCCTGGAAATGCATCCTTTGTTGCTTAATAATCCCAGCCTGTGTGCTTTAAAGCTGCATCTGCTGTGGGTGGGGAAATAGCCTTATGACTGAAAAAGCCAACCGTTGGGGTTGAGAAATATGCAGTATTTCAGGATCTGGCAAGGCCAGCCCAAGCTATTTGGCTGCCTGAGACAAAGCAACAAATGTCCCTCCACTGGACATTCGGTGGTAAGAGCAGACACTTTGCATGCAAGAGGTTCCCAGGCTCAATCCCTGGAGTCTTCTTAAAGGAGGACATTTACAAGGTCCAAGGCCTGAGCCAAATAGGGCATATTTGGAGGAGCTTGGGCTTCAGATGAGTTGGGGATACACAGCCACGGATTGCTGTGAGTCAGGCTGGAGTGGCTCAGAATCATTCCTGGGTGTCTCAAGAGAGGTTGTCGGACAGAAAGGATAGGAAGACAGACCGGGAAAACCATGTGAGAAAAGATGAGGCCTACTTGACTGGTGGCTGTGTCTTCCTGGGAAAAAGTAGGCCTGGCACCATGTCTTTCCTTCCTGCCAGATGCCCTACCCAGCAGGGGTCCTTACCTTTTCACCTTAAGTGGGAGGATCCAATCCTGCATGGTGCTGGCTGTAAGCAGTGTTTCATTGTGTGCTCCACCAGCCACTTTTAAACCCTGTTTTAAAATAGAGTTTGAAAACCCTTTAAAATAATAAGCCCTTGCCCTCTCCCTGAATTGTTTTGGGAACAGATTTGAGGTGGGTGGCTCCCAGGGCAGTGCAGGATGACTCACACCAATCTAGGGGCCACGGGGTGTGCATGCCATTGCACAGCCCAACCAATTATACTTTACTGTTGTCATCAAATGATGTTTCTCTTCCCGCACTGAATGTGTTTCCTTGGCGCCCTCATAGAAGACAGCAAATAAAGCCCACAGGTGCCAGCCGTGTGGAAAATTTGTTTCAGCCCAATATCAATTAAGGCTTACAGATCCAATCTATTTAACAATGGCTGCATCAGTCAGATGGGTTGTATTATGCCTGTCATTTGTAAGTGTCCAGCCATCTTCCAAAAGGGTGTGATTCATGAAGCTGAAAGAAGTGATTTGCCTTAAAAAAAAATTATGAATGCTCCTTCTGCCTGCAGAACCCCTTAATTCCCGTTACACATGTCAGCATATTATGACTGTGTGCTGTCAAATTCTAATGATGAAAATTTCATTTTTCTACCTTTTCACGCTGAGTTTGAGAACTATATGTTGGAAATAATTCCCTGACTAAATTTCATCTCCAGACACTAGACACAAGCATTCTGGGCATTGTCTTCTCTCTGTAATCCCTCTTTCTTCCATTTACTATTGGGCTTTGTTTTGAATATTGAGTACAATGTTCACTATCAAAAACAAATCATAAGTGAGAGCAGGGAATGTCTCTCTCTTTCCAGAATCTCTGGTCAATTCTAATAAATCCTAACTGGTCATTGCAATAGAGAGAGAGATGTGTACATTTATAGTCATATCTAAAAATATTCAGCTAATGATCCAACAGTAGTTAAGCAGTTTTATATATATGATTACCAAATCTAATCACGTTAAATATGTTTTCCATAAGATCTAAATTGAAGTCACTGAAGAAAGTGCAAGGCAACTTACGATTGATATTAGGTTGTAATATGTGATGTATTATGTGCAGACTGTGTTTGTTTGCTTGTATGTTTATAATGAAAAATAAAATAAATGATTCAGAGTTACCACTCAGAAATACATGAGCATTCCAAGGGTTGAGCTTTAACAATCGCTTGATTTTTGTGTTTGGTAAAAGGCTCAAAAGAGATCACTAGAGAAGGATGACTCGGTCAATTTCAGAGTTTCATTTTTCCCGATCTTAAAGTCAATTCATATTTTTCTTTCTTTTTTAAAGAAGAGTCCACACAAAAATGTGTATGTATTTTCATGCACATTTCTTCTAATCTATGCATTTTTTCTGTGTAATTTAAACATACACATTTCTGGATGCAATTTTCCTTAATATAATTCACATACAACTGCCTTTTACCTGTCTTGTCTAATCACTAGTGATGGTCATTCCTTGTAACAGTAATCCATGCTCTTAGAACTTGCTGTTTGGATTACTGAAATGAGCTGTACAGAGGACTGTCCTTGAAGATAACACAGAAGCTGTAGTTGTTATTTTTTTTAATGCAACAACCAGTTGTTTAAATGGATCAGCCAGCTAGAACTGTATGTCACTGATTCGGAAGGAGTTGCACTGGCTGTCAATATGCAGCCTCCCCACTTATTTTGCTTGCTGGAAAACTTAGCTGAGGACATCGTGGGGTTTTCAGGAAACACAGGCATTCAGGAAGCTGACAGAATTTGGACCAGAAAGGAAGGTAAACACAACAAAAACCTGGCATCCTACCCATGCATCTCACTAAACCTTTCTTTCCACTTTCATGAGTTTTGGTTACAATCCCTTTTCTCACAAATTGATGGAGGATGGTTGAAAAAAAGCAGGAAAAATATTCAACACAGAACTAAGATGTTGCCTCCTCAACACACCTTTAAGGACAAGTCCAGATGAACAGACTTGACTGATCCAAACTGGGACCACTGATGCCTCTTTCTGCTCTCAACAGTTCAGGGGCCAACGCTGAAAGGTTGTAGCATGTTGCTAACTTGTTTGTGCTTCTTGTGGGACCTGTAAACTCATGAAGCTCTTGCTCAATTACTCCACATACTGTCATGTCTTCAATCCTGGGGGAAATTGATTAAAAAATAATAAGGCTTGCATTTGCAAAGCACACACAAATGATAACAAAAAGAAATTCCTGTTATTTCAAGTGGCTGAGATAACCTTGCCACTGGAAACTATTTTTGCAGCCCTCCTTGAAAGGGGAATTTGTTGACACCATATTCAATAATAACAGCCCAGCACTAACTTTAGCACATTGCAAATACTCAACTACAGAAAACCTTATCGATCCATCTGTTTTTATGCTCGTTGTTGAAGCACCATATGTAAAGTAAAGGAAACCAGATTCCAATTTAAGTCATTAATAGATTGGTTTCAAAATTTATGTTACCCATGTCCAACAAATCAAGAATAAAAGCATGTAAAAGGCTCAGTAGGCTGTATTGAATTACTCATTCTTTCCTCAGTAAAAGCCGTTAGCTAGGGATTGGCCAAAGAATTTTAAATATCTCATTATATATATGTGTCATTGTTCAAAGTGTCCCTAAATGGGATTAAACAATAGTCACTCAAGAATTTCCTGCAATGTCTGTTTCCAACCTCACCTTGACTTAAATTAAGGCTAATGATATGTTTTCAATGTAAGGTAAAAGAAGGATTTTCCTTGAATGACTTTCCACGTTTTGAAATCTAATTCATTAGGAGCACTTCTGTCAAATGATTACTTATTCTATCTCATTGTCTTAGAGGATTTAACTCTAAAACACACATGTTTGATATGAACTTAATGACCATTTTATAAACGCAGCCCAAGTGAGCCGGCGTTTGCTGGCAAATTCCTGTTTGTGCTTGGAATTAAAAAGGATGCCAAGTGGGGCTTTTCAAAGACAGCTGATTGCGTGTTTGGAGTTATTTTTAGTTCTCATGCGTATGTACATATTCATTTGCCTTTAAGACTCGCGGGTAGAATTAAGATGATATCCTGGGGGGGGGGGGACGGGGAGTACAGGAGAGCCACTCCTTTCCCAAAAGTGTTGTGATTTGATTAAATTGGCCTTTTCTCAGAATTTTGGCCATTTAAAAATCCTTGTCTTGCATGACCAGCAAATTGGGAGTTTCCTGGTTTATGTCTGCCATGAACATAAGATCTAAGAGGAGCCTGCTGGCTCAGGCTAATGGCCCCTCTGATCCATCATCCTGGTCTCAGATGCCTGTGGGAAACCAGCAGGTAGGACACAAGCTCAAGATCACTCTCTCCTCATGATGGTGGGTTGGGAGATACTGTGGAAAAAGGGAATCAAATTTACAGCTTGTAATGTATTAAGAGAAAAACTGATGAAAATGATGTACAGATGGTATTTAACACCAGTGAAGTTAGCAAAAATGTACCGTACTCATGATAATAAATGCTGGAAATGTAGAGAAAAAGAAGGAACCTTTTACCACATGTGGTGGACGTGCCCCAAGATAAAAGACTTCTGGGAAAGGATTTAGAATGAATTGAAAAAAGTGTTGAAAAACACATTTATTAAAAAACCAGAAGCCTTTTTACTTGGTACAGTGGAGGGTGAAATCCACAAAAAGGATGTTATTTTTTTTCCTGTATGCCACAACAGCTGCGAGAATATTGTTAGCGAAGAATTGGAAGAAACAAGATTTTCCAACTATCGAAAAATGGCAGATGAAGATGATGGACTTTATGGAACTTGCCAAACTGACCGGGAGACTTCAAGACCAGAGAGAAGAGACTGTGGAAGAAGACTGAAAGAAGTTTAAGGAATATTTGAAAAAATATGTTAATATTTAAATCTTAGAATAGCTTTGAAAGTGGATATAGGCTGTAGGGTTAGAAGTAGAAGATAGGGCATTTTAAAACAGTATTATTTGTAAATGATAAAATGTGAAGTTATTTTAAGTGTGATTTTTTAAAAAATGGTTAGAAATTATGATATATGTAAACTGCTAAAGATGAAGTAAAATGAAAATCAGATAGGTGGGACTTGGGGAAGCCCACTTAACAATGTTTAGAAAAGTAAGGATATGACAATAATTTGTTCGTATTGTTTGTCTTTTCTGTTTGTGTTTTTTATTTGTGTTATAAAATGAATAAAAAATTTTGAAGGAAAAAAAAAGATCACTCTCCCCACCTATGTTTTCAGCAACTGGTGTTCCAAAGCATTACTCCCGTGCTCAGTGCCTGAGGGCCCCAGTCCTGCCACTCACCACCTGGCCCAGGGCAGGGCCTGATGTGCTCCATAAAGGACTGTTGCCGCTGCTGCTGCTTCTGGGCAGAGAGGGCTCCGTTTTGTTTTTGTTTAAATTGCTGTAATTTTTTACCTATGTCCTTTTAAACTGTGATATTAATGCTGTATTTAGATTTTGATTTATGTGGAAATTGTTTCCCATTTGGTTGTGTATTTTTTTGATGTGGTTTATTTATTGTTTATGATTTTTGTAATTATGTAAATCTTATCATGCTGTAAGCCGCCTTGAGCCTTGGTTTTTTTAACTGTGGAAAAGCGGCATACAAATAAAAAATGATGATGAAGAAGAAGCTTTTACAGTGGTACCTCGGGTTACATATGCTTCAGGTTACAGACTCCGCTAACCCAGAAATAATGCTTCAGGTTAAGAACTTTGCTTCAGGATGAGAACAGAAATCATGCTCCAACAGTGCGGCAGCCCCATTAGGAGGCCCCATTAGGAGGCCCCATTAGCTAAAGTGATGCTTCAGGTTAAGAACAGTTTCAGGTTAAAAACGGACCTCCAGAATGAATTAAGTACTTAATCTGAGGTACCACTGTAATGTTTAATAGGTTATTGTATTTTAGTGTTCTGTTGGAAGCCACCCAGAGTGGCTGGGGAAACACAGCCAGATGGGCATGGTATAAATAAATTATTATTATTATTATTATTATTATTATTATTATTATTATTATTGCTGCCTCCAACCATGGAGGCAGAACATAACTATCATGGCTAGTAGGCACTGAGAGCCTTGTCCTCTGTGAATTTGTCTAATGCTCTTTTAAAGCCATCTGAGTCAGTGGCCATCACTGCCTCCACAGTTCCAAAGTTCAGGGCTTCTTTTTATCCTTCCCCCCCAGTCTCTAAAAGTTTCATGTCAGACAGAGCCAGTGGCAAATATGAGTGTTGACAATGGATGCATCTTATGCAAGGTATGTGATTCCCTTGGTTTTGCATCTTTAGCTTGATGGAGCCAAAATAATAACATGAATGAATAAGAGGGAGGTATTATCATGCTTTTTCCCAGTAGTGATGTATGGAAGTGAGAGCTGGACCATAGAGAAGGCTGATCGCCGAAGAATTGATACTTTTGAATTATGGTACTGAAGGAGACTCTTGAGAGTCCCATGGACTGCAAGAAGATCAAACCTATCCATTCTTAAGGAAATCAGCCCTGAGTGCTCACTGGAAGGACAGATCGTGAAGCTGAGGCTCCAATACTTTGGCCACCTCATGAGAAGAGACGGCTCCCTGGAAAAGACCCTGATGTTGGGGAAGATGGAGGGCACAAGGAGAAGGGGACGACAGAGGACGAGATGGTTGGACAGTGTTCTCAAAGCTACTAGCATGAGTTTGACTAAACTGCAGGAGGCAGTGGAAGACAGAAGTGCCTGGCGTGCTCTGGTCCATGGGGTCACGAAGAGTCAGACACGACTAAACGACTAAACAACAACAACAATTATCATGCTTGGGGAGGCTCATAGCTCAGTGTTCCCAACTCTATCCCCAGCATCTCCATGTGGGGCTGGCTGGGAGAAACCCCTCTCTGAAATTTTGGTGAGCTGCACCCATTTAGTATAGAAAATACTGAACTCGATGGACCAATGGTCTGACCCGGTATAAGGCCATTTCCTATGTTCTGAACTCCAAAGTGTGTAGAGATACAAATAAATAAATAAATCATGAAATGAAAATAGGCATGAAAGTCGATTATTACGGGTTTTGGGGGGGGGACAGGGGTAGACTGAAACATTGAAAACTACTGGCAGGAGTTGGAATGGAACCGAATGGTTGAAATCCTGAGCAGAAGCAGTTTGCACTGCAAGTCTTCAGGTTGTTGGTCCCCACTCGTGTGTAAATGGCAGTCCCACCATCCCATAACCACTTATTGTGATCATCCATAGATTCGTTTGACCTGAGGCTGCTCTATGTTAAGAATGACCATTGTGAGAGTACACATTTTATTATGATCAGGTGACTTATTTTGAATAACCCAGCTATGGAGAGGGAAAAGGAAAGAGCATCCTTGATCTCCATAAATCCTGCTTAGCTATTTTCTTGCGTCTGAGATTTTGCTAGGCATGATCTTAATGTTTTGCAAGATTTTATTTGCAAGCACAAATAAGAGAGGCAACTTTTTCCGCCGGGGCCCCAGGGGCCCTGGAACTCCTTACTAGTAAACATTTGGAAATCTGCCACATCCCGATCCTTTCACAAGGCCCTGAGATTTATTTGTTTCAGATGGCCTTTGCATATGCAACACTCTCATGGGTGGAAGACTGTTTCTCTTCACCTGTTCTCTGTAAAACTGCAGCTACTGTTTTGTATTACGATTGCTACTTGAGAATTTTACAGGGTTTGGGGTTTTTTTATTTTTAGAGTTTGTATCATACTGTTGTTCATATTCTATATTTGAACTGTCAATATGTAAATATGTAGATCTCCTCGGAAGAGTATAATTCTGATGTTTTAAAATAAATAAATAATTCGAAACCCAGAAACCTCAGAGACAAAAAAGAAAATTGCATTTTGAAAGACGTTGAATGGTTTACATAGTGTGTGCATGAAATAGCACAGCCCAGGCTCTAGCCTGATGCACATGTTACTTGCATGTGGAATGCTCATATGTAGCAGTGGAACATATGCCCATGCTGCCCAGGGCGGATGCGCTCCCAAGGGGGGTGGAGTGTGCTCCAGAGGGAGCAGGATGTGGAGGGTGCCCTCCCAGGTGCAGGATAGCCACTCGGGTGCATGGAGCGGTACGTGCACCCTGCAGCTGGGGGTGGAGCAAGCCGCCCATGGTGGACATTTGGCACACTGCCCTCTTGCGACTCCCAAGCCTCCCCCAAGCTGTCAAAATGAAGGGGGAAGGGGGGAATGCCACCGGCAAAGCTGTGCAGTTCCCCCTTACCCCGACGACTCAGGGTAGGTATGGGAGTTGCATGCGGATGGCGTGCCAAATATCACCCCCCCTCAGAGAGCCAGTGTGATGTAGTGGTTAAGAGCAGTAGTCTCGTAATCTGGTGAACCGGGTTCGCATCTCCGCTCCGCCACATGCAACTGCTGGGTGACCTTGGGCCAGTCACACTTCTCTGAAGTCTCTCAGCCTCACTCACCTCACAGAGTGTTTGTTGTGGGGGAGGAAGGGAAAGGAGAATGTTAGCTGCTTTGAGACTCCTTAGGGTAGTGATAAAGCGGGATATCAAATCCAAATTCCTCCTCCTCCTCCTCCTCCTCAGCAAAGACACCTGGGGCAGTCCGCCACCACTACACCCCCTTCCTCTGCCCCTGCTCATGTGTCAAAGTAGGAATGGTGTCATATTACTCCTACAGCCCCTGACATCACTACCCGTGCCTTCAGACATCCAAAGGAACTCCTATGAGTGAGCAGCTGCTTGTGGACAGAGACTTCATGTGATCAGGACAGATGTGCAATTGAGTATCCTGGCCACAAAAAGTCCCAATGCACAACACATGAATAGGGCTTCTGTTAAAGCTACAATCCTACACACACTTACCCCGGAATAAATCCCACCGAAACCAAGGAGGTCTGCTTCTGAGTAGGCATGTATAGGACTGCACTCCAAAAGCAGGGAGAAACTTTGCATTGTCCATTTTAAAATCCAGATAACTGTGATATTGAACATAATGTGCTTCTGTGTTGGCTCACTCACCTGAAATATTCGTTGCATGACAGACTTGTGATAGATGGATGTCAGAAATTCCCTTATCTGGATCTCTCACTTGACAGCATGGCAGACTCTGTTACTTTGGGGTCTTTGAAGAAAAGCCATGCTCAAGAAAGCTTGCAGAAGGTTATTGTTGCTGTGTATTGAATCTCCAATATGGCAGGAAGGTTACAGAAAAAGACCAATACTCCCAACTGTTTCTATCAAATGTGACTGGTACAATTCAGGGCTCATGCGTATATCCAAAGTGTGTACAGCTTGGTGTGAACGATAGGTTGTTTTGAAGGGCAGCTGAAAGAAATTGCTTTCCTCGTTTTGTACACATTCTTTGAGCATCCTTAAGCACTCCCTATTTGGGGTAATATTTCAGCACTTGTTTTAAATATATTTGGGTTGCTTCATGATTTAGTTGGTGGCATAAGAAGACTGAATCTGACATGAGATTAAATGACAATGAGGCTAATTCAATACAATGGACTTTTACCCCCAAGGCCTCTGAGCCACATTTTCATCTCTCTGGAGAAGTGGCTGCCATTTTAGGTTGGGACTGCACCCCTTGCATCCCAGGAAAAACATCACAGCAAGAGGAAGTCCACTCTGGCCCCATCCATCAGCCAAGATGGAACAACTTCAGTGGGATTTCTCCTCCCCTCCCTGGAAGAAGGGGCATCCAACTGAACAGGACAGCACCCTCTTGCCTCTGCCACCAGCCCACTACCATGAAGAAGATTGGTAGTCCTGAGGCTGAAGAAGCAAGCGGAAGTAACTCTCTTACCCCCAGCCACTGGCCAAAGGAACAAGAACCACCAACAGCTATTCAAACAAAAACAGCAGCAAGGGATAATCAACCTTGGGGTGGGGGGTGGAACATTTGGAACACACCACTTTCCTCTAGCATTGAAAAACAGAAAACTATCTTTCACCTTCCCATCCCTTTCTTTGTGTGATTTTCTTTTCCAGTTTGTATGTATAATGGAAGGGCTCACCACCCTTATTTCATCAAGTTAGGACCTTTCCTTAGTTCCACTGATGGCAGAAAAATAACGGTCCCAGGAATAGGTGCTAACAGAACAGGGTGAAACACCCTCTGACCAGCCTTACATCTGAGGTGGTAAGGGCAGTCAGATCTGATCACAATTAGTGACTTCTTCTTGGGGGTGGGGAATTCGATTCAGAATCCACACTTCCTGAAACAATGCATGAACTACAAAACACAGCAATTTGAAATTCAAACTCCTCAAAAATTTGTAATGCAGTCCATCATCAACAACAGTTCCAAAATGTGTGTATTAGGGTAAGGTTGTGCATAAAAATATAAATGAAATTAGTTAATGCACTTGACTGTCTTAAAGTCAAGAAGTGTGCCAAACAGTGACTCCACCACTTTCAAGAACCTTGGACCCTGGCTGCGATAGTGAACCAACATGTTAACTGTGGGAATCCAACTTTTCATTTCTCTCTGTTAATCCTTCCACAGATCAGGAAATCCTTGCACCCAAGCTCTATCACTTCGCTTCATCCTTCTGGTTTCATGGACCTTTCTCAGTTCCAGCTATCTGCATGTGATTTTCCTGTTTTTATGCCAGTCTCTCCATAGCAAAATGGGATGCAGGTGGCGCTGTGGGTTAAAGCCTCAGCGCCTAGGACTTGCCGATCAAAAGGTCGGCGGTTCGAATCCCTGCGGCGGGGTGCGCTCCCGCTGCTCGGTCCCAGCGCCTGCCAACCTAGCAGTTCGAAAGCACCTCCGGGTGCAAGTAGATAAATAGGGACCGCTTACCAGCGGGAAGGTAAACGGCGTTTCCGTGTGCAGCTCTGGCTCGCCAGAGCAGCGATGTCACGCTGGCCACGTGACCCGGAAGTGTCTCCGGACAGCGCTGGCCCCTGGCCTCTTGAGTGAGATGGGCGCACAACCCCAGAGTCTGTCAAGACTGGCCCGTACGGGCAGGGGTACCTTTACCTTTACTCCATAGCAAAGCCAGGTCTTCAAAACTCCATCTCATGTAGGGCAATGCTCTGCCTTTAGACTCTTCCCTCTATTTTTGCAGCAAAAACTATCTAAGCTTCCCCACAAAGAATCCTGAAAACTGTAGTCTGTTAAGGAGTTGTTAGAGGACCCTTACTCCATTCACAGAACTACAACTGCCAGAGTTGCCTGGGATGGATTGTTAAAGCACCTTAAAATGCAAACAGAATTGAAATTCTCTCCCATCCCTCACTACATTTATTATTATCAGCTGACCCAATCAAGCATACTGTCATATGCTTACTCCCCCCCCCCTTTCTCTTTTAGCTCAGTCTAAGTGTGTTGACTAACAGGATATCTAGAATGTGAAAAACAAGCATATGCCTACAGTTGAATATTGAAAGCTGAACGGTCTTAGAAACTCAGAGGACTTGTTGTGTGTTGTTGTTGTTGTTTTTCTGTACAGATTTAGCTACAATTTAGGCTGCATCCATCTTTGGTCCTATTGACCAAACTTTGGTATGGCATCATCATCATCATCTCATGTTGCTACTTTTTCTATTTTGGCAGGCTCTGAGTCATTCTAATTATCACCTGTTCTCTTTTGCCCGCAACAGTTAGAACAGTACAACAGGATTCCCCCCACCCACCCACCCAAGACTAAAATGTAATTGAGATTTATTTTGGGGGAAAGAGTGGGAACAAGATTGTAAGTGAAAGGTCAAGTGGAGCCACCACTGTTTGTGCACACAGCAATGCCAGGCAGGCAACAGCATTCTGTGTTGTGAGTCAGCATTGCGAGTGGAAGGATGCTCATGGGACAAGTCCACCACTGAAATTAGTCTCACTAAAATAGAGTAGGGCATGCACACAAATGAAATCGATGAGGCAAAGAACACAGACATCCAATTGTTTAAAAAGAACTATTTGGGAACATAGGATGCTGCCTTATACTGAGTCGGACCATTGATTCATCTAGCCCAGAATTGTCTCTACAATGATTGGCTGCAGCTCTCCAGGTTTCAGGCAGGGATTGAACCTGGAGGTGGCAGGGACTGAACCTGGGATGTTCTGCATGAAGAGGAGATGCTCTACTGCTGAGCTATGACCACTCACTGTGTTTGGTGAAATAAATATTTTCCCTGTGAATTTTCAAAGAACGATGTCATCTGGGGTTTCAAGGGAATGGGTGGCAAGATCTACAAAAAAAAGTTCAAAACTTGGTTTCTCTCCAGCTCTACAGTAGAAGCCAATATGGCATTTCAGATTGACTCCAGCCAATCTGGAATCAGCCCGACCTGGATCTGGGCCCCGAACCAATTTGGGATTTGTGACAGGGGCGTTTCTGTGGTCAAGATGCTGGTGAAGCAGACTCCTGCAGCCAGCATGAACAAACCCTTCATTCACCAGCTGGTGAGAGCAGGGTTCCATTTGTCACACTTTGACTGTGCACACATTTTGCTGCTGTGCAGCCAAAGCACAGTTCAAGGCTGTTTGAAGGTACCTTTGCAAACTCTCCCTATTGCCAAATCCAGTAGGCTACATATCATTTTGTCACCAGTGTGTTTAATATGTGACCCCTGCTAGGCTGGGATCACACCCATGTGACAATTTCAGGAAGAAAACAACAGCAAAAGTGTTCTTTTAGAAAAAAAAGAACACAACCAAGCGGCTGCTGCTGAGTACCACAATATAAGTTAATAAAAAATCCTTAGTCTTCTTCCTTTCCCCTGTGCATGTTGGACAGAAATCTCTATCCTATTAGGCACCTTTACTCAAAGGTAAGCTCTACACATCCTTATTCTTTGCTCACTGGGATATTAGTCTGAGGTAAGAGGCTACATGGGACATGGGTGGTGCTATGGGTTAAACCACAGAGCCTAGGACTTGCCGATCAGAAGGTCGCTAGTTCAAATCCCCATGACCGGGGGGAGCTCCCGTTGCTCCTGCCAACCTAGCAGTTCGAAACACGTCAAAAGTGCAAGTAGATAAATAGGTACCGCTCCGGTGGGAAGGTAAACACGGTGTTTCTGTGCGCTGCTCTGGTTCGCCAGAAGCGGCTTAGTCATGCTGGTCACATGACCCGGAAGCTGTACGCCGGCTCCCTCGGCCAATAAAGCGAGATGAACCCTAGAGTTGGTCATGACTGGACCTAATGGTCAGGGGTCCCTTTACCTTTAAGAGGCTACACAACTAGGCACATATGGAGCCATTTAACCCTGTCATAGGAAACCCCGCACAAGGACTTGTGTCATGGAGCTTTCTCCCCTCTTCTCCCATGAAGCTTCCTGCCCCCCAAAATTATCTCAAGGTGGGGAGTGGGGAGAGGGAGAAGCCCCATAACAGTACACAGGAAGAAGAGAGGGTGGACTGCTAGTGCAGATGGAATGTTTGGAAGATTGTGATATTGAATTCCACCCATAGAGTCTGCAAGAAAGTTCCATGCCTCCCTTGCATGCACACTCTTCTTGACAGTCTACACCAATATTGTGGGAATGGCCATATCATAAATTTCAGGACAAGTGTGTGCCCCACACCCCCAAAGTAGATAATATAGATAGGAACAGAAGCAACACCACAGCCAGCCAAATACAGAAGTGCATTATGCTGAAATTTAACTTGGCCATGGAAATGTTTTGATAAAAAAGTTAAACAGTCTTAACTAATACAGTTACAGATAGGTAGCCGTGTTGGTCTGCCATAGTCAAAAAAAAAAAAAAATCCTTCCAGTAGCACCTTAAAGACCAACTAAGTTAGTTCTTGGTATGAGCTTTCGTGTGCATGCACATTTCTTCAGATACCTTCTTATTATCTGAAGAAGTGTGCATGCACACGAAAGCTCATACCAAGAACTAACTTAGTTGGTCTTTAAGGTGCTACTGGAAGGAATTTTTTTTGTTTTAACTAATACGTTTCTTTATGTCTCTCCCCCTCTTCTTCTTCTTCTTCTTCTTCTTCTTCTTCTTCTTCTTTTTTTTTTGCATGTTTCAACTCTAGCGCTTATGCATACATAATTAAATCTAATACAATATGTTATGTTCTCCCACTCTTTCTTGATCCAGTGTCTGATCCCTGGAAAGAAAACGTTTCCCTATATTCAACAATTCATCTTATCTGCTACCCTTGCAACATGGCAAGAAATTTTCCTTCAATTTTAGCTGCAATTATCATTATGACTCCAAACCACCATTCCTATGGCCCATGGGAATAGAAGGCTGTAGCCTCTGGAATATTGTTCTAGTCCACCGGCATTCTAACAAGACAGCTTTAATTCCCACATAAAATCCATATTCCAAATGTTATGGAGTAGGAAGGCAAACATTTGTTTCTTAAAAGGACCTTTGACCTGTGGGGGAAAAACACACACACACAGCAAGTGGTTCCATACAGATTGGGATAGGTGTATCTGTCAATTTCAGTTTCCTTTGGTTTCTTGTTTTTCCAATGTTAAGTTTAGTTTTCCACATCCACAGCAAATTGCTTTTTTTAAAAAAAGCTAATAAAAATCAACAGCAATTTAGTGCATGTTTTTTTTTCTAATATGCAAATTTTTAGGCAATTTTGCCTAATGTGTGCATTTTTTTGCAGAGCAATTTCCCCATGCAATTTTGTATGTTTTCACTAACGGGTGCACGCTCTATATGCATTTTTGTACACATTACATGGCTGTAGAGAGGCATTGCAAAATTCAGACAAGTGTGAATTTCGAAGGATGGCTGGCTTTTAGTTCGCAGAGTGTTTCAGAAAGTGTGAATTAGATGGGTTCACATTCGGATGCAAAAAGAATCAAATTTCTTCCCCATCCCTATACAAAGACTTCACAAGATTAAATAATCTTTTTGTTGTTGTTCTCTCCTCTCTCTCCCGCCCTTGCAATTCTGTCACATCTTTTAAAAAAAAGTTTAAAAAAAGTTGCACATTACGAAAGCCCTTGTTTATTCCATTGTGGCAAAATGCAATGAAGGAACTAACCCATCAAGATCGCCAAAGTAAAGAATGCAATTCAAATGAGATGGGATAAAGAGATGGAGAGAAGTGAGCCCAGCACAGCAGCACTGCTGCTCTGAGCTTTCAACATTGTTTCTTCGAAGGCACAAATTTGCTTTGCAAGGTCTGGTATTTCTAAGTCGTCTGCTACACAGTGACAAAACCTAAAGAGGGAGTCAGATGTGTGCAGATATAGTGCCGGAGAATTTAAGTTAAATCTGTAATTTTCTTTTCTCTCTCTTTCTCTCCCTCCCCCTTGCATTTCCTCAGAGAAATTAGCTATTCTATTCACTGCATAAATTTTCAGGTTTTGCTAGCACGACACTCAGGGTGTTGAATTTTTTATGACAAAAATGCTGTAATAATTGTTGAACAGATGTAAGTGTTGAAGAGTGGGCTCTGGCAGACCTCATGAAACCTCTATTAGCAATTTTAACCCTGTCGCCGCAACAGCGCAACGAGGGAAGAGAAAGGAGGGTGGTTGAGGGTTGTTGTTTTTTTCTTCATTTGGATGCCAAGGAGGAGAAATGAAGAAGGTTCTCCTCCCAGGTAGAGAAAACAAGCTTTTACTCATAGTGCATGGCGTTAAGAATGTTTTAGAGAATTGCGATAAGGTATCCAGGAAATGCAACTGATACAATAATTTAAACCTCAATAGGGTGGCATTGGCAGTAAGTAAGATTTTCACAAGTCACACTAAAAACATCCAATTGAACTAAAAAGGGCTACTAATGCGTTACTAATACAGCAGAGAAAGAGGTGAAGGATGATGTGTTAAAACTGAATATACACTCTAGTCAGTGTAGGTCTTAAATTGTGTTTACTGAGGTTGGAAATGTGAAGAACAGTTTAGTGCATAATTCTATGGACCCTGGTGGCCATCCTAGCGGCCACAAAATATTCCAGATCTCCTTCTCCAAGGGCAGAGGAAGAGGTCCTACCTTGGAAAGAAGAGCGAACCTAATAAGGCCCCTTCTAGTGATCAGGATCCAAGAAGGCAGTGATTTCTACTCTAATCTGTATTCGTCACAACCAGCCATTCCACTGCATTTTGGTTTCCACCGAAAACCATATTATTCATCTAACCGTCCACTATTTCACCTAAGGTGCACATGTGTCATAACTATTTACATAACTTATAAATATGTACATAACTTGCATTCAGCTCAATGTAAAGGAAACATATTACTATCTCCAACTGTAGAGGCAGAGCCGAGTCGTCATGGCTAACAGCCTTTGTTAGCAACCTCCTCCATGAATTGGTCTAACCCTCTTTTATCTCATTTGTGAAATTAAAAACAACAACAATGATGTGAATGAACACCGAATATTTCCATTTGTACTTATTTCCAATCCCGACAGCAGAAGAACATGTGAATTACAGCAATTTCTTTTCTTTTCTCATTGGAAATCTCCAACATTTCTACCTAGAGAACTTTGTGGCTTTTGCCTTACTGATGTCAGAGCTCCAATGCTGGTAGGGGTAAAAAGGATCAGGGGAAGGTATGGATCCAAAGTTTTCCCATACTCAGTCCATAACTCCCCTCCAAAAAAACCCAAGAGGAATAATTGAAAACAACAGAAGGGAAATATTATGAACATATGAAGAAGTTCCTAGGAAATACATTATCCCACCATGTGTCTAGTAGTTTCCAGATCCTTCAGCCCACAAATAGAATTGCTTTCCTATGCTGCAATTCTTCACCCATTTACCTGGGAATAAGCCCCATATAATTTCTACTTAAAAATAGGTGCACATGTATAGGCTAATGCTGTCCCAAAACTCCCAGCCAGGATGACAAATCATCAGGGATGAAGGGAGTTGGAAGCCAACAACATCTGGTCATCTTGTTGACCTACCCCGGTTTGAGATAGATCAGTGTTTCCCAGACTTGTGTCTCCAGCTGTTTTTGGACTGCAGCTCCCATCATCCCTAGCTAGCAGGACTAGTGGACAGGGTTGAGGGGAATAGCAATCCAAAAACAGCTGGAGATTGAAGTTTAGGAAACCCTGAACTAAATCATTGATAAAGGTAAATGTAAAGGACCTCTGAAAGTTAAGTCCAGTCGCAGACGACTTGGGGGTTGCGGCGCTCATCTCGCTTTACAGGCCAAGGGAGCCGATGTTTGTCCACAGACAGTTTGTCCTGGTCATGTGGCCAGCATGACTAAGCCGCTTCTGGCGCAAGGGAACACCGAAACCAGAGCAGCGCATGGAAACGCCGTTTACCTTCCTGCCGGAGCGGTACCTATTTATCTACTCCCACTTTTTGGCGTGCTTTCAAACTGCTAGGTTGGCAGGAGCTGGGACTGAGGCATATTGTACTCTTTCATCTGATAAGGTGTCCCAAGATGTTCCAGGAACCTATGAGATAGAAGTTCATCACTTATCTCTAAGCATTCACACAATTCTGCACCCAGTTACCAAATAAAGCATCCTTCATGTTGATCTGAATCTACATGATGCTTGGACTGGTGCAGGCAGCCTGGAAATGAAGAAGGAGCTACATCTGCCACCTCATTGTGCTGTCTGGTGTCACTTTTTAGGGGTGAACATGTTTAGACTGATGTTTGTAAATGACTTCAAAGCCAAGTCACCTAAGGATGGTGAAGTAGAAGCATGTCTATGATGATGCTGAGATGCTCTTTCTGAATAATCCCCAAAGCCAGGGAGCTGAAACTATATATACACAACAAATTTAAATGGTCTTTATCTTAGTTAAACTGCTGTGGATTCCCACATCCCCCCCACCATTTGAAAATTTTTAATTTGTTTTGGGTGCTGAGAATTCTTGGTAAAGAATCCCTCCCCTCCCTGTGAAAACTACAGTTCTCAGGCTATTATTGCTAAAGCTGTTTAGGTTTGTAGTGCAGATATGTCCATTGTCTCAGCGCTAAATAGACCCTTGTGTTTAGCGAAACTTGCCAAGGACTGAACTTCAAGTTCATATAAAAATAACATCGAGGGTTGTCCTCAGAGATGCTGGATTGGAGGGTCAGGGAGTAGAAAAATAATAGATGAATGTTATGAAGTGCTGACTGCATAGCTTCTTGCTTGATCTCCACACCTGCCAATGTTACATGATGGCTTCTGGGATGTTGGAGACGTGTGTGATTCCTAGATTTACATCTCAAAGAAATATGCGCATAGGGAAACCTTCCTTTATTTAGGAGAGAGAGAGAGAGAGAGAGAGAGAGAGAGAGAGAGAGAGAGATGCCATCAGAAATATGATTGGGAGTTGCATGTCCACCCAATGATGAAAGCATGCATTTTTATTTTTATTTTAAGAATCAAACACTTTAAAAAGGAGAAGGAAATAAAATGGCATCCAGTAAGAAAATATGTTGGTGACAGCCATCAGCAGGAGATCTAGTGGCAACTCCAAAGCTGCCAAAAGAGAAGTCAGAGGAGTCTGCTACAGAGACAGATGTCATTGCTAGAAGAAAATCTTCCATAGATTTGGTTGTCGCAGGTGAAGGAGAAGAGAGAAAGAAAAAAAAAATACTTGATTATAGACTGGAAAATAAAACATGGGTCCAGTTGCATTTTTAAACATAGTAATTTTGTTAACAACCCCTTATTTTAAAAGGGAAACTCACCTGTTAGAAGCAGAAGTTTGTAAAGTACATTTCAATTCATTCTGGGGATGCTTGAAGAATTTGAAATTTGTGAATAGGATATGACCTGATCCACATTTCCTAGGCTCACATGCAGAATAGAATCTGAATGGTCAGATGCATGTTGTGATTGAAAAAGATATATCAAAGGATGTTTTAAAATACATATTCTTAGTGAAAATACTTTCCCCAAATTGTACATCTGTAGAAATGCTTTTATTGTTTTTAAGGTTTTTATTTTTTGCATTTTATCTCACTTTAACTTGTTGTACACCAGTTTGATGGACTAAGGCTGTGAAGTGATTTATACATCTTTACTTATGTACATAAGTAACATATGTGCTTCAGCATTAGCCTACAATTTATTCATTTTATTTTTAAAAAAATCTGCACAACAACATGCATTTAAATATCTAGTTAATGATGTATTTCTATGTATGTACATATGCATTTCTATGTATGTGCATACGTACATATGTACACACATAGAAATGCATCATTAACTAGATATTTAAATGCATGTTGTTGTGGAGATTTTTTTTTAAAAAAATGAATAAATTGCAGGCTAATGCTGAAACACAATAAAATGAGGGATGTATGGATCAGTCTAAGTTTGTTCTGTGGCAGTTTTGCTGGTACTTAATCATAGGTCTATTCTGTCCCAGTTTCTGAAAGAATACACAAAATTACTGTATGTAAATTATATGCCTTTTGTACATGCCTTCACCTTATACATTTGCAATGCTTTCTGATGCATTTTCCCCGAAATATCTATTTTCTACACATCTTTAATATAAAATACATACATTTCTGTGCACATTTGGAGACCCAAACTGCACCGCGAAATTCAGAGACAATCTGACAGCTAGTTGCATTACAATCTGACAGCAATTTTTTTTAAAAAAATGGTCCTAACATCCTAATCCCTGAAATTAATAGCCCTTATATAGCAAATAGCAAAACAACACAGAAAAACCATGTATTCACACAAGCCCTCTTCAGACATTACAATCAGGATAAGGTAAACACATTAGGAGGCAGCTCTTTCTGTTGCCATTCCTGCTACCTACCCACTCTTAGAAGGTAACTGTCCAAAGCAGAGAGTGTCCTGTACTTAGAGAGGCTCCCTGTGCATTGTTAGTACCTTGAGTGGGGAGCCTCCATGATTATAGAAGGCTTCATGTTTCAGAGTGGGTTGGTGATGGACATGCCAAAGATCCATAATAGACTGAAAACACCGCTTAACACAAAATAAAGCGTTTTCCATTAAAAGTTGAGGTCAAATTCATTTGAGTTAATTGGTGGGATAATGCCATAACTCTGGAGTCTACCAGTGACTAGGAAGTTACATTAATGTCACTGTCTAAGGTACCAGACCAGGTTCCTGGCTCCAAGGCTGATGCTGGTGATCAACGGGCCACTGAACCTAAAGCTGGCAGGAAAGAGCTTGCTAAACCAGATCTCACAATACCAGGGCAATACTTCAATATGGAAGTACTTCAACATGGCAGGGAGTGCCCCAGGCAGGAGTTCAGGAGATGTGCCATCTCCATTTTAGAGATCTGGCCCCTTTAGAAACTCTAGTCCTCCAATAGGTGGTGTAGCTTAGGAAAGGCAGCCTGGAGGCCAAAGTCTTAAGAGGCCTCAGTTCACTTCTAACCCTTGTCTGAGCAAGTTGCTCATCAGGAGCTCTCCATGGTGCTGCAACAGATGACCTTACCACTTAGCTCTATGGGACCAGGGCAGGAGACATGACATGCCCCATTTTCAATTTAAATATTACCTGGGTCTGCCCGTGCACCAAATCTCAGCTTTCTGTCTTCTTGCTGAAGCCCATAACATTTTTGACACCCCTGTAGTGAGGTCCAAGTAACATCAGACAGAGAGACAGAAAAGTAGATAGCATGAAAGCAGGGATGTGTTCCTGTACATCACAAGAAATTGACCCACCATCTAGTTAAGGATTTACAAATGTGTAAACGGGAAAGTCTGACACCTCTATGTCACTTTCAGATTTCTGTTCCTGCAAATTTCTGCAGCAAATCCTCTGTCTCTGAGACTGAAGCTTATTTAATCCATGAAAGGCAACCAGAACTCTCATGCTCCAACATTCACACTCCCTTCACTTGTTCTGTGTTGTCCCTTATTTCAAAGTAAAGTCCATGACCCAGATTTGTGACCACTAAAAATGAATGCTCTGTTTCATACATTACTAGTAATTTCAGCTTATCTTGCTTATGGGTGTGTGTCAAATTCCAGCTTTCTTGTGCTTGTTCACACAAGAATCCTGATCGACTCATTTGAAGGAGCTCTACACATGCACATTCAAACTATATTGAATTTGCAGCTCTACGGCCCCTTATTTGAATGCCCTTGCTCTGTAGAACAAATGTTCCACCATTGGCCCATTCATTCACAAGAAAAAAAGACAGAGCACAGGGCACACAGAGTGTACCTGTTTCCAGTGTGTTACATGCATAGACTCTCTGCAGAACAATGCTGTGCTGACAGCCAGGGAGCAGCTGCCAGCAGACAATACTGAGTAAGATGGCCCAATGGTCTGACTAAAGATAATAATAGTAGTAGTAGTAGTAGTAGTAGTAGTAGTAGTAGTAATTTATTTATATCCTGCCCTCCCCAGCCAAAGCCGGGCTCAGAGCAGCTAACAACAGTAAAAATAGCACAATTTACATAAAATCACAATTAATTAATTGAAATACATTCTAAAATCAGTTCAGAATCAAATTAATGGCAACCATTGGACTAGAGTTCTATGAAGATTACAGGAGGAGAGAGGGGGTCAGACTGCGACTTGGCCAAAGGCCTGGTGGAACAGCTCTGTCTTGCAGGCCCTGAGGAAAGATGTCAAGTCCCGCAGGGCCCTAGTCTCTTGTGACAGAACATTCTACCAGCGGAGTCACGGCTGAAGAAGCCCTGGCTCTGGTTGAGGCCAGCCTAACTTCCCTGTGGCCTGGGATCTCCAAGATGTTTTTATTTGAAGACCGTAAGGTCCTCTGTGGGACATACCAGGAGAGGTGGTCCAGTAGGTACAAGGGTCCTAGGCCGTACATGGCTTTAAAGGCAGCTTCCTGTGTCCCTGTGCAGCAGCCCACACTTCCTGATTAGAACAGGCCCCGTGAGAGAAATTACGTCATGATTGTTTTCTCCTGAGCACGGGAAGTCAGGGGAGATGGCAGCCAAGCGTCTGAGATTCGTGTGCTTTGTTTTGAAGGGTAACCCTTCCTTAAACCTTGGTTGAGGGGTATGGATTTCCACACTGATTTCTTTAAAAGTTAAAAGTTACTTTTTTTAAAAAAAATAAAAATAACAACAGGCAGCTGTCAGGAGCACAGAAGTCTGTCTTGCCAGCTTCCCATACTCATAGGAAAGCCCTGATGACGTTGTCATGGGGTGTTTAGGAAGAGTGGGTAGCCAGAAAGCCTGCAGAGTACAGACCACCAGAGAAACAGCTTGTAGAGTGAAGGAAAGAATGAAAAAAACCATCAGATGAGTGTGCAGAGTTTGGATCTAAACCAACAAGCACATTTCTTCCTCTGCCCAAGCATTTATTCTACCCCGTTTGTTCTGTGAGTAGAGCCAATCTACCAGATCATCCAAAGTACCTTCATATAAATAATATATTCAGAGTTATAGAATATATATTCCTCTGTTGTAGCTGCAGTTGTGGTTGTTTTGTCCATAAAGTTCCTGGTAGCAATTATTTCTGCACAATGCAGAGCTCAAGTCACTCAAACTTGAGTCACAAAAGTGAAGTATGCAATAAGGGGATAGTTCACAATGCCATTCAGTTTCCTGATTAATTGCGTTCTGATGTAATGCCCTCTAGATCTAAAAATGACATGTCAACTCTTTATATATATATATATATATATATATATATATATATATATATAAAAACCTAATAAAATAATCAAGTTTTTTTTAACCTGTTAACTCTGCATCAGATTGAATTTTCAGCGTATTGTAATTTGTATATTTCCTCTCCTCTAGCATGGAGCTTGTACCTGTCACATGGTTTTCAGTGTTCTTAATGAGCTGTTAACAAGCTGTCAATTACCAATGCAAATCAGGAAGCAGGAGCAGAAATGCAGGGTTTGCTGTACCTGGAGGTAAAGTATGCAGCCTTGTAATGTCACGAAATAAATCATTTAGGTTTTAAGAGGTGTCTGTGCCTACGTGTTTTCTATCAGCTAACCATTGCATGGTTTACTTTGAAATGAAAAGATAAAAGTGGTGCTGGGACCATTGGAGAAAAGAAGGGGCTGTTCTGCTGGGAATGTGACCTTCTAATGACATACAGCTCACCTGTACGGTTGGCTAGAATTCATCCCATCTCTAGACGTGATCTTGAAAGGGGATTAACAATTCGTTTAATGAAAGTACTAATATCTCAACAAGGTTGCTAATTGGCATGAGGGAAAGGCCTGAAAGTCATGCTGTCAATGCTGATTTTGAGATCCTTTGGATCTGGACCTTTGATTATTTCCATTAGAATTTGCCTAAGGAGTAATCTGGGGGTTTGCATGGTAAATCCCACTTGGGAAAACTAACTGAGGGAAATTGAGAGAATGAGACCAACAACTTTCCTAAGATAGTAAGGAGAAATGGTTCACTGAAATAGCCCTGCATAACTTCAGGAAAATGAGTGCACACAGGTGTGGATTCTGTGGTAATCTGACAGCCATGATTTTAGAAATTTTGTGGTTAGGGATGGAGATTTTCAATTTTTTCTAAAAATACAATCAATTCCTCACATATTATTTAAAACATTATAAATATAATATTGTATAAATATTATATGCACATACAGTCGTACCTTGGTTTTCGAACAGCTTAGTTCTCAAACATTTTGGCTCCTGAATGCCGCAAACCCGGAAGTGACTGTTCCGGTTTGCGAACTATTTTTGGAACCCGAATGTCCGACAGGGCTTTGCTGGTTTCCAACTGGCTGCAGGAGCTTCCTGCAGCCAATCAGAAGCTGTGCTTTGATTTCTGAATGTTTTGGAAGTTGAATAGACTTCCAGAACGGTTTCCATTTTAAAAAAATATATATTAAATTTTTATTATTAAAATAATTCACCATTAATACATACATGTTACAAATATACAAACATACATTTCATACAATCCAGAACGGATTCCATTTGACTTCCAAGGTATGACTGTACTCTCCAGGGATTCCTAAGGTAACCAGCCCATAAACAGATACATACAAGAAATGATACAACAGTACAAATATATGTAAAGTGGTACCTCTGGTTATGAACACTTCTGTTTACGAGCTCCGCTAACCCGGAGGTAGCTCCTCCTGGTTGCGAATTTTGCCCCAGGATGCGAACAGAAATCACGTGCTGGAGGCTTAATTCGTTCTGAAGGTCCGTTCTTAGCCTGAAACTGTTCTTAACCTGAGGTACCACTTTAGCTAATGGGGCCTCCCGCTGCTGCCGTGCCACCGGAGCATGATTTCTGTTCTCATCCTGAAGCAAAGTTCTTAACCCGAGGTACTATTTCTGGGTTAGTGGAGTCTGTAACCTGAAGCGTCTGTAACCCGAGGTACCACTGTATTCTCATTTGGTTTTTTTCTGTTGTGAATTGCCCTGGGATCTTTGGATGAAGGGTGGTATACAAATTTAATAAATAATAAAAATGATATCCATTGAGGGTAAGGTTATCAGTGGCTACTAGCGTTTATGGCCTCCACAGTTGGAGGCCACACTGCTTCTGAATGCCAGTTCCTAGAAACCACAGGATGGGAGAGCGCTCTTGTGCTTTGGTCCTGCTTACAGATTTCCCTCAAGCAACTGGTCAGTTGTCAGGGAAGAGTTAGAATTAGAAGTTTCCAGACATAAAAGAGCGGGGAGGTTTTGGACTCCCAGACCTGAGACTATATTACGATGCAGCATGCTTTACTTGGATCAAGGATTGGATCAAATTGGATAACAGCGACATTTTGGATTTGGAGGGATGGAACAACAGATATGGTTGGCATGCCTATCTAATTTATAACAAAGTGGCAGTCCATAAAGAATTTCTAAGCCATGTAATTAGAAATGCATTATACAAGGTCTGGGTGAGACATAGAAGGTTGTTAGAACCAAAAACTCCATGGTGGGTCTCACCGCTAGAAGTAATATCAGTTAAAAAGAAAAATACTACAGGAAGAATGGCAACTTACCAGCAGCTCCTAAAGGAAGAACAGGGCCAATTAAAACTAAGACCATATGACGAGATGACCCAATACTGTACCACATGGCTTCAATATCACCAAATTGCACAAATATTTAACCAGGATAAAGTAATAGGATTTGAAAAAGAAGAATCAAAATTACAAAAAGTATTATTACAAAACTCAAAAAAATATATATCCAGAATGTATAATTTATTATTGGAATGGGAATTAAAGGATGAAGAAATAAAAGAAGTTATGATCAAATGGGCATGTGATATAGGATATGTAATTTGGCTGGATCAATGGGAGAAATTATGGAAATATGACATCAAATTCACGGCATGTTATACAATAAGAGAAAATTTTATGAAAATGGTGTACCAATGGTACTTAACTCCAGTAAAATTGGCAAAAATTTACAAATTAAAATCGAATACCTGTTGGAGATGTAAAAAAGAAATAGGAACAATGTTCCACATGTGGTGGGAATGCCGACCCATTAAACAATTCTGGAATGAAATCTATGAAGAACTCAAAAGGATGTTTAAAATATCTTTTAGTAAAAAACCGGAGGCATTCCTTTTAGGTTTAATTACAAATGATATCCCCGAAAATCAAAGGAAAATATTCCTTTATGCAACAACAGCTGCCAGGATGCTTATAGCTAAAAACTGGAAAAGCAGAAAAATTCCATCAGTGAAAGATTGGCAAATTAAATTTTGTGAATACATAAATCTGGCAAGACTTACAGCTTACATAAGGGGACAATCGGACCAGAAACTATTAAAAGAATGGGGTTGTGCTAAAGAGTATATGAAAAAACATTGTTCTGGAATCAGTATATTGGTATGTAATGAATGATGCTTTACAGGGTTAAAGAACAAGAAAAATGATGTAAAAAAGCATAAAGATGGAAGTAATCTAATTAGACACAACAATACAGTAAGAGTAAATATCTTTGGAGGTCCTAGAACAAAGGAAGGAAGTCAATTTATGTTTATGTATGTTATGATATGGTTTTGCTTTGTAGATGTGTGTTTTTTCGTTTTTGTTTAGTCTTGTTTCCTTTGCCCCCCTTTTTTTTCTTTTTCTGTTTTTTTTTCTTTTGTTTGTTTGTTTGTTTTGTTTTGTTTTTTATGTGCCGGGGATTTTTGTCTGTATAGTACTATTTTGGATTCAATGTTTGTAATTTTTGTTACGATTTTGCATTAATAAATTAAAAAAGAAAAAAGAAAAAAAAGAAAAAAAAAGAATTAGAAGTTTCCAGTTTCCCAGAGGGAGAAAGTTTTCCCCAAGGGGAAGGAGAGCAGTGAATCTAATAGAAGAGAGCAACAGGAACAACAGGGAGGGACCGGATGCTCACAGGAAAGGCAAGGGTTAAGTTATATCTCAGATTTGCAGGAGGGGAGATACAAGCCAGTTCTAGCGAGGAGGTTAGAAAAAAGAGCGGAAAAGCGAAAGGAATGGCGCGTTCGCCATTTTGAGAGTTGCTGGTCATGGAGAAGCAGAGCTCAGAAGGTATGTGAAATAACTGGCGGAAATGACCGGTAGAATCTGAGACCAGGGAGAAGCGTCGGTAGAAGAAGATTGGAAGAAATTTAAAGACTATTTACAGAAACACTGTAAAATTAAGGAATGTTAGAAGGATGCTGGAATGAAGTTATGTGGTTTTAGCAGTAATGTTACAAAGGGGTATATAAAAATGGATTGTTAACAGGTGAGAATGTAAAGCTACAATATATTAAGATGAATTATTAAGATAAAAGCAAAAACAGAAAGGATTTGCTGAAATAACTAATTGAACTAGAATACAAAAAAGGGAGGTGTGAGGAGGTCAGGGAAACAAGTAAATGAAGGACAAGATATGGAAAGATTGATTTGTTTTTTAACTGCTTTTATTTTTCTGTATTTTGTATTTTTTGTTTTCTTTTTTTCTTTTTTCATTTTTGTAACTTTTGAAACTTCAATAAATATTATTATTTTTTAAAAAAAGAAGGTATGTGAAATAAGTGACTCTGAGGAATAATAGTTAAAGATAAGAACAAGAAGGATTTGTGTAGTGATCTGAAGAGGACAATGACCAGCCCTGACATCAGTCACTGTGAGAACAGGGTGCTAGACTAGATGGGCTGCTGGCCTGATCCAGCAACGCTATTCTTATGTTCTTATTCTATTCTGAAGTCAAAATTTCACCCACAGCTTTTCTATACTGGGGACAGGGCTTATTCTGTGGGCAGGAATAGTTGAAAATAAGTCTCTTAGGTTACCTCTTCTTCTGTTTTTTTGCAAAGTGTGTAAGGGTCTTTTGTATCACACCTGTTTATAGCCCCCCACCTCAATTCAGAATTTTCTCTTTTCTGCCCACACCAAGAAAATGCTGCCTTTAAATTCTCTCCCTATCCCTGCCTGGCTTACGATTGATAGTACTCACTGTAAAGCATTTTGTGATAGTTCGTGTGAAAGATGTTATATAAAATGAAATGGTATTGTATTTATGGCCGGCACTATAATAATGGTCTATCAGCATTTCCATTATAAACCCTCTATTGTTGAGGGTTTTAAAACGCGCCCATAAAAATGCACTCCAGCCTGAAGCCCAGTGCACAACAGCATAAACAAATCTGTTTTGCCATTTTTTGAGTTACTGTAGAGCACAAGAATGAATGTTCAGTACTTAAGGCCATTCTTTGGCTACTGGTGTTTTGTAAGTGGCGTTTTGAGAATATTCAAAGCCCTGTTTTCCAAATGGGGTGCACCTTGTGAAAACCAGCACTCACACACTCAGTGGGAGGTTGCACAGCCCAGCGACCATTTGCACACGCAATTAACCAGTCTGATTGTATGTGCCAGTGCTGTCTCTTGGTACATCTTTGTGTTGGAGACATATTGAAAAGAGCATTTGAGATCTCACTCCTCGTGCCTTCTGAAGCCAAAGGGAAAGCACAGATTGACACTGATGATCCACAATCCATCAGGTTTTGAAAATTAGACAAGCGTCAATTTGAAATATCTCACACACCAAGAGAGGGGGGGGGGACCCTAAAAGGGAATATATTAACAAATGCTTTCTGAAGTGGGATGAATACATCAAGAACAAGCAACAGAGGAATCTCTTAACTGCACTCTTCCCTTTGCAGATCAACCTGATCATTTCCTGGTCAAAACATCAGCACTGAGGGTTGCACTTAAAAAAAAAAAGGGAAAAAAATCTTCTTCTGTTGCTATGTCAGATAATCCTTTTGTTCCATCTGCAAACACTGGGGGGTAAATTTTTAGCACGATGCTCAGGGATTTAGCCATAGGACTCCCATTAACATTAATGGGAATCATGTAGCTTGAGTGCTCTGCATTGCAATGAATATTTACCCCTTCATTCAGAGCACTCAGTGGTTGAATTTTTAATTATATTTACAGATACATTCCATAACCAAATAGCAGCTCCTGGTGCAGATTTTGTGTGTGTGTGTGTGTGTGTGTGTGTGTGTAATATATATAAAATCTCAAACGCCATTCTAATGGGCAACTCAGAGTGATTAGGTTTTCAATTGTGGAAGGTGTTATTTTATTTTTGTTTTTAAAAACAATTCAACTCCTTTTTTGAATGGAGAAGGCACATTTAAGTTTTCAGTTTTCAAGTGAACTAGTCTATCAGCTTTCAAGTGAGCTGCACATACAAGCCACTAGGATCATATGCAGGCCTGCTTGAGAAAAAGAGCATGAACACTCTCTAGTCTCACTTTAGGACTAGACTGTAAGATGGTTGGTGACTTCTCTGCTTGTTATTTACTGATTTCAGTAAAATTGAACTACTCTTGTCTATGTAAGGTATTCATTCAAAGTGGCTTGCAAATAAAAAAAGTGAGGAGAGTATCCAAAATATAGCATGTACTTTTAAACCATCATATATCTCTGCTGGAGTCAGTTGACAGCAGAATGCCTGAGAAACAAAGTCTTAAATGCTTTGGAAAAGACAAATAATGATGGAGCCAGCTGGATCTCCTGTAGCAAAATGTTCAAAACGCTGTTGGGCCAGGGAACTTGTGACCATTCAGATGTTGTCAATCCCAGTCAACATGGCCAATGGCTGGTGGTGTTGGGAATTGTAGTCCAGCAATATCTGGAGAGCTCCAGGTTCCCCATGTCTGCTCTAGGTGCAACTACAGAAACCACATGTTTTATGGGTAAGGCTCTGTAGAAATGACTGACCTAATTTTTGTGTCCATTTTCATGGCTGTCAAAGAGAGAGCCTTTGGGTTCCATTGATTTTCATGAGGAACACATTTGCCTTGCTTTGACAAAGTTCTTTCCAGAATCATTTCCCATGTTCCTCATCACACTTATGGCCTCGGCGTCTGGTCTGAGATTTTTGTAAAATTATAACCTGGCCTGGATTAGATGATGGATTAGATAGCTCTCCTAGGTGTGGTGTGGGGCGAGAACAACAATGAGGTTAGGCCTTATCGCCTTGACTACTTATCAACCTACCCCTACTCTAATTGTCCCAACTGTCTAATAAATGAGTGCAAAGGTGCCTATGTGTGTCAAATCTAATACACACAGGCCTATTTTGATGTGGTTGATTTTGCAGAGAAAAACCCAGGAATCAATTTTACATACTGAACACCCATAATGGATGGGCAAGAAGCAAATGTGAGTCCTCACTTCCAACAGGTGAATGATCCAGGAAGGGCCAGGTATTGACAAATTTGCCCCAATGGTGGTTAGTGGATATGTGCCTTCTGAATATAACTGAAAAGATGGGTCAATAGATTTGTGTTCCTCTTTTATTATCCTCCTGATTACTTCTAATGCTTACTTTGTTTTAAAGAGATGTAAAACCCTATAGCAGAGAGTGTAAGAGAAATGTTCATATATAGTGATTATCTATATCTATATATCTATATCTATATCATCTATATATCTATCTATATCTATATCTATCGATATCGATACAGATACAGATACAGATACAGATACAGATACAGATATAATACAAAACATTTGGCACCCAGTTGCAATCACGTCTTTAAATATAAAAGAAGAAACACACACACACACACACACACACACACACACACGCGTTTGTGTCATTTCCTCTTCCATCTTCCATCATCTGTGAGTGTCTGAGAGAATCCATGTAATTCCTGTATGGAAAATAAATTGGACTGGAACAACTCCTCTTAAACTGTACGATCAAAGTGAGGAGGGTTTTGGACCTCCCCATCCCTGGTGATTTTGCTATACTGTGTAGTTTAGCTCTTCCCCCTCCCTGCCTGTCTCCCCCCAAAAAAATCTGGGCTGTGAACTCTGCAGAATAGAAGCCAGTCAGGCCACATGCTTCTTCAAGGTACATCTTTGGAAGCATTGTGCAAGAGTTAATGTGTCATTCTAGATCTGTTCTCTACATTGAAACCAAGATATCTGTACAGCACTTGTAGCCTTAAGGGCACTGCCAGCATATAGACCACTGCCATGGGCTTACCTAATTGCCATTCATTTCAACCAGGCTTTCACAGGATAACCTTCCAATAATCTGCAGAACTTGCAGTTTTACAAGTGGCGTATAGTGTTCATTCTGCATCTGCAATGAGGTGATTATTATTTTATTTTATTTTATTAGTGTGACAGCAAGTATTCTTTGGTATTCCTTGCCTATTAAGATTAGGCTGGGACCCTCACTAGACTATTTTAAATGCCTGCTGAAACAAACAAACCCCTTATTATTATTATTATTTCAGCAAGCATAGTTGGACACAAAGCCTAGTTATGCATACCTGCCTTTAAAATTCTGCTGATTTTGTCTGCAAGATGCTGGGATGCTGCAGGTTGTCATGTGAGTGGTGCAGCCCCACCATACCATCTGCTGCTGCTTATAAGTATCTATGCATTTCCCTTCCTCGGTTGGTGAAACCCCACCCTGCATTTCCCCTGAAATCTCACCCTCATCAGATATTCCACCAAGCCACTCAGCCAGCGTGTTTCCCTTTCCTGAAACATCTCCAACCATAAGGTGACCTTCAGCTTCTTAAAATACCATGTGGGCCAAATTCTTCAGATGCCCCTGAAGATAAGGGCAAACATAGGTCCCACCTGGTTCATGATTACGTGAAAACAATAGTGAAAACCATATTGGCCTTCCAACTCTTTTTATAGTGAATTTGACCATTCCTCTAAATCAAGGATGGGAAACCTGTGGTTCTCCATATGTCCTGGAATCACAACGCTCACCAGTCCCAAGTGTTGGCCATATTAGCTGTGGCTGGTGGGATTTGGAATCCAACAATTTAGAAGAAAAGAAGAAGAAGAGGAGTTTGGATTTGATATCCCGCTTTATCACTACCCTAAGGAGTCTCAAAGCGGCTAACATTCTCCTTTCCCTTCCTCCCCCACAACAAACACTCTGTGAGGTGAGTGGGGCTGAGAGACTTCAGAGAAGTGTGACTGGCCCAAGGTCACCCAGGAGCTGCATGTGGAGGAGCGGGGAATCGAACCCAGTTCACCAGATTACGAGACTACTGCTCTTAACCACTACACCACACTGGCTCACATGTTTTAGAATTTAGAAGTCCACATGTTCTCCATCTCTGATCTAATTGAAGAGAGCAGGACTTGAAACCTCCCAGATTCTATTCCAATAAGACACAGTGACTGGGCGCATTTCATACAAGTAACAGGCTTTTTAACAAACTAAGTGTTCAACAGTTATCTAGCTGCAGAAGTGAAGCTCAAACATATATAAAAACAACTCAAAGTGGATTTTTAACTCCCGATTTTAAGTTGCTTGTGATTTTCAGAACCTGCTTCATATCTTCTTTTTTTAGCATTTGATGTTCTCAGTATATTATATTCCATTTCAAATGCTGTAATGTTCATTTTTCACACGTTAAATTCAATTACGTTCAACATCCATACAGAGGAAGAATCCTCATGAAGCAGGGAAATAGTCTGAGAGAAGTGGTGTTGGGGTTTTTTGTGTTGTTGTTTTTTTAACTATTATGTGTGAAACGCTTCCATTCTGTATTTCCTTCTGCATTTTGCCTTTCTTCATGTATGGCTACATTAAGTCCAAGGAATGGCAAACGAAGCCACATAGAAACATAAAACCACAGGATGAATAGTGTCCTAGCAGGGTTTACTTTATGTAATTTGGCATCAAAGGTGAAAACACTGCAGAATTCCCTTCTACCACATTCATTATGGCTCTAATGAGCTTTTCGATTTCCTCCACCTGCAAAGGATTCTCTGTTAATTTAAATGGAAAGGACCTGATCTCTGCATGGAGTCCATTGCATGCCTCACAAGGATAAGGCAATCAAGGCTTTATTGGGATCCGGAAAGTCCATAAGTACATCAGAGCTAATTCTCAATTGAGGAAGCCTATAGGGATGTAAGAAGGTGTCGTTTTACATTTTGCCCTGCATTGGTCACATGCATTGGTCGCTGTCTCCATTCTGCTGCAGTTTGTCTTCTGCCAGAACTACATTATCTGTCTCTGTCTGCTGTGGTTAGTCCAGAGTTTGTGCTTTAACTCAGTTTCTTTTTATTTATTTGCCCGAAAACTGGGAGTTAAGAGTAGTGTTAGTTCTTAATAAGCAACTGGGTAGAATATGCCTTGCTTGTTTTTGCCTGCATATACACAAATAAAATGGAACAGACTTACACTTAACAAAAAAGAAGGCTGAAAACTCAAAGAAGGGACCTGGCATCTCAATGAAAGGGAGTGGCCCTCACAGGCCTACCTATGGAGAGGTTTGGTGGCACCAGACAGCAGGGATTGGTCAATTGCTGATGACCCAGAACCACCACTCTTCCATCACTTCCTGTTCTTCCATTAGCTCTACTGCATCCTCTTTCTCTCTCCGCTATTTGTGAGAACGTCTTTCCTTCCCATCTATCCACTGATAGAAGGGCAGGAGGATGTGAGAGAGGAACTGGTGCTACCTGTCCCTCGCGGCATGTGTAGAGGCACACCTGAGGCCCATGCAAACCTGAAGCAGGTACTACAGCACTGGAACGGATATCTGTTGTCAAGGATCCTCAAAATGTCCCTAGCCCCTCCAGCTTGCTGTTCTTTGCCTTTATCTACCTTCCCAACTCCCTTGTTTTCTTCATTTTGAAATTTAGCTTGGAAGCGCCTTGAAGGCAGGGGACTGCATACATCGCTGTGTCCATTGGCAGTGCTGCTGATGCAAACACTTATTCCTTCCATCTGGTTTTATCCTAAGATCTATGATTTCCTAGTAAGCAAGGTGACATCATAATAGGTAAGGTAAAGGGACCCCTGACCATTAGGTCCAGTCGTACAGACTCTGGGGTTGCGCGCTCATCTCGCTTTATTGGCTGAGGGAGCCGGTGTACAGCTTCTGGGTCATGTGGCCAGCATGACTCAGCCACTTCTGGCGAACCAGAGCAGCACACAGAAACGCCGTTTACCTTCCTGCCGGAGTGGTAGCTATTTATCTACTTGCACTTTTGATGTGATTTCGAACTGCTAGGTTGGCAGGAGCTGGGACCGAGCAACGGGAGCTCACCCCATCACGGGGATTTGAACCACCGACCTTCTGATTGTCAAGTCCTAGGCTCTGTGGTTTAACCCACAGCACTACCCGCGTCCCCTGACATCATAATACATATGAATAATTAATCCCATCCAAGATGGCAACAAATAAGAAAATTCAAAATTTAAATATAAAAAATATAAGCTAGTCAGTAGAGCATGATACTCTTAATCTCAGGGTTGTGCATTCGAGTCCCACACGGGGCAAAAGATTCCTGCATTGTAGAGGGTTGGACTAGATGATTCTCGAGGCCCCTTCCAACTCTGCGATTCTAGGAATCTATGATCAAATTTGTGTTTTATTCCCACGTTTATTAAGCCAATCTTTGCTCCTCCAAGACAATGGGGAAAAAATAGTTTCTCAGCAATTTCCCTCAATTTGAATTTGAAGTCAGCAATTTCAGTCAGGGAAAATATTGTCAGATTTCAATTTTTTGCCATTTCTCATTTCAGCTCAACAAAGGATATGTGTTTGAGCAGCAAATGTAGGCATGGTTTCTGGCATGCAAAGAGCAGGCTAATTATAACTGATACCCACCAAAGGGTCCCTTTTCTTTACTTACTGTTAGAATGTATAGGGCCAATTATCTGGGAAGGGGGGGAAAGGGTGTGACTATTAGTTAATGCAAGTGATTAGTTTGAGCTATTTGCATACACTGTGCAGGCAGCTACTAAAATGTAAATAAGCATCCTGCCCCTTTCATAAATTAAATGCAAACTGTCTGGCTCAGAAAATGAACATTTCAATACCTTCAGACACACAATGACATCATATCAATATTTAAAATCATTTTATGCATGTATTCCAGGTTGTCCAACTTCATTAGGGGCATTCATCAACCCTCCGGCTAGAGGAAATTCCCACTAGAGTTGTAGGCCTCGGGCCCTACCAAACAGAAATTTAAACTAACTTGCCTTTTTAATTCACATTATTCTCAAATATTGCCTTTTTTTAACCCCCTGCCATGACTAAGGCATTTAGACCTAGCTATGATTATGAGCGTGTCAACATTTAAGCGACAAAGTCCCTGTAAGAATGTGTGCAAATGTCTATAATGCAGGTCTTTGCTTTCCTTTCCTTTTTGATTCTTTCTCCTGTACTCCCCTCCCTGCACTTGTTTCCTTTCTAAATAATCTTCTTTTGCTAAATAATAAAGTAATTATTTCAGTCCTTGGTTGGAAATGTCGGGTTGTTGTTTTTATGGTCTTTAAAAATGCATCCGCGCTGCAAAGCAATTACATTTCATTCCTTTCGCATTCATCCTTCCCTCTTTCCAAAACAAATCTCTTGATCTATTTTTTATATAGCTGAGGATGATGACTGAATCTCTCCCCCCCCCCAGCCCCCACCTTCTCTGGGTGGCATCATATCTTGATATATTAATAGAAGTTTCCTTTCCCACAAATAAGATAAACAACATCCTTGCCTTCCCGTTCAACAAAGCAGCTACAGATCTGTACTGCGCAAGGTGTAGGCCAGGACCTGAATGCCTTTGACATCTCCAGTTCAGGTGCTGTCTTTTAATCTTACAGATCATGGGCAGACCAGCCTTCCATTGCAACTGTGGGGCAAAATCAGTGTCACGTCAAAGCGCTTGGTTATTCACTCAGTCATTCATTTAAACTTATACCCCACCTTATTTCCCGAAAAGAAACTTAAAGTGGTTGTAATGGGAATTGGAGTTGCTCGTGCGTAAGTTGCCTCTACTCTTGGCAAAGTTGCCTGGTTAAACCTTTCCCTGGCTGCACAGCCCTTACTCTGCGGCTGTGTCAGTCACTGGCAGAATCTGTCAGTGGGTTTTTCCTGAACTTCTTCCAGCAATAAAGTTCTTTGACGCCAAGTCTCCGCCTAGCCTCCCTGCGCGGAAGTCTTCTGCGCAGGGTGGGCGTGGCCAACGGAGGACCTGTGCTCTCCCCGCTAGTTTCTGTGGAAGAGTCCTGGAGACATCTCTCCGAAGCCCTCCCCTGTGCTCCCCTTTCTTCCTGGTGTCATGCTGATTTCCTTCCTCAGTGGATGAGTTCCCTCTCTCCCTGCTGGGCCCTTCTCCGGCATCGCTGGAGAGCCTTCCCTCCACTCCTGGCTCCGATGGCAGTTCCCTGACAGTGGTGAACAAAGAAAAAAGAAGAAAAAGCTTTTATCACATCCAAGTATATCTTATCATAGTCAGTAAAGGTAAAAGGTAAAGCTAAAAGACTCCTGGATGGTTAAGTCCAGTCAAAGGCGACTACAGGGTTGCGGCACTCATCTCGCTTTCAGGCCAAGGGAACCAGCATTTGTCCACAGACAGCTTTTCACGTCATGTGGCCAGCATGACTAAACAGCTACTGGCACAACGGATGGAAAACAGAGCGCACGGAAACACAGTTTACCTTCCTGCCACAGTGGTACCTATTTATCTACTTGCAGTGGTGTGCTTTCGAACTGCTAGGTTGGCAGGAGCTGGGACAGAGCAACAGAAGCTCAACCGGTCACAGGGATTCTAACCAGTTTGACCTGGGCACTTGCAGAGACAGCTCTTTGTGTGGCTCATCTCACAAAATTTCCATTCAGCCTTAGGTCTATGTGTTTCCTTCCCAATTTTATAAGCACACAGAATTAAATCACGCATTTGAGAAAAGAAGAAGAAAATCCGATCGCCCAAGTTTTATACAGCAGTGAGTTCCACACTATGTGCACCTTATTCCCTACACTGATGGCCTCCACAACTTCCTTTGATGTTTTATGGTGGCTGTTCTCCACTGCAACAGCAAACATTCTGGAACATTCAAGTACATACAAGAGGAAATGTGATGCAGTGGCTAATAGGATGAGCAGTGAATGAAATAGACCTGGGCTCAAATCCCATCTTTGGGGTTGGAAGGAGTGGGGCTGGTGGGGGCAATGATGTTGGGGTTGGGTTGATACACACTTATTCTTCTTCACAATAATATCTATTATTTTCCATACAAAGACATAACAAAAGAGAAAGTTAACAATAATAAAAGGGGAAAAAATAAAACGAGAAGAAAAAAGAAAAGAAAAAAGAATATGAAACACCAAATACATCAAGTCACCACATAAACTAAAACTTAATTAAATAATTAAAATCCATCTTCATCAACATATTACTTGACTTCCTCTAGTCTCTTCCATTCTGAATTTCTTAGTAATTATATATAGCAGTTTCCAATATCATTATTTCATAAAACAATATCACAGTCATAATCATGTTTCCTAACTTTTCTTATCGTACATTTTCTTATTTATTTATTTAATCCCAATTTAGTCCTAGGCCTAATTGATTCTTTCAAGTGGTTACATATCTTTAATATTACAATATTTATTCAAATAGTCTTTAAATTTCTTCCAATGGGTTGGTACACACTTTCTGAGCTCATGAGCACAGGTTGAATAAGAGTTGGATCAGGCCAATGACCCATCTCGTCCAGCATCCTGTCCTCATAATGGCCACACAAATGCCTATGGGAAGGCTGCGAGCACTGGGTGCAACAGCACTCTCCCTATTCGTGTTTCCCAGCAACCAGCCATCAGAGGCATACTGCCTCCCAAAGTAGGACATAGCGGCCAGGTTTATCCTTTATCCTCTGGGAATTTGTCTCATCCTCATTGAAAGCCATCCAGCATCAGAAGAGGTCTATTGTGGTGCCATGACATCATCACAGTGGATACCTGATTGGCTGGAACAAACAAATGTGAGAACAAGCGCCCTGTTCTTTTTTTAAACTGTTGTTTGAACGCACCAATCAAAAGGGGGCAGCAATACATTTGTGACACCCCCCCTCCCTTTTCATGTTGAAAACACTAGCTTTTGAAAATTCATTTCAGCTCTAATAAATATTTAGATGATGCAGCACTTTTGGTGTGTGTGTAACTGGAATGCTGTTGCACTCAGATCCAATAATGAATCGCTTATCATAATTTTCAAAGTGGGGTGGGGGACTAATGGGATGAAGTGCTCTGAATTCTGAATTGTTCTGTGTGGTGTGGCAGCTCTTCACATTTTTAAAGAGCACTCCATTTAGGAAGTGTGTGGGCAGTTTGGGCCAAGCAGCCTGTGAGCCAATTTAAATTTCCTGGATCGCTCCAACAATTTGAAGAGTACTCCAGTCATTTTTAAACAATTCCTCACCACACATGCCTGCAATTTTATTGACAAATAGCGCCAATTTAATTGTTGTGTTGAGGATTGAATTTGTGGTGTTCGATAGTACTTAACAACAACAATACTCCCTCTAATTTGGTATTTTAAACACAATGTCTTTGCTCCCAATTTTCTATTTCCCTTCTCTCTGCAGAGCTTGCACTGCCCCCTAAATGGTTGGGGATCCTTGGGAATGGTGGGAGATATCATAGATGAGGGTGGGGTCTGCATATGGAGAGGGAAGTTGATAAATACCACCCATACTTGAACAAAGGAACAACTTTGAATCTAAGCTATTAGCCCTGTTCAGATATTCAGAATCCATGACTAGTGAACATCAGATGGAGGATTGGAACTGAATCCACTGGAGGAGCAGGTATCAGAATTTGAAGAGGAAGAGGCTGTGTCAGAGAGCAGTCTAGAAGCAGAGGAAGAAGCAGAGGCTGGAGGGGAGGGGGTCAAGAGATAGAGATGGGACAGGCTGCTAAGGAAGCCAGTGGGTCTCCCGTTCCTGCTGTGACCAGCTCCACCCCACCCCGCCCCTGGTCTCCCAGAACCTGAAGAGGTATGAAATGGGCAGAGCAAAGACAGACATAGTGGACAAGTCATCATTAGAAAAAACCTTGGAGAGGATGGGACTTAAGGCAGCTAGGGAAAGGTGAGGGCCTCCAGCCCCCAAATTCCAGGCATGGATCCAAAATCTGAACAGAGCCTATGCATGTTCTCAAATATCCATATAGAACATGCATGTCTAAGAACAAAAGAGCCATCCAAGTTGGTCACCATCTCTGCCTCCTCTGGGAGCCAGTTCCAAAGCTTAACTGTGCACTGTGTGAAGAAGTACTTTCTTTGATCTGACCTGAATCTTGCAACATCCATGAGTTCTAGTGTTATGAGTGTCTAGTGCCTACAGATGTTTGGAGGCTCTGTTCAGGCCATTAGATGAATACATAGAGGTCAAGGGCTGGAAGAAAAGATGAAATGGAAGCTGGCTTCTGCTTGTATATTTGCAGCTGGATAAGGAGCCGTCTGTGTAAACAGGGGCAGCATGCATGGTTCATGTTCTATTAATGAGCTCTTGCACTTCAAAATGTACGGTTAAACAGTTGGTTGTGGCAAACTGCATACGCCCACCCCCCAAATGGTGAATGGAAAATTCCTAAGGCAATGGTTCTGCTTCAGAAACAAGGCCAGGTGATCCCAAGCAGAAATCCCTCATAAATTCATTTTCTGAGCCACGGTAATTGCGCAAATTACAGCAGCCACATGTATGGCTTGCATATGGTGGTGCTAGTTTTCACAAGTTACAGTCATCAGCAGTGAACCTCAGCTGCCGATGACTACAACACACAAATTAATCTTTGCTAGTTTCATTTAGTTTCATTTGCAATCTCTCTCTCTCCCCCCACCCCGCCGCCGTTCCCTCTCCTCTAAATAGCACATTCACCCGTGCTGCAGTTTCAAAGAATGAGAGGGTGGTTTATACTGCTGCTGGATCATTTGCAGAGGAAAACTCTTGATTTTCACCACCTCTTTATTTTCTTCTGACTTGCTGTACAGAGTAAATGAAGTCAATGCCTGGCCCATGTTTTCATTCAGGATCTCATGTGTAAAGGTAGTATTTTGCTAATGTGATGATGTATTATCATTCATCCTTATACCTGTCCAGTTAGCCAGGGATGGGTTCATCCAGGCATAAGACGTAGCGTAGGAGGCATTCCATTCTGCAAGATTAAATCTTTAGTTAAATGAACCTAAAGTGGCTTAGGGTGAGCCTGCTAGGAGATCCAATTGGGAAGCTATATATATATTTAAGGAAGAACCACCTGTAACCATGTTTTCATAAGAAAACAACCTACAACCTAGTGAGAATGTGACTCCTTCCGTCACTCTTTCCTCAGTAAAGTGCAAGTCTCTTTCATCTCAGATTCTGGGGGCAATGCAGAGAGTAGTAATAACAACCACCAAGAATTCACCAGCAGTGCAGTTCCAAAGAGAAAGCAACTGAGCTAATGGCATGAACTCTCCAAAGGTGCTGTTGTCTCGAGGAACAGCACAGAATAGAATTTGAAAACATCTCTCTCCCATCTCCTTTTAATGTGGCGATTGCACACAGAGAACATCTAGTTGAAGCTGGTGTTACGTATCAGGTCACACGAGTGGGGACTGCAACAAAATGTTGTTGCATGTCGCCACATGCCACAGGAGTGCCAGCCAGCCAGTAACCTGCACATCCATGTCCTCTTACAGGACACTGTAAACTCTAAGGGACATTATGAGCCAGAGTCAACTATGTTGCTCTAGCACAGGGACATCCAGCTCCCAAGAAACTGCGATCTACTCCAGGAAAAAAAACTAGCAGTGATCTACCCATTGGGGGGACGGGACCTGAAGTTGTTGTGCTTTTATTGGGGGGCAAGTCAAAGTTGTTGAGTTTTTTTCGGGGGTACCTAATATTTCTGCCACTTTGGAGAGGGTGAGTCATAAATTGCTAAACAAGAAGTAATCCCACCAGTGGTAACCCCATCTTCCATTCTTGAAAATGTGCGCAATTAAAGGAGAGAGCAAGGGGGCAGGGCCAGATGCTCCTTTCCCCCCACAAAGGAAACTGAGCCCGCAATCAACTGTGATTTCTAACAACCGGGAGTCGACATGTTAATCACGGTTGACCGGTTGGACATCCCTGCTCTAGCAGAAGCAAGCACAAGGAGTTCCAGTAGCACAATGGGACTTCCCCCACTCTTAATTTGGCTTAGGTCTTGAAACTGTTCGATGTCATCTACCTTAAGTATGGTTTACTCTGGAAAGGCAGTCTCCAAATAAACAATGGTGAAGACCTTTCATTAAGAGCATAAGAAGATCCTGCTGGATCAGGCCAATAGCCCATCTGGACCAGCCTCCTCACAGTGACCAGCCAGATACTTGTGGGAAACTGGCAAGCAGTACCCAAGCTCAAGAGCATTCTCCTCTCCCGTGGTTTCCATTAATGACTTTCAGAAGCATGACTGCCTCTGACTGTCAGAGACAAATTTAGGGCAATGGGACTGGTTTTGCTGAACTGGGTGCCAAGCCTAGGGGGCGCCACAGGGCGTCCCAACTATGACATAGTGAATTGAGCAGAATGGAAGGCGAGAGCTCAGGTGGGGGGCTGAATTTTGGTCTCACACAGGACGCCACAGAAATTTGGAAGAGTGAAGTTCATCCCTGTGAATGTGGAGGCAGAGCATAGTCATAAGGGCTAGTAGCCATTGATAGACTTCTCTGTGAATTTGTCTAATCCTTTTTTAAAGCCACCCAGATTCATTGTTTTTTATATATATTCTTGTCAGGGAACTGCCATCGGAGCTAGAGGTGGAGGCAAGGCTCCAAAGCGATGCTGGAGAAGGGCCCAGCAGGGAGAGAGGCAGCTCATCGGCTGGGGAAGGAAATCAGCGTAACACCAGGGATAAAGGGGGGGCAGATGGGGGAATCAGCGAGGGGGCTCCAGGACTCCTCGCCGGAGACCAGCAGGGAGAGCGCGGGTCCTCCGCTGCCCACACCCACCCTGCGCAGAAGACTTCCGCGCAGGGAGAGTAGGCGGAGACTTGGCGTCAAAGAACTTCTTTGCTGGAAGAGGTTCAAGAAACGCCCACTGACGGATTCGGCTAGTGACTGAAACAGCCACGAAGTGAAGGGCTGTCCGGACAGAAAAGGTTTAACCAGGCAACCTAGCCAGGAGTGGTGGCAACTTACGCACGAGCAACCCCTATAACCATTACAATTCTATAAGAAGGGAATCTGGCTCAGGGTCAGCAATCTGATGGCCACTATACCATAAGAAAAGGAGCTTTTTAATGACATGTTCTGTGGTCCTGGCTAGAGAAGTCACTATTCATTGCTCCATGTTCCTTTTCTGATCTCTTTCCTTGCACACACAGGAGGAAGCAAGCTCACCTTCCCTGCTCCTTTAGTTCCACCAGATTTATTATTCAAGAAGTCCACAACAAGATAAAGGATCATTATGGGATTGGACAGCGAGGTGTGTGGGACCCCCGCCTTTAACTTGGAGTCTTGCTTTTTGCGCTTTGATAAAAGACTCCCCCCTTTTACTTACATCTTCCATTAAGATGTCTCAGTGTCATTTAGGGTGTTAATTGAGAGGCGGTTTAAGCTCATCAAGGCGATTATAAGTGATAGTTAAAAATTTCTATATATGGCCTATGCTGGAATCAGCACAGTAGGATGCCATTTTTCTTTTATCTAACTGACATTGGTAATAATAGATGAAATTATTACTAAAATCGCAGCTGCAGAGATGATATCATGATTTTTTTGTGTGTGTAATCTTTGATGAAAAATTAATTTTTTGAGAGGGATAATTTAAAATGATTTAAATAGTATTATACTGAAGTCCTTACTGGTAATTAACACCAATCTCATCAGAAGTGAATCCACTTTTGCAGCTGTTTCTAAAGATACCTAGGGTATTTTGTAACTTTTCCCCTCCCCACCCCACCCCAAGTAAAATTATAGTGTTTGGACTTTATTATTTTTTTACAGCACAAAGACGGTTAAAAGAAAAGACTGCTAATAGAAGTCTTTGTTCACCAGAGGGGCCAAAATCCCATCTTGAATTTGAAGAACTTCTTGGCGTGTGAGTGTATTTAGCCGTTCTCTGCACAGGAATCAATGCCTGAATATTGTATTGTCGTGTGTGTGTGTGTGTGTGTGTGTGTGTGTGTGTGTATCTATGCATCTATACATAAAAACTCACATATATATCTGTGAGTATAAGTATGTATATGCAAATTTGCATGTGTTAACCACACACATTACATACACATGCACACACACACACAACTTTATCTGCTGGGGGTTTAATTGGTTGAACAGATGGCCGATCAGAAATGCTTCTTCATCTTCATCAATGACTCGTCTTCCTTTCTTTGCATCAGCTTTCATCACAGTGGCAAAAAAAGTCCTCTAACGAGAAACAGCTGAAAATAGATTTCTCCCCCCCCCTCCCTTTGGACACTTTCATCATGCTTTAAATGACAGAAGTGGTGTGGGATTTTTTTTGTCCTATATATATATATATAAAGACCTGCAAGAGAAAGTTTTTTATATATATAGGAAATATAGTGAAATCTAAATAGAAAAAGAAATTTGAATGAGAATGTGGGAGACCCTGAGAGGATGCCTCTCATCTTTGTGTTTTACTTTCTTCTCCTTCGTTTTAAAGTACGCACTGATTTTTTTTGACAAGATATATAGCCATGCCTTATTCGCTCAAGCCGCAGAAGCTGCCAATCAGTATTTCTTTTCCCCGGGTTTGATGCGAGGGGAAAAGGGGGAGGCAGGGATGGGAGTTGAAAGACGACGCGGCAGCTCAGAGGACTGGTGCTTTGGGTATCGGTTCATTAAAACCTGAGTTGCATGGCCATTTTCTGCTGTTTTGGCAGTTTTTTTATTATGCCCAAATCAAAGTGTGTCTTTCTCTCTGTTATTTAAAGAAGAAAAATGGGTGCCTTATAAACAGGGAGCCAGCCTCCAGGAAGACTTCTGTTAGAAATCACTGCAAGAACAGAGGCACATGTGGGACCACTTCTTTTGACCTGCAGTTTCTGATATGTGCAACAGGTTCACAATGGCCAGATTGTGGCTGAGGAGTCACATGGAAGCTCTTGGGAATTCTTCTAACTATACACCTTCTCATACAGAATTGTTTTTTGGGGGGAATGCTCCAGAGGGTTGAAGGACCTTCCAGAAGATATTTCACAGAAGGGCAGCGAGCGAGGGGGACAGATAAAAATGGCTTCCCTCCATATTCTGCTGGTTGTCAACTGAGCGACAACACTGAATACAACTGTCATGGACTGTCAGGATGCAAAGGAGTGGCGGGAGGCACTAGCTGAGGAACCTCCAGGGGGGAAAGGCTCATAGCCAGGAGATTGGTGGTGGGATGATGACAAGTGGTCAGAGGGAGAAGAGGGGGCAGCTTGGGAGGAGGAGGCATCAGTAGCTGAAGAGGCAACAGGGTTTAGTGAGCAGGAAGAGGCTGTGGCAGAGAGCAATCCAGAACCAGAGGCAGAAGCAGAGGCTGGAGAGGAGGAGGGCAGAGTGGAGGCAAGTTGCTGAAGTCTAGGGAGCCCCCCCCCCTCCTGCTGTGACCAGTTTCCTTCTCCCCTGGTCTCCCAGAACATGCAGAGAAATGAAAAGAGCAGAGGAGATATTGATTGTGCACAGACACAGGCTTCCATTGCTTGGAGAAAAACCCTGGAGAGGAGGGGACTTAGGCAGCTGTGGGAAGCCCTCACAACTGCCTCATTATGGCCAGACCTACTGGGAAGAGGTGCTGGTATCACTCTTTTGGTTTCTTTGAATAGAAGAAGAGGAGGGGGAGGAGGAGGACGAGGAGGAGTAGGAGTTGGGACTTGATACCCCTCTTTTCACTCCCCTTAAGGAGTCTCAAAGTGGCTAACAATCTTCCCTCCTTCCCTCACAACAAACACTCTGTGAGGTGAGTGGGACTGAGAGACTTCAGAGAAGTGTGACTAGCCCAAGGTCACCCAGTAGCTGCATGTGGAGGAGCGGGGAAGCAAACCTGGTTCACCAGATTTCGAGTCCACTGCTCCTAACCACTACACCATGCTGGCTCAACTTCACTGATTTGATTTTTGTTTAATTGCTGACATAAACCTGACTCCAGCTCCTGACAACAACTTGATATTACTGCGCTGCTGCTTCTTTTTTTGCACCAATCTGTCTCAAGGGGCAATGGAAGAGCACAGCACTAGGGACAAAGCCCTTCTCAGTGGTTGGGCACCACTGAGAAAGGCCTATTTTTTGTGGCTGGTATCCTAACCCCATTTACATGGGGGTAACTGATTCCAATAGGAGTTACGTCTTGGGAGACATACTTAGGATTGCTCTGTTACATGTGTCACAGGAGCTTGCCATCAGTAATCACACAGTTCAAAGTTGGAGCTAACTCTTTATTAGCAAAACCACAGTTTCCACAGATGTCGTTTAGTATCAGACCTATGAGCAGAGCAGCTCATTCCTGGTGATCTTATTCCACCTAAAATGAAATAAAATAGTTCCAGGTCAAAGGAATATTACTAAACAATTTATTCCCTTTATATATTTCCCAGCAGCCTCTCATTGCTCGGGAATTATAAGATAGAAAGAAGAATCAATAAAATTTTGAAATCAATGGTTATAATTAGTGCAGTTTTGAAGGGCCATCTTGATTGAACTGGTGTCCAATTGTATCCAAACACAGATGAAAACCTTCTCCCTGATCTCAGAAACGACGCTGCAAACTTTGGTTACAGTATCTTAAGAGGTGTACAAATGCATAGCAAACACACAAACAATTTCCTAAATATAGATATAGATTAACACCTTTCAACTCATTTGTTTCCCAAGGATGCTTAAATGACACTTCTCCAACTTACAAATAAATTAAAACTCGAGTTGTTATCTTCCCTGTTGTGCTTGTGCGGCTGTTTCCAGAAACAAGCCATAACATTAAATTCTGCCCTTTAAGTAGACAGATATTCAAAACTCTACATTTTTAAAAGCAAAGAGGCAATAATATTATATTCCATTTTTCATTCTGCTGTTTCAGACAGCTCTCTTGGAGAAGTTTTGGGACGACACGTGTGTTTTAAAGCAGTCAGATAAAATCACCCACAATTTCAAAAAACCAAGAACTAAACTTGGGAATAAAGTATGTCTACTGCGAAAAGAAAATGAGCAATCTTGGCTCATCTAATTTTGAAGAGCCGGTACATTCAAAAAAAATATTAATAAACATATCATTGAAGACCATCAACATTGTCTTTTGTTGAGTGGATGCATGAAAGAGTTTGCACTGTGAATTTCTGAGCATTTTTTTGTGTTCAGAAAATCTCCATGTAAAACCAAACTCTAATCTGCCTTTTAAAGTGGAAGAGAAAAATTGCCCTTCAGTTTAATGGCTACCTTCAGACATCTTTCAGGCGGAAAGATTCCCCCTCCCCAATTTTTAAAACTCTTTTGGAAGTAACTTTTAAAAATATGCTCCAAACACTGAATCTAAAATAAAAGGATGTAAATGGAGTTTAGAGTCTTGTGCTAAATGAGACACTTTACATTTGAAAATGTGTTCCCCATTGGCTTTAAGAGTGAGGAAAATGTTTCAGGAGAGAATGAAGTATAAATTGATCCACAACATTTTCAGGAGAACTCAAATTTAACTGAAACTGGGAATAATAAAAAAAAGGAAAAGGAAAATCTTTGGCAGGCTTCAAATGTTATGCCATTCAGTACAGAATGCTTTCAAATTAATGGAAAGAATAATTTTGCATTCAAGTGCTGCACTTTGGGAAGTAATAAAGGTTTAACGTGTTTATTTAAGACACAGAGAGTCACGGAGCAGCAAACCCAAACCTGTAAAGGGAACATTAAACTAATGCTATTTGAATGCCCAGCCAGCTATTACGCTGTCCTAGTAATATTCCCATTTTTTCCAACAGGGTGATTAAAGGCAAATAGAGGCAGGGATCTTTGGATTAGTATCCTGAGTTGACCTTCAGAACTGGCCCAAGTTCACCCAGTCAGCTTTTTATCTGAATCAAGATTGCAGATTTTTTAAATGCTTTACATTGTTGTTTTTAACAGTTTTTACTGATAATCATAGTTTTATTCTCTGTGTAAACCTTTTTGAGGTTGTTGTGTGTGTTTTTTTACAACCGACCAGTGAATAATTTTTATGAAATGAATGAATGTTGAACTTTCTGCTGCCTCACCCATATGCTTTGAGTTGGTAGAACCTGTACTTGTTCCTGCTATTACATTAAAGCTAATAAACCTTATGCCCTGGGGACAATCATGGCAAAGTTTGGGTAACTACTACATACCTGCAGTTCATATAACAATAGCTTATTTATCCTTGTATCTGAGCACCACTTTCCCTGGCCAAGCTACTTCTGACTTGCTGGCAGCCTGCCATCCAAGCACTTCTTTGAGGTCCCTTTTCTGCTCCTTGTCCATCAGTTTGTCAAGTCCAGGTTATGTTCTCCCCCTCTCTCACATGCACAATGTTCTCCTGCAGCTTGAAATGGGTGACTGGTGTTGTCTACACCTCTCAACCACACTTAACAGCATGCCATTCTAGCCCATCCAAGGACTCCACCCTGACCATACAAGCTCATCCTCTTAGTTTTCTCCTCTCTGTTATATATCAAATATATTATATTTTGGGTGCCTTCCAAATAGTAGTAAGTCCCAAACCTGCTTAACCCCAGAAATAACTTGAGGTTATTTCTGTGGGGATCTAACGTATATTTCCAGCCTTCCCTCTCCCAAAGAGGATAACATTATTAGTAGTAGAATTAGAATTAGAATTAGAATTTATATACTGCCCTATACCCACAGGTCTCAGGGCAGTTCACAGGATAAAATCAGAATATAAAACCACAAAGTACATAATCAAAATAACAACAATAACAACAACCCAAAAACCACCACCCAGGACATTTTAAAAGGGCATAGGATGTCAATCAAATCAACCAAAGTCCTGGTTAAAGAGGAATGTTTTTGCCAGGCACCTAATCTTTGTGCAATAACACAATCTGTTCTATAAGGGACATAGGCAAAACCATTGAGATATGGCCAGTGCTTTTTTAAAAAAAATGTTTAGGGGTACTTTCATTTTTACTCAAGAAAATTACCATTTTATAGTTCAAATCAGGGAAAATAAATACAGTAAATGAACAAGAGTACAAAGATTCACAAAACATTTAGGGGTATGCATACCCCTGTGTGTTGTTATTGTCCATTTTGAAGGAAATCAGCCCTGAGTGCTCACTGGAAGGACAGATCCTGAAGCTGAGGCTCAAATACTTTGGCCACCTCATGAGAAGAGAAGACTCTCTGGAAAAGACTCTGGTGTTGGGTAAGATTGAGGGCACAAGGAGAAGGGGATGACAGTGGATGAGATGATTGGACAGTGTTATAGAAGCAAACAACATGAATTTGGAGGTGGCATGCGTCTGAATACCAATTACTGGATATCACGTTTTTGGAAGTGATGTGCATCATGTGCTGCTTGTGGGATTCCTACGGGCATCTGATTGGCTACTGTGAGAAGAGAACATTGGAACAGGTGAAACTTTGATCTGGTCTAGCTGAGCTCTTCTTGTGTTCTTAATTGGCTGGAGTAGTGATGGACCATGCATAGACAATAAGGTGCCCTCTAGTTACATTGGATGGACTACAATTCTGATCAACACCAGTTTGCATGACCAATGGTCAAGGATGATGGGAGTTGTAATCCACAATATCTGGAGGGCACTATGTTGCCTTCCTCTGAGATAGGCAAATCAGTCTATTTCTGCTCCATGCCATTTTGGCATGCTTTAATTCTATTCCAGTCCATTTCTGCATTCAACTCTGTGGTATTGTTTTAATTTCTAACCCTTGCAAAATACATATTTGAGTATGTTTCCAAGTTTGAGGAATTCTTCTGTAGGAAAACATACAGAAGATGCACACTGGGTCAACGTTTTCATTGAACTATATATCACAACCCCAAGATCTCTTTCCTGATCAGTCCCTGATCATCTTTCACTGGTGCTCTTTAAAAACATGCAGCTGCCTACTTTAGCATTTAGACTTGTTTTCTTTCCAAATTCATGAATGTACTGCTGTATATGATGTGGAGTGATGCAACTCTTCAAGAGATACTTCCCAGAATATTGTCTTTCATTGTTTCCTTTCCACAGTAAAAAGAAATGACTGCCAAAAGAAAAATCTGCTTTATATGAACACCACCCAAATTTAATTTTAGATACCTAAAAGCATAGGATTCTGTTGTTTACACTGGCAAAAAACCCCCTAAAAATAAACAGAATTCATAGAATTTTAAATGTAATGGTCCTTTAAAATGAAAATATACAGAATGATTTTGAGAGCAGGCATAACTGAGGGCTTGTCACTGTTTTGGGGTGAAATTCGATAACATAAGAGCAAATTCAGGTTACATAATTAGAGTTCACCGAAAGTTCTTGTGCAATAAACCTGTGTTCCCTCAAAATCAGACTTTTGTGATAAGTGAGGGAAATTCACTGGAAAGTGTGGGATAACACTTGTTTGATGTAGTATAATTGAACCTCCCTGCAAACAACTCAGAATGAAGCACCATTAAGTAGCTACCATTCTGTAATGTCCCTGCAAACAAATTTGGGAGACTTCTCAATAAACAGGCTGTTTGGAAGTGCCCAAAAAAGCAGAAGGCTGTTCAAGAAATAAAAAATATGTAACTTTTCAGTGTAGCAAAATATCCACTAACAGCTGTTCAAGGTCTTCATATTGGAAGGATATTCATAACTTTTCTTCTTTCTTTCTTTCTTTCTTTCTTTCTTTCTTTCTTTCTTTCTTTCTTTCTCACTCTCCAAAACCCAGTATATTGGAGTTACAATGGCAAATATAAAACTGGCCTTAGCTTAGCTTAAAATGTTTAAAAAACCGCAATTTGAAATGTCTTTAAAACATTTTTTAATGTTCTAAAACGTTTTATTATTGATTGTATTGTTTTCTCTGGGCTCCTTTTAATTAATTTAGTAATAACAATAATATTATTTTTGTATTATTTTTTTTTAAAAAAGTTGTTCCCTTTACATTTTCCTTGATTGTATTGTTTAGTTTAGCATGCTTGCCAACACGTGTGAATACTACGCCTGTGTAGTAGTAATAATAACAACCACAATAGTTTTCAAAATAATATTTTTTAAAAGTTGATTTTTTTTAAAAAAATTGAAAGATGTGGTGCGGTCGATCAGCATATTAATTTGCTGCTGCTCTGGGAGCAAGAAAATAAATAAAAGGGAGGGAGGATCCTTTCCTACAGGCATCTATTTGGCCACTGTGAGAACAAGATTCTAAACTAGATGGATTATCCTGATCCAGTAAGCTCATATTCTGTCCATATGTTCTAATGTGGTGTGTTGTTCGATAAGTGTACAAAGTGCAACAAGACTGAGTGTTTGGGGGAGGGAGGCTTGTTTAATTTCATTGTGCACAGGTTGTACAATGACAATAAAGGTATTATTATTATTACTAATGTTGGCAACTATAGCTCTGTAAACTGTAAAAGTACAGCTCCCAATGTGTACTTTTAAATGTGTTTTAAATGTATGATGCAGGTGTCACCCTAGGCAGGGGAAAGTTGACACCTTGCTAGAGTCCCTTTTTCCTGCTCCTTCTCTGCCTAGCACCAAGAAGTCTTTAATTTGGACTCCCTGCACAGATGCAGCCTGCTTTTTGGGATTATTGCAATCGATCCCCCACTGTGCCACTCCTAGCTGCTGTGCCCCCACCTGGCAGCTAATGGGATGGAAGGGTCTTGTCCTCAGACGGTGTACTCGTACCCTGCTGCAGCTCAGCCGCAGCAAAAAAAACACATCCCCAGATATGAAACACTGTCAACTAGGCTGAAGATATTGATGTGGTTTTAAAAATTAAATAAAGCTAAAATGAACTGGCGGACGCGGGTGGCGCTGTGGGTAAAAGCCTCAGCGTCTAGGGCTTGCCGATCGAAAGGTCGGCGGTTCGAATCCCCGCGGCGGGGTGCGCTCCCGTTGTTCGGTCCCAGCGCCTGCCAACCTAGCAGTTTGAAAGCACTCCCGGGTGCAAGTAGATAAATAGGGTCCGCTTACTAGCAGGAAGGTAAACGGCATTTCCGTGTGCGGCTCTGGCTCGCCAGAGCAGCTTCGTCACGCTGGCCACGTGACCCGGAAGTGTCTCCGGACAGCGCTGGCCCCCGGCCTCTTGAGTGAGATGGGCGCACAACCCTAGAGTCTGTCAAGACTGGCCCGTACGGGCAGGGGTACCTTTACCTTTACCTTAAAACGAATTGGAGGAGGAAATCAAATTTCCATGCAAAACTATTTCTTGTCATACTCATCTCTCCTCTTGCGATGCATGCAGGAGTTAAGGAGGGCAGATCTTTTAGGACTCAAGCCCGTGACAGTATTGGAAATAGTAGCTGAGGGCGGTGTCAGGCAGGGGTCTACCCCATCTTTGAAGGGAACTGGACAAACAGCCACAAATCCCTTCTTGTGGGTCATATGATGGCCCCTAATCCCTTTCAGGGGACATGGGTGACGCTGTGGGTTAAACCACAGAGCCTAGAAGGTCGGCGGTTCGAATCCCCACGACGGGGTGAGCTCCTGTTGTTCGGTCCCAGCTCCTGCCAACCTAGCAGTTCAAAAGCACATTAAAGTGCAAGTAGATAAATAGATAGCGCTCCAGCGGGAAGGTAAACATTGTTTCCGTGCGCTGCTCTGGTTCGCCAGAAGCGGCTTAGTCATGCTGGCCACATGACCCGGAAGCTGTACGCTGTCTCCCTCAGCCAATAAAGCGAGATGAGCCCTGCAACCCCAGAGTCGGCCACGACTGGACCTAATGGTCAGGGGTCCCTTTACCTTTACCTTAATCCCTATCAGGAGTGGGGCACTTCAGGGCCAGGGGCCCATTACGGCCCTCCAGTCCTCTCTTTCTGGCCCTCAGGATTTTTCCCAGGGCCGACCCTTCCCCAGCCTCCCTTCCTCCTACCTCTGCTCTGAACACTCCTCAAACGTTTTTGCCTTGCTTGGAATGTTCCTTCAACCCATAATGCCCCTTGCTCCCCTGAATGGATAGAGAGGTGTGCAACCTCTCTATCCAGTACGTAGAAACAACAGTACGTAGAAACAAGCCTAACGCACAACAAGTAAAATTTGCATTCATTGCCCCACCTACTTTTGCTTCCGGCCCCGCCCACTGACATGTCGCCCACAGCAGGGACATTTTAGTGCAAATCTCATATTTGAATACAATCTTGCCCAACATAGGCATTTTTGCAAAACATATTTGACTAACATTAATATTTCCCACCTGAACACAAATCATTGTTGCCTATTACTTTCCTTAATATATGCTTTTTAATGTATCCTTTACTTATGTATATGTGTTTTTGTACACATTACTTGACTGGAGAATTTTGCAATAATAATAATAATAATTTATTATTTCTACTCTGCCCATCTGGCTGGGTTTCCCCAGCCACTCTGTGTGGCTTTCAACAGAACATTAAAAACAGAATAAAACTTCAAACATTAAAAACTTCCCTAAACAGGGCTGCCTTCAGATGTCTTCTAAAAGTCGGATAGTTGTTTATTTCCTTTCACTGTGAAATTTGGAGAAAGCTTCACTTCTCCAAATAATGTATTAGTTTCAACTCTCATATTATTTCGGAGATTATGAATTAGGTAAATTCACCTTTAAATGTGCATTTACCCAACTTTTTCATCAATCCCTGCCAACTTCACAACCCCATACCCGGGCTGCAACTGTATGTGTGTAAATTTCTGCTCATTTTTCTTTCAGGGGCTGAAGAAACCCCAGAAAATTCCAGAGGTGAATTCTTAGAGACAAATAGCAGCTTCCACCCCCTTCCCTTTTCAAAATCTTGATCTGTTCTTACGTTCACCATAGGTGACAGAGTTATAATTGACAGCCATCTCCTAGCAGCCATCAGTCCCTGGCTTGATATAAGGTAGCTTCCTAAGTTCCTATGGAGGCATGCATGAGTGTTGTTGTTGTTGTTTAGTCGTTTAGTCGTGTCCGACTCTTCGTGACCCCATGGACCAGAGAACGCCAGGCACCTCTGTCCTCCACTGCCTCCCACAGTTTGGTCAAACTCATGCTGGTAACCTCGAAAACACTATCCAACCATCTCGTCCTCTGCCGTCCCCATGCCCATTCTAAACATGTTAGTTAAAGCTGCTCCTCATACAATTTGTGGTCACTTAGTCCTGCCGAAAGCAGCAGAGCAGCTCAGGCCTGCGGTGAATGGGTACGGATGGAGGAAGGTGGGCAAGGGGGAACCCTGGTGCTCTCCGCAGGTGTCAGAGGGGATTCGCCCACCATGGGCTGTGTTGGCCGGCCAGGCTCCCCCCAGCATGGCCCTGCTTGGCTCCAGTGGGGGGTGGGGAAGAGGCTCCAGTGGCTTCAGCGGTTTGCCTGCCCCGGGTACCGGCAACCCACACTACGCCACTGGTATTCAGAAGTTCAAGAAACGCTGATATAAACATATCTGCAGCGTCTGTACCAAATGCAAATTTTAATAAAATCTTTAGCGCATATCTATCAGTGTATACTGTTTAAATACAGCATATACACATATAAATTAATACTTTGATGTATTTAGTATTTTCAGCTAATTATACCTCGCAGTCTCGTGTTAATTCCCATTTGAAGCATTTGGCTGTATTCCTCCTAATTCATTTATATTAATGAGGGGAGGATCCTCTGAGCAATAATCAGTTAAAAATCATGACAAGCTTTGTTAATAAATACCAGATTGGTATATGATACTATGTTGGCTGCTTGTCCTTAATTAGAAGGCTCTGAAAGAAATACCAAGAGGGAAATGCTCATAAATTTTTTCTTTTAAAGTCTAACTGCTCTCTTTCTGGTATTTGCATCTTTGAAATGGAGAGAAAAATTGAGACTTTGAAATGCATTAATTTCCCCCCATACTTAAAACAGCTTATCATTAATTAAGATATAGATCTGATAACTGCTTTTTCTTTTTACCAAGCTAGTATATAGGGGGGAGAAATCCAACAAAACCATGGGAATAATGTTAAGCAGGAGGTAATTGAAATACGGCGTTTAAATGGGATGGGGGATTATGAGTTGGGCATGTCCTATGAAGCAGAGAGGAGACAGGATAGTTGCAGGAACACATCATGTTTTTCATGTTTCATTTTTTTTTATATAATAATTTTTATTGGTTTTTCAATTTATTACAACAAAGCAACACCAGACAAGACACAACAAAGACATAAAAAACACAACAAATACATAGATTTTACTTTCTTAACCTCATTTTCATAAGCCTCTTTTCTCAGACTTCCCCATACCTTCCCTTTTTGCATCCTAATTTTACAAATTTTCCAGCAATCCTTTTAGTCAATTAAAATTTAACTTGTTCTCATTTCAAATTCGCTTTAAATCAAAAAAGAAAAAGATAAGCATAGCTGTAATTATACATCTTCCTTTCCCTTGACACTTTAGCACTCCTCCAGTTTATAGCCATTTTTAAGATATACTTTAAATTTCTTCCAATCTTCCTCCACAGTCTCTTTCTCTTGGTCGCGAATTCTGCCAGTCAATTCTGCCAGTCCCATGTAGTCAATCACTTTAACCTGCCACTCTTCCAGCGTGGGTAGCTCTTGTGTCTTCCAATATTTTGCTAGAAGAATCCTTGCTGCCGTTGTGGCGTACATAAAAAAGATCTTATCCCTCCTTGGCACCAATTGGCCGACCATGCCCAAGAGGAAAGCCTCCGGTTTCTTATGAAAGGTGCACTTAAGTACTTTCTTAATTTCGTTATAGATCATTTCCCAAAAGGCTTTAATCTTTGGGCAGGTCCACCAAAGGTGGAAGAAGGTGCCTTCAGTCTCATTACATTTCCAACATTTGTTATTGGGCAGATGGTAAATCTTTGCAAGCTTGACTGGGGTCATGTACCACCTGTAAATCATTTTCATAATATTTTCTCTTAAGGCATTACATGCCGTAAATTTAATACCTGTGGTCCACAACTGTTCCCAGTCAGCAAACATAATATCATGACCTAAGTCCTGCGCCCATCTAACCATAGCTGACTTAACTGTCTCATCAATTGTATTCCACTTCAACAACAAGGTATACATTCTTGATAGGTTCTTAGTATTTGGTTCTAACAGTTCAGTTTCTAATTTCGACTTTTCCACCTGGAATCCGAGTTTCCTGTCTTGTTTAAAGGCCTCCATTATTTGAAAATAATGGAGCCAATCTCGTACCTTGGACTTAATTTTCTCAAAACTCTGTAATTTAAATTCACCACTTTCGAATTCTAAAATCTCGGCGTATTTCGGCCAGTTAGTTCTCATATTAAGTTTCTTCACCTCTTTAGCCTCCATTGGTGATAGCCACCTGGGAGTTTTATTTTCCAGCAAATCCTTGTACCGAGTCCAAACATTATACAGTGCTTTCCTAACAATATGGTTTTTAAAGCCCTTGTGAACCTTAACCTTGTCATACCAAATATATGCATGCCAACCAAACATATTATTAAAACCTTCCAAATCCAAAATGTCTGTATTTTCAAGTAGTAGCCAGTCTTTCAACCAGCAGAAGGCTGCCGATTCATAATACAGTCTTAAGTCCGGCAGGGCAAAACCCCCTCTTTCTTTTGAGTCAGTAAGTATCTTAAAGTTTATTCTGGGCTTTTTGCCCTGCCAGACAAATTTAGATATATCTTTCTGCCACTTCTTGAAACAGTTGAATTTATCCACAATTTGTAATGTCTGAAACAGAAATAACATTCTAGGCAATACATTCATTTTAATCACAGCAATTCGGCCAAGCAAGGAAAGCTTCAAGTTCGACCATCTTTCCTTATCTCCGCCCAGCACTTATAATAATTGTCTTTAAATAAGTTCACATTTTTAGATGTCATATTAATTCCCAGGTACTTCACTTTTTTTCCCATAATTAGACCAGTTACCTCTTGGAATCTTTCTCTTTCCACATTTGTTAATTTTTTTCCCAAAACCTTAGTTTTTTGTTTATTCAATTTAAAACCTGCAACCTGACCAAAGGCTCGAATCAATTCTAAAGCTCTTTTTGTACTAGTGAATGGCTCTTGAAAAGTCAAAACTAGGTCATCTGCAAAGGCCTTCAGTTTATATTCTCTGGCTCCGACTTGAACCCCTTTCACCAGCTGGTCCCCCCTTATCATGTTTAGCAGAACCTCCAGGACTAATATAAAAAGTAACGGGGAGATTGGGCACCCCTGCCGTGTCCCTTTCTCTATGGAAAGTTCATCAGTGACCACATTGTTTACAATCAGTTTTGCCTTTTGTTCTGAGTAAATTGCACCTATACCATTTTCAAACCTTTGACCTACCCCCATCCCATGGAGGTTCTTCTTCATGAAGTTCCAAGAAATATTGTCAAAGGCTTTCTCCGCGTCCACAAAAATCAAAACTGCTTTTGTGTTACTATTCACTGTCAGCATTTCTATAATGTCAATTATGTTCCTTACATTATCAGATAAATGTCTACCTGGGAGAAAGCCTGCTTGGTCTTTATGAATCTCCCCCACCAACACCTTCTTCAATCTTTTTGCCAAAATGTCTGCAAATATTTTGTAATCCACATTGAGTAATGATATAGGGCGATAGTTCTTAATCTGATTTTTGTCAGCTTCAGTCTTTGGTATAAGCGTAATAAAAGCTTCTTTCCACGATTCAGGTGCCTTCCTCCCCTCTAATATTTCATTGCATACCTCCTTGAACGGTTGTACTAACCATTCCTTCAAAGCTTTATAATATCTGGAGGTTAGTCCATCTGGTCCTGGAGATTTCCCTAGTTGCATACTTTGGATGGCACCCTCTATCTCTTGCTCAGTTATTTTCTCATTTAAAAACAGGGTACACTGTTGCGAAATTTTTTGTAATCCATATTTCTTAAGAAAATCGTCCATTTCTCCTTCATTTTCCGGCCCTTGTGCATACAATTTCCTGAAATAACTCTGAAAACAGTTACTAATCTCATTTGGCTTAGATATGTTCTTTCCGTCTACCTCCAGGCTTGTAACTGTATTCAATTTCTGTCTCTTCTTCAATTGCCATGATAAAAGTTTCCCACATTTATCCGCCGATTCAAATGTCCTTTGTCTCATTTGCTTAATTTTCCATTCTATCTCCTGGTTCATCAGTTCCATGTATTGCTTCTGATAAAATTTGATTTCTCTTAAGATCTCATGAGACTTTGGTTTTGACCTCAATTTCTTTTCACCTTCTTTTATTTTCTCCAAAATCCTGTCTTTCTTCTCATTCTGTTTTCTCCTTTTTAAAGAGTTCTGCTGTATTAGGAAACCTCGCATCACGGCCTTGCTTGTGTCCCATATCACTCTTTTCTCCACTTCTGTCCTCAGGTTGATCTCAAAATAGTCTCTCAAAGTTTTTTGGGCCTTTTTGTAAACTTCCGGGTCTCTAAATAGGGTGTCATTCATTCTCCATCTGAAAGAGCCAGCTGTTGTTATCCTCATCTCCATCTTCACCGTGTTATGGTCGGAGCATGTCTTTGGGCAGATTTCCACTTTTTTTTTACCTTTGGAGCCATTCCACTAGTAATCCATATTTGATCTATCCTTGTCCAAGTCATCTGTGACTCTGAAAAGAATGTCCCCTCTCTCTCGAGAGGGTTTCTTGTTCTCCAAATGTCGATCAAGTCCATGTTGTCAGTCAGTTCAAAAAAGGTCTTAGGTAGTCTCCCATCTTTGGAAATCACCTTTCTTTGTGCTTTGTCCATATTTGTGGAGACGACACCGTTCATGTCTCCTAAAAAGATCACCTTATAGTCCAAATAGTCCATCAATGTCTCATGCAATTTCTTGTAAAATTCTGCCTTCCCTTCATTTGGTGCATATATACCAATTATCAAAAACTTTTCTCCTTGGATTTGTATTTCAATTACCAAAATTCTTCCATGCTGATCTTTAAAAATCAATTTTGGATCCAAATTCTCTTTAGCGTAAATCACCACACCTCTTTTCTTGACATTGTCCGATGAAATAAATTCTTGTCCTAGTCTTTTATTTATGAGTAATCTTCTATGTGCCCTTGTCACGTGGGTTTCTTGTAAACAAATCACATCCAATTGTTCTCTTTTCAAAATGTGGAAAACTTCGCGCCTTTTTCGGGGAAGGTTCAGTCCATTGCAGTTCCAGGTTAAGAATCGCAGAGACATTGTTGGTTAATTTCCCCCAGCCGCACCCTGCGGCTGTTCTTGTTCCGTTGGTGACTTAAGCCCAAATGTCAAATTTCCCAAGTCTGTTTCAGATGTCAAATCCAGCACTCCTTTCTCCAGGTCCTCCTCGTATCTGTCCAGGAATTGTTCTTTATCTTGCACTGTTCTTATCTTAATTTTCTTCCCTCTGAAATTAAAAGACAAGCCTTGTGGATATTCCCACCTGAAGGGTATGTTGTTCTTCTTCAGCAGGTCAACCAAGTTCTTAAAGTAGGTTCTTACCTCTAAAATGTATTTTGGGATGTCCCTATAAATTTGCACTGTGGCGTTTTCAATCTGCAAAGTTTTCTGATAATGCCAAGTTAAAATTTTGTCTCTTTCCTCTTTGGATCTCAAAGTTATCAGACAATCCCTTGGAGTCTTCCTACCTTGCCTTCTGCCCAGTCTAAAGGCAGTTGTTATCTGGAATTCTTCTTCCTCTAGGTTCACCTGCCAAAATTCAGAAAGTTCTTTTGTGAGAAAGTCCACTAGACTGTCCCCTTCATTCTCTGGAAACAGTCTAAATCTTAAATTTTTCTCCTTACGCTGTAGTTCCCATAAGGACAAGGTCGCCTCGTCCTTATGGGAACTACAGCGTAAGGAGAAAAATGTTTTTCATGTTTCATGTCATTGGGTTGTATTTAGCATCAGTGCAAGCAGAAGAGGGATGTGCAGTCAAGCTTTTCTTTCTCTTCCAAAAATAATATATTTTTTTTCTTCAGAGCTGACAAGCCCACTTGAATTTCGGCAGACTGTTTTGTAGGTCACCAAAAGCAAAATGCTGTGTATTCAATGGTGAAAACTGTGCAATGAAGATACAAGAGCAATGCCAACTTATTTATTTATATAGCACCGATTTGACTGAGTTGCCCCAGCCACTCTGGGTGGCTTCCAGCAAATTACAAAGCGTGTTCTCATTAAAGGAGAGCACGGGTTGTGGATGGGGCCAAACAAGACATCCTCATGGTTGTCAGGTAAGTTAGATTCAAGGGCTTGGATCAGATTGGTGGATGGAATTACTGGGGTAAAATTGATGTTGCCAATTTTAGGGGTGGGATCAGAGGTTATTTAAGCAAGGTCCACAGCTTGTTCCTTTCTCTTTCGCTGTGGACACCGGATCACCCGCCCGCCCTCCCTTGATTGGGCTTTGCTCTGACCTTGCTATGCCTGTCATGGGGTCGTTCGCATTGCTGCGGGGGCCTGGTAGGAATTTTTCCTTTTGGCTGATTAGTGTGTGCCAATTGGGTTTTGCCTACTGCGTAGCAAATCGTCACAACTTGTAAGGTTGGCGGTTAGGCATTGGTTAAATTGGTTGGTGGAGGGGTATGGATTGGCTGTGCCTGCCCCTCCAATGCTGCTGCTGCACGGGTATTCCGTTAAAGGAATTCTGGAGCTTACCATCCCCTTTGTCCAAACCCTTAGTGCAGGGTGCAGGCCGCGTAAGTTCCAAGGAGCATGCGGGGATTAGCTGAGGGTCTGTGTCGCAGCTCCAGTTGACCCTGATCTTGTTCCTCTGCACTGACTAGGGAGTCAGTGCTGTCCCCCAAGGCGGGGGGGGGGGCAGCTAGTCATAACCAATGCCTAAGCAACCACTCACAATTTGTATGATAATAAAGTTGTGGCCAAAATTATGCCAAAAACCTTAAACAAAAATAATGTGTGATGTGTGAGTTATTGGGTTGGGGTGTCTTGGGGACCTCAGCACGCAAAACCACAGCAAAACATCACACATTAAAAACTTCCCCGTACGGGGGCAAGCCTTCAGATGTCTTCTAAAAGTCAGATAGTTGTTTATCTCCTTGACATCTGCTGGGACTACTGACTACTGAGAAGGCCCTATGCCTGGTTCCCAGTAACTTCACTTTTTGCAATGAGGAAACTGCAAGAAGGCCCTCGGAGTTGGATCTAGACTATGGGGAGGAAGTTCCACAATTTAGAGGCTGCCTTAGAGAGCGTCTTCAACAGATCTTCTACACCCAAGGAAGTCAGTAGGGATGGAAACAAGTCTTTCAGTTATTTGGGGCCTAAGTCATTTTGAGCTTTTGAGCATTTTGAGCACCTGGAAATGAACCAGTAGCCAGTGTGGGTAATATGAGTTCTAAAATGGAACCCTAACCAGTCACCTGACTGCTACATTTTGAACCAGTTGAAGTTTTCCTAAAGCAGGGAATGCAATGAAAGCCCCATGTAAATTTGTCCCACCCCAGTCCTTGACAATGTTCTCTTCAAGTCTGCAGACTACTGTAAAGTTGGGGGGGGGGTCCATCTGAACTTGGCACAACTCATGCTTAAAATTGGCAGGATGGTGCCCTCATTATTAATTGAGAGCAATGGTGGACTTGAAAAAAACATTTCAGAGATCAATTTGATAGTTTCCCTTTCAAATTGACCCATAGTAAAGCAAGTGAGGGTGCCAATCAAATAGATTACTTTTTGTTGTTGTTGTTACATGTAAATAGCTATGGGGCTGCTTTTGATGACAGAGCAGTTGTGTGTAGTGTTGTTTAATAATGCATTCAAGCACCTGTTTGGAGAGGCTACATTCCACTATGTTCAGAAATGAAAACAGCCCTATTATTGGGGATTTCATTCATAATTCTTCTATCAGGCTCTGATTAGAGCACACGTTGAACTACAGATGAGCATTACCTAAGGCACATGGCGGTAAGTGTGGCGAATAAACCAGGCACAAACCACAAAGCTACCTTTAACTTTTGCAAAACAGCAAGCATGAATTGATTAAAATGTGCATTCCGCTAATGTAATGGCTGGTCTCAGTATAGAAATTAATTAATGCTAATAGTACACAATCAAAACCGCCTTAACAAAAAGAAAGGAAGAAAGATATCTTATAGGGGCATTAAATAAAACGCTCATCTTTTTAATGCATTTGACTGAACTACTGAGACTAAAAGCTTTGCTTTCTCCCATGCAAATGTGGAAGGGTTGGGGTGGGTGGGTGAAATAACAGTCTGTGGTTATTTTATTGCAAACTCCCAAAGCCATTTGCTTTAGGAATCCTTGTTAACCTGAGCTTGGTCCCAGTGCCATGTGTGAGGTTGTACTATTAGTTACTACAGATTGAGGTGGTAGCCCTGGGAATCCAGGCCAATAAAATATGCAGATTGAGCTGGAGAGCCAGCAAAGAGATAACTATATAAAAAAGCGGGGAGAAAGGGCACTGCATTTAAAGAGGTAGCTCTGGTATTTTCTGGGCTTGCTGTTGGCTCAGAAGCCACAGTGTGCAGGCTCGTAAAAACATTCCTGCTAGCTTTCTCCTCGTCCTGTATACCAGATGTGGGGAACCTTTGGCCCTCCAGATGCTACTAAACTATAACTCCCATCAGCAAACACGGTCAGTTTATAGGGATGATAATACAATTAACTGCATTCGTTTCAGCTGTAGTGGATAGCAAGACAAACGGCATAAGCTTCAGCAGAAGCCGAACTGTAGCAGAATGGAAACAGCGGTGGTTGTGACAACCACAAGGATGAAAACCATTGCCTCTTTATGTCTTTATTCTAGCTCTCAGCTTTCCTATGTTTGCTTGTGGAAGTCTCATAAATTTCCATTGGTGAACCAATGGTGGTGTCATCACCAAGGGGCTGTCACATGAAATCCAAGGGGCAATGCTAACCCTGAAGTTAGTTCATGAAGAACTCCTGTATTTATGAATGGGATACTTCACCGATCTAATCAGTTCTTCAACCAGTAGCTTTAAAATGTGGTGGAAGATTTCAGATTAACCATATTGCAGGTAAATGGTAAAGGCCTCCCTTTTGATTTGTATTCAATAAATGTTTATGATTACATGAAATTTAAATAATAAATTGTTTTATAGATGCAAATTAATTTAGAATATAAGTTTTGTTGTTGTTTTTAAAAAACATCCCTGTGTGTGCCTCTGACTGACTGCTGTTTCTAAGCATCCCAGACCCTATAAACAGCTATCCTGGGTTTGAAAATGTTAGCAAGGGACCAATTTTGTTATGAACCGAATTTTTCTGCCATGATGCCTTCATCTACTGGCCAACAGGGCAGGTAATAAATTTAATTGTTGATGATACTCAGCTCAGTTTCTCATTATCAGATTAAGTCATGCAGGTACTGGTCCTGTGCTCGATGGGCCTGATCCTGCAAGGATCTTCTTATGTTATGATGAAGGGACTGAATTCTAGGGTTTAAAAAAATAAAATTGATTTATATAGCAGAGTTAATAGCTCAGAAGCTGGATCTGTCCAGTCTCTCCACCACCTGTTCTGTCTTTTTCACTAATATTGCATAAAGCGTGTTCTCCCTCATGGAGATCACGTGCTGTGTTAGGGGCTAACAAGACACCCCACTGTTGCTGGGTGGGAAAGAGATTGGCCACCATTACCACCGAGCTCTTCTTTTTGCTGGGGAGATTTATATGTTGCCATTTTGTGACTGACAGCCATAGCCTTTAAATACCCTGCACACAGCGTTGAGCTTCCTCTTTTCGCTGCGCACATCATATCACCCTATTTTCAGGTTGTTCATTTGACCTTGCTATGCCTGTCATGGGGTTGTCTGCTGTTGGGGCAGGAGCCTGGTAGGAATTTTGTCCATTTGGCTGACTGGCTGGTGCCATTTGGTTTTTGTCTACTGCGTAGCAAATCGTCACAACTTGTAAGGTTGCAGTTAGACATTGGTTTTATGAATTGGTTGGTGGAAGGGTATGGATTGGCTGTGCATGCCCCTTCAAATGCTGCTGCTGCAAGGGCATTCCATTAAAGGGATCCAGGGGCTCACTCACCATGCTTTTGTCTGAACCCCTGTCAAGGGGCTAGGGCCACACAAGAGCCCCAGGGAGCATTTGGGGTGAGGTGAGGGCATGGTACCCAGCTCCATCTCTCTCCCCAAATGTTTTCCCTTACTGACTTCATGGGCGTGTGAATGTCAGTCTGTCCCTGTGCGGGGTCAGAGAGTCGCAACCAATGCCTAAGCAACCACTCACATTTCTTGTAATTTTAATAAAGTTGTAGCTAAAACTATGCCAAAAACCTTAAACTAAAATCAAGTGTCAATTGTGTTTTATTTGGGGGGGTGGGGGTCTTGTGGACCTTGACATGGAAAAAAGGGATATAAAATTAATAGAAATTACATAATAATTATGAAGGAAGCAATCCTCTTCACTAGAAGCTGACATGGAGCAACTGGTGTAAATTAACCAGGCATCAAGTTATACCAGATACAAACAGAATTCTGCAGTGGGGCTGCTGTTGCTGCTGCTCAACCTAAGACTGGCAGAGGCAAAACAGGCCTTTTAAATAGAGTTTTATGCCAGATCGCCAGGTCACATGACTAACCCTAACCCTAACCCTAACCCTAACCCTAACCCTAACCCTGAATGGGTTTACAATCCAGGTTAAGACCCTCCCTTCTGGTTCTGCCTCCAGTTGTATTATGTCGATACGATATGATACGATATGATACGATAATCTTTATTGTCATTGTCCCATACAGAAAAACGAAATTGAAAAATCTACATCAGACATTCAAAAACCGACAAGCCTGCTATCCCAGCCTGGTTAGCCCCCTAAAAACTCTGATATCCCATAATTAAATACAATATACTCCCACAGAGACTACCTTACACTGCGTTTAGAACCAAAATTGCATTTGAATAGAAACTGTTTCTCAGGTGGCTAGTCCTAGTCTTTATAACCCTGTACCTTCTTCCAGAAGGCAGAAGCTGAAAGAGATCATTTCCGGGGTACGCACTATCCTGCACTATCACTGCAGCTTTCTTATGACACCTGGAAACGTAGATTTGATCCAAGGTGGGAAGAGAGCACCCAATTATTTTCTCCACAGTCTTTACAACCCTTTAGTGTTTTCATTTTGTATTTTTATGCTGGGAACAGCCCTGTGATCTTTGGATGAAGGGCAGTATACAAAATTAATAATTAAGAATAAACACATAATAAATGAAAAAACAGTTTGCTGATTTCTCAGATACGTAATCCTAACCCTGTTTACTAGAGAGGAAGCCCATAGAATTCAATAGAATTTACTGCTGGGTAGAGATGAGTTGCACTGCTACACTCTACCTGCCAGGTACAGTAAAGGCATTTCATTTTCAGCTGATGGGGGAACGACTCTTGACCCCACATTCCTAGTGACTAGCCGACTATATTTCTACTATCCCCACAAAGTATGGTGTAAAATGAAATTTCAGGATCACAGTAAAAAAATAGATGAAACCCAATGGTATCCTGTCTACTTACCAGTGGAACAATACAATACAATACAATACAATACAAATTTTTATTACGGCCATAGACCAGCATAAAAGGGTGGGATACAGTCATTTAAAATCTGGAAAGTGTTTTGGAAAGCTAAAAGGTATTAAAACAGAAGGTGAATATAAAAGTCTCTAAGAATTTAGAAGAATCTAAAAGAAGGGATAGGAGCATTGGGTGGGTGTGGAAGAGCATAAAAGGTTGATATATAAAAGACTTTAACGATCAATTTACAGAGCACTCTGATATGTTCATTAAATCTGGTTTGTGGCACAGGTCGTCTTCCGATGAATTTTGAGCACTGCTGTGCAGAATCTAGCAACATTGTATGTTGTAGCAGGATTGGTATCTGAGAGCAGCAGGGAGGTGCAGAATTGCCCTGTGTTCCCTGGGTACTTATGAAGTATTGGGGAAATTGGGCTAAATCAGTGGAACAGACTCTCTCGGACACTGTGCACCTCCATAAATCTGCTTCAGAGGGTTGGGGGACATGACAGACTGAAGGGGAGAGGAGAACAAGGCTAAGTTCTGTTTCATGAGGAGAAGTCACGCAGTGCAAAGAAAGCAGTTTTTAAAAAGAAAGAACTTTTACACAAGAAAATGGAGCTTGGGTACATATTTTCAAAAGTCTGTTTTGAATTTCAGCAAGGAAATAAGTGAGGAAGAACATTCTTCTTCTCCTTCTTCTTCTTCTTCTTCTTCTTCTTCTTCTTCTTCTTCTTCTTCTTCTTTGGCTTCTGCTTTTTCTTCCTCTTCTTCTTCGGCGATCACTCATAGCCAAGTAAGATTGTCTTCCATAAACATGGTTTTAACAATGAGTCTGTAAGTGACTGTGGAGGCCAAATTCTGGATCCACACGTCCTTCCACAGTGGGGACATAGGTTTCCGGGCAGGTGTTGATCATGGTGAGGGTTTGCCAAGCGTGCCTTCTTCCTCTTAGCACGTTTCTCCCTTGCGTCATGAGTTCGAGTGTCTTCAAAGCCCATGACACCATTGGTAAAGGCTGTTCTCCAACTGGAGCGCTCGCAGGCAAGTTCCTCCAATTGTTGGTGTTTATTCTACATTTTTTAAAATTTACCTGGAGACAGTCTTTAAACCTCTTTTGTTGACCACCTTCCATTTGTTACACTTTCCATTTTTATGCATGGCATCCATCTGACTCGTTCTGTGAACACAAGGATTTCCACTTGTGGAATAGAATTTCCCCTCCCTCCTCTCCTTTCCACGTGCTCCCTTAACTTGTTCTGGGTTCCTCTCCAACCTTCCAGATTTTGGGGTAGAGAGGAGATGGGGGAAAGTTCCCTTGCACAAGCAGAAATCCTGGCACTAAGGGAAAGAGTTAGTCGGATACTGCCCCAACACTTCAGCTGCCAGGAGCTTGGAATATGGGGATAGTTCTCAAGCAAAGGGGATTCTAGTAGGGAGCCATGTTGGTCTGATGCAGACAAAATAAATAAATAAATAAATAAATAAATAAATAAATAAATAAATAAATAAATTGTTCAGTAGCATCTTAGAGACCAACTAAGCTAGTTCTGGATATAAGCTTTCGTGTGCATGCTTATACAGTGGTACCTCAGGTTACATATGCTTCAGGTTACATACGCTTCAGGTTACAGATTCTGCTAACCCAGAAATATTACCTTGGGTTAAGAACTTTGCTTCAGGATGAGAACAGAAATTGTGCGGTGGCAGCGCAGCGGCAGCGGGAGGCCCCATTAGCTAAAGTGGTGCTTCAGGTTAAGAACAGTTTCAGGTTAAGAACGGACCTCCAGAACGAATTAAGTTCTTAACCTGAGGTACCACTGTATAGTCATACCTTGGGTTGAGGTAGCTTCGGGATGAATATTTTTGGGTTGCCCTCCGCGTCGACCCAGAAGTAACAGAGCGCGTTACTTCTGGGTTTCGCAGCTCGCGCATGCACAAACGCTCAAAATGACGTCACGCGCATGCGCAGAAATGGCAAAACGCAACCCGCGCATGTGCAGATGCGCAGTCGTGTGTTTCGTTCGCTTCAGGATGCGAACGGGGCTCTGGGACGGATCCCGTTTGCATCCAGAGGTACCACTCTACCCAAAACTGACTTAGTCGGTCTCTGAGGTGCTACTGGACCAACAAAGGAGAGTTCTGCAGTCCCCTAAGAGAGCTGTACCACTTCCTTCCCTGCACGTTTGCATCAGTGCCAAAGCATGCTTTCTGGCATGGAAACTCTCATAGTTCTATGATTCCTGGTAGGAGTCCTGAAACCAGCGAAGGACCGTTTAACCTGTTTTGAGTGCAATTGCAGGAATGAGCAATGACTGAAAATGCTCGCCGTAAGGTATTTCCCTAGGATACATATAGATTTGCCCTGTTGTTAGCCTCGGGACAAATTGTTCTGCTATCCTCCATCACAGAAGCCAAGCGACTATAATGGAGGCCACCAGACTGGCAAAATGGAAGAGCTTTGCAAACTAGAGGGGAGAACATGTCAAAAAATAAAATAAAATAAATCTCCTAAAGACCATATGTGAAACTGCTCACGTACATACAAATAGGTGAAAAATCCGTTTCGGCTTTATTTACCTGAGAATGAATTTCAGTTTGAAGAGGCCTTTATGTCGTTTCAGGCAGAGCACCTAAGATATAAGCAATTTTCAACAAGAGTACTACACATTTGTCTTTATAACAATTTGTATGTAACAGCTTTTATGCAAATGACAGTAAAGTGGCACCTTTTTTTCTAAATTGGACATTTTTATGGTTATAATTTTCTTCTGTAATAACAGCAAAAAATGGCTGTCCCAGTGGAGTTGAGCGTTTCATCTCTAGTGCTGTTTTGTGAAGTTGGAATGACAAGGTTCTTTCATCGACACACAGGATGGCAAAAAGTGGTGCCCCCCCCCCTCCTTTTTGTCAGACCCATCTGAGGTATGGGAAGTAGTTACACTTAGAAGTTTTGGAGTCCCCTGACACCATCCATTCTTTCCTGAAATAATTTTCTCCATTTCTTTCCCCACCTTCCCCCTTACTCTGAAAGAATATCATATTATATCATTAGTTTTAGCAGTTGTCTCTTACAGTGCTCTTTGGCACTATATGCTCTTGTTCTCCAGAAGCCAAATGAGAGCTGTTACACCGGTGCATCTAATGGACTGCAGCACAGCAAAATGTAGGTATCCCATGCACAAAACATTAGGATATTAAACCAAACAAAATAGGGAAGTTATTGCTCCTTAATAAGCCCAGAATAAAATTATTATTATTATTATACTCACCAAATGTTCATAATTATTCCAACTTATCGATTAAGTTAGTGCTCTAGAATAACCTGCAGATCTACAGCAAAAAAACCGCAGCAATGATAAGCAGAGCGTTTGCAAATCTTGCATTACATTTGATATTGATGTTCATGAAATACAATTAGTATGAAATACAATTAGTATTCTGCCAAATTTTCATATTGCAGTGTGACCGTTATATTTTATTTTATTTATTTTAATTACAAATGCAGTCCCCCCCCCCAACCTTTTCACTATGGTCCACAAAGTGCTATTCAGTATTAAGATTTAAAACACTTATAATGCAAATGTAAAAAACAAAAAAAAAAAAAATTGGTAGGGATGGAGGAGAATTTGTTTTGCTCTTCATGGTAAAGCAAACAGGTGTAGTTTGTTTTGCTCAGACCTACGGTATATGCCCTTATCCCTTCTTGGGAGAAGGGCAATGACAGGCCTAGACAGCATCTTGAGAAGTAGAGACATTACCTTGCCAACAAAGGTTCGTATAGTTAAAGCTATGGTTTTCCCAGTAGTGATGTATGGAAGTGAGGGCTGGACCATAAAGAAGGCTGATCGCCGAAGAATTGATGCTTTTGAATTATGGTGCTGGAGGAGACTCTTGAGAGTCCCATGGACTGCAAGAAGATCAAACCTCTCCATACTGAAGGAAATCAACCCTGAGTGCTCACTGGAAGGACAGATTGTGAAGCTGAGGCTCCAGTACTTTGGCCACCTCATGAGAAGAGAAGACTCCCTGGAGAAGACCCTGATGTTGGGAAAGATGGAGGGCACAAGGAGAAGGGGACGGCAGAGGACGAGATGGTTGGATAGTGTTTTCGAGGTTACCAGCATGAGTTTGACCAAACTGCGGGAGGCAGTGGAGGACAGAGGTGCCTGGCGTTCTCTGGTCCATGGGGTCACGAAGAGTCGGACACGACTAAACAACAACAACAACACGGTATATGTATGCAATTAGCAATCGTATTACACACTTCTGTGAATTTTGCACCAAGTTTATGGGTGCAGATATTGACAGGGAGGTCAGGAGGCCACCTGAGCCCCTGGTGATGGTGTTGAATTCAGGAGCACCCACAAGCTTCAGACCTGCTCCTTCCAAGGTGTGGAGAACCTTTGAGACTCTCCTGATGTTGCTGGATGACAACTGCCAATTGCCATGGACCAATGGTCTGACTGGATAAAATAATAATAATAATGATAACGATAATAATAATAATAATAATAATAATAATAATAATAATAATAATAATAATTATTTATACCCCACCCTCCCCAGCCACGGCCGGGCTCAGGGCGGCTAACAAGCAATAATAAAAACAAGTTGAATGATTACAACTTAAAAACAAAATTAAAATACAACATTAAAATATTGAAACATTAAAATATTAAAATGTAGCCTCATCGCAGGAGGAGAAAGGAAAAGAAAAAAGAAAGAGGGGGAGGGAATCAAATTGGCTCCAAGCCAAAGGCCAGGCAGAACAACTCTGTCTTACAGGCCCTGCGGAAAAAAATCAGATCCTGCAGGGCCCTGGTCTCATGAGGCAGAGCATTCCACCAGGCCCTGGCTCTGGCTCTGGTTGAAGCTAATCTAACTTCCTTAGGGCCCGGGACCACTAGGGTGTTGCTATTTATGGACCTTGAGGCTCTCTGTGGGGCATACCGGGAGAGGCAGTCCCGTAGGTATGAGGGTCCTAGGCCGTGAAGGGCTTTAAAGGTCAAGATCAGCACCTTAAATCTGACCCTATACGCCACCGGGAGCCAGTGCAGCTGGAAAAGCACTGGGTGAATATGCTCCCATGGCAGAGAGGAGCCTCGCTGCAGCATTCTGCACCCGCTGAAGTTTCTGGGTCAGCTTCAAGGGCAGCCCCGTGTAGAGCGCATTACAGTAGTCAAGCCTGGAGGTGACCGTCGCATGGATTACTGTGGCCAGGTCAGGGCGGGAAAGGTAAGGGACCAACTGCAGTCCCTAAAGGCAGTTTCCTGTGGTGTTGGCCAGTAGCGTCAGTCCCAGTGAGCTCTCTGTGGGCTTGTGGGCCTCAACATTTGGCCAACCATGCTGTGTGCTGAATATGCTGATGCTGCACCAGAATGTGACCACTTGAGTCTACCAGGCTCCAGCCCTCCTGCCCCTTCAGCGCCTCGTTCTATATGCATAAAGGACCCCTAATAGTCATTCCCATTGGAAACATTCAGGTAGAACTTTCATATCACCTTACATCATTTTGGACACATTCAGATGTGGGTTACCAAGGCAAAAAAGCAAAAGAATAAGAAATCAATGACTCAAATGCATCTGCAAGCTGGCTCTTCGACTCGTTTTGCTCTTCTTCCTGTTTTAATTCCTACTTAAACAACCACACTACTTAGCTCATTTCTCTGCTTGAGTGGCACTCTTTGTATCTAATGGTTTATTTGGCTTGCCATCCCTATGGGATCCACAATTAACAAACTATGTATTCAATGTTAATTCAGAAAAATACCATACAGTAAGCCCAGGTTAGTAGAATTCTGATTGTGATAGAGCAAGCTGACAGAAAGCCTGTGGATTCCAGCTGGAAAATACTGTTTTTATTTTAACTCTTCTGAGGGGGGTCTATTTGGGATGTTGTCTTTGTCTTATGTATACTTTTTATCTTATCTGGAAAAGAATGATGTTTGGATAATATACACAGGGACCTCATCTTCAGCTAGTTATGCATGCCCTCAAGTAGGGTTGCCATATTTCAAAAAGGGGAAATCTGGAAAAAAAGCTGGCAACTTTTTGGCAATGTTGCTGTTGAGCTTTTTTTTAGTTTTAGTTTTGCTTTCTCGGACATTTAAGTGGTAATGTTCAGAAAATTCCAGACGTATGGCAATTCTACCTCAAGCCTAGGTGAGAGCGTAAGAGGATCCAGCCAATATGATCAAGGAAGGGGATGGAAACATCTGACCTTTAAAGCCCTAAATGGCCTCGGCCCAGTATACCTGAAGGAGCGTCTGTAAACCCATTGTTCAGCCCGGACACTGAGGTCCAGCTCCGAGGGCTTTCTGGCAGTTCCTTCCCTGCAAGAAGTGAGGTTACAGGGAACCAGGCAGAGTGTCTACTTGGTAGTGGCACCTGCCCTGTGGAACACCCTCCCATCAGATGTCAAGGAAATAAAGATCTATCTGACTTTTAGAAGACACCTGAAGGCAGCCCTGTTTAGGGAAGGTTTTATGTTTGATGTTTTATCGCATTTTTAATATTCTGTTGGGAGCCGCCCAGAGTGGCTGGGTAAACCCAGCTATATGGGTGGGGTATAAATAAATTATCATCATCAACAACAACATCATCATCATCTTCCTTACAAGGAAAGGTTGCAGTATTTAGGACATCCAGTTCAGCCAATTGTTGGAAGAGGAAGATAAAAGAAAGTACTTATTTGCCCAGTGCATAGTTAAACTATGGAATTCGCTCCCATAGGAGACATCCACTTGGATGGTTTTAAAATAACAATAATATTTTTATTATTTATACCCCACCCATCTGGCTGGGTTTCCAGGATTGGACATATTCATAGATCTACTCCAGTGCTGAATTTCTTACGTTGTTTCTCTTGTTTGGAGATGGTGGTGCTCATCATCCATTTTCACTCAGCTCTTGTATGAACAGTCCGTCCTTCCTCAAAACATTGCTGTTTCTGTCACCCTGGCACATATTGTGCTCCGTTAATTATGAAAATCACATGGTGATTACAAACTCTTTATGTGCAAATAAAAGCACAAGGGAAACAAACCAAACACTCCTAGGCTAGGCGGCAGCCGGGCGGGGGGTTGGTTCCTGGATCTTTGAAGGCAAACTACCATTTTTCATAGCAACTTTGCTCCTTAGCTTCATTTGTTTTCTATTAAAAGTATTTCAGCCAAAAGGAGAGCAAATATCATCTATCATATACACTTTTCATTCACACAGTGCTTCACGGTCCAACTGTAAGTTTTGTTGCACAAGAAAATAATTTTAAGCTGGGGCATGTAGACCCCAAGCCAATATAATTTTACAAATTATGACCTTAGGGTGACATTTCATGGACATATCTCCAGTTAACTCTCAGTTATTCCAGCCCAGATCATTGGTATGAAATATGTTTTATAGTGTTCCATATAGTGTCCTATTTCACAATCTACCTATGGGTTGAGACTCTGTTTTGCTTATTTTTATCAATGGTGGACCAAAGTGAACAGCTAAAGACTAGTGTTTTAACTGGATTTTGCACAAATTGAACTCTGGAGGATGTTCTGCATTAGAAATGTGGATTTCCAGATGTAAAATATTCCAGCCCCAAATTGCATTTAATATAGAAATGTGTTGTGTTGCTCTGCTTGCCCGCTTATTCCAGTTTTCAGGCTGAACTTAGGATGGGAGGTGAGGCATAATGCTTCAATTGTGAAAAAATCCGTATTTTCCACTAAGGATTGGGCACAATTTTGTCTCCTAGATCCTGTCTGACACACACCTTGCCCTGGAGTAGCCACATGGAGTCCCAGGTAACCAGTGATGGAGTGAAATAATTATCAATCAATCCATTATGTATGTTTCTCAGGGCAGTTTGCAAACATACCATAAGAACAGCTAAAAGTAGTTTTGCAAACAGTAGAAATAGCAGATTCAAGTAGGTAGCCGTGTTGGTCTGACGCAGTCAAAATAAATTTAAAAATTAAAAAAAATTGTCCAGTAGCACCTTAGAGACCAACTAAGTTTGTTCTGGGTATAAGCTTTCGTGTGCATGCACACTTCTTCAGATACACTGAAACAGAAGTCACCAGACATTTATGTATAGTGGAAGGGTGGGGTGGGATTTTTCTCAGAAGGGTAGTAGTAGATGAGTGATTGATATGGTAAACCTGTTGATGACTGTTAACGACTGCAATTAGTCCTCCAGGAAAAAGCAAGGGAAAGCAAGGGATAGTATGCAGATGACCAAAAATAGCTTTAGTATATGTAATGAGACAAGAATCCAATATCTCTATTCAGAAATAGACTTGAAAGAGAAGTTGCAGAACTACAACTTATTACTAAACTGAAAACTATGGAGAGACTTGGTCACAGAGTGTTTGTTGTGGGGGAGGAAGGGAAAGGAGAATGTTAGCTGCTTTGAGACTCCTTAGGGAAGTGATAAAACAGGATATCAAATCCAAACTCCTCCTCCTCAGCGAAGACACCCAGGCCAGTCCACCCCCACCGCACCCCCTTCCTCTGCCCCTGCATGCTGTGTGCCTGCCCTTGCTAGCTGTGGCCTCAGACTTCCACACATTGTTTGGGGAGGTCTAAAGCTGGGATTTTCATGTGGTTGGCTGAATTTGCTCACTCAACCAGGAATGTCAGGATTTGATTACATTTTAAGCTCAAATTGATTATTTGCTGTATAACTTCAGGCCAGTCATTCTCAGCCTAAACTACTTAACAGGGTTGTTGTGATCATGGAGGAATATATATGCGACTCTGTAACAAATGAATACAGAGGCAGCCCCCAATTTACTTGCATTCAATATGTGCACAGCCGTGCATACTTGCATCACAGCAAACCTGGAAGTGACCCCAAAAGTCACAAAAGGGGTGGAACAGTGCAGGGGTAGAGCCAGGTGTTTGCAGGTGCCTCGGAATGTCACGCCCCCATTAATGTGGGGAGTGGTGTTCCTGAAATCCATTTTAGGCAAAATTATGAGTGAAAGGCAGCATCACAATTTTCCTTGCCACCTATTTTTCTAACAGGTGGCAAGACTCCTGCTCCTTTAACAGCTGCACAACGGGTGGAAATTCAACTGGTGAAGCATACCCCCATCATCTCTTGCGTGTGTTTGGTTTTGCTTTGCTCTTCTTATTTTAAGAAAAGGATGAATCTGTCATGCAAAACTCAAACTGTGTGACCTAACTTGCAGTCCCTTCTGCACCAAAGATATCATTTACTGTTGAGTATATTTTACTGTGTTGTTATAGATCTCTTCACTCAACCAGCTGTCTCGCATGTTGAAAAGTATTTCATCTTGTCAAACCCTTCTATTCCCCTTCCCGCAGCTTTCGCAGCCAACAAGTACACGCTTAATCAATCTCATGCCACTGTCTTGAGACTTTCAAACCATGAGCCACTGCCCAACCTCCTTTCTCAAAGAGGCAGCCAACCTTGTCCTCATAAATCATGGAACAATAATGGGCTCAACCCCGAGGATCTGGCTGAGGAGATTTCATCCAATCTCCTGCCCTGCTTTACAGGAGTGTTCTTACTTTCTTAAAAAATAAATTAAAATTAAACTTTTATTTAATGTTCAGATCAAATTCCAATGAAATGCAGCCATAAGCCAAAAGGCAACTTGTTTCAAAATAAGACCTACATCAATTGGAGCACAGGACTGGTGAAGAAACACTATATAGTAAGGTCAGCCTAAATAGGCCCAACCTATAAACACTGATTATAGACGTGGGTGGCACTGGGGTCTAAACCACAGAGCCTAGGGCTTGCCGATCAGAAGGTCGGCGGTTCGAATCCCCACGATGGGGTGAGCTCCCATTTCTCGGTCCCTGCTCCTGCCAACCTAGCAGTTCGAAAGCACATCAAAGTACAAGTAGATAAATAGGTACCGCTCCGACAGGAAGGTAAATAGCATTTCTGTGCACTGCTCGGGTTCGCCAGAAGCCACTTAGTCACGCTGGTCACATGACCCGGAAGCTGTACGCCAGCTCCCTCGGCCAGTAAAGCGAAATGAGCGCCGCAACCCCAGAGTCGGCCATGACTGGATCTAATGGTCAGGGGTCCCTTTACCTTTACTATTTATATGGCTGATCCCCCCATGGATGTTATATTATGTGAAATATTAATGTATTATATTATTCCCACCCACTGGCCACATAACCCGGAGGCTGTCAAACGCCGGCTCCCTCGGCCAGTAAAGCGAGATGAGCGCCGCAACCCCAGAGTCGTCCACAACTAGACTTAACGGTCAGGGGTCCCTTTACCTTTACCTTATAAACACAGTTGATGCAGGAGTGGGAAGTAAAGGACTGGGTTGGTCCATCCATGAGGCAGATTGATGCAGCTGCCTCAGGCGGCGGAATTTAAGGGGTCCTTCCACAGGCTCGAACTCCCTCCACTTCCACTACCAGAGAAGTGAGGCAAAGTGGCTTCCAGGTTTCATCAAGATTGTGCAAGAGCCCCATGAGATTGTTTGGGGGCCTCCAGGAGATAAGGGCATCTGGTCACAGCAAAGAGCAATATATGGTCGGATTTCTAAAAACTCCAATTATTTTGCAGACATATAGTACAGGGTATGATTTTGTTTCTCATGCTAATTCTAAACACTGAAATCACATCATATGATAATGAAGAGATACATAATTAAATAGACATTAAGTATTAGCAACCTGTCTTCCAAGTGTTTATTTTAATCACCAAAAAAGTTGTGCAAACCATAATTACTCTGTAATCATAAAAGATTTATTGCTGCAATTTTATCCCACCCTCTCTCCAAAGATCATACATAGTGCTCCTTTCTCTTTAATCTCCAACAACCCTGTGAGGTAGGTTTGGCTAGGAGATAGTAACTGACCCAAGATTATGCAGTAAACTGCTAAGAAAACAACAACTGATAAGGGATTTGAACCCAAAACCACTTATCCAACCAGTTCTCCGCCCACAATCCTTACTTGGAATGGTTAAAAAGCTATGATACTGAAAAAGAAGGTAAACTTAAGTAAGACAGGTAAGTTACTATGGGCCTCTCCACTCCCTGTGTGTTGCTCTGGGGAGTTATTCTGACCCACCAGAGCCAATTTTGGGGCACAGGGAGGACAATGGACAGGCCCCATTGCATAAGCGGAAGCCCTTTCATTAACAGGACTCCTTAGAACAGGCATAGGCAACCTTCGGCTCTCCAGATGTGTTGGCCTACAACTTCCATGATGCCTAGCTAACAGGACCAGTGGTCAGGGATGATGGGAAACAAAACATCCGGAGGGCCGAAGGTTTCCTATGCCTGCCTCAGAATGATGAATCCTGCTCACTGCCTTGATGTTATTTCACCCCATTCATTTCAATGCAAACGGTGGGATGGTCGTGTAATCGGTTATATCTCATTTGTAGACTGAAAACAGTAACAGCAGCAAATGCCAATTGTATTGACTGGATTGCTTTTCGATCTGGGCATGGAACAAATAAGCAAACATGGGGAATATCTCTAAGCAGCATACAATGAGCTCCACAAAGAAAACGAAGATAAAAATCAGTTTAAAACTGAACCATAAGAATTTCAAAAAGAATTTTAAAAGTTTTCCAGTATATGACGGACAATACCATCCCTTTCAGATTAAGTGTGACACAACCTGACATTGGATCCTCATTTGGTGAATGGAAGGCCTGTCCCCGATAACTCTCACACATCTGACAACACTGTTTTGTTTTCTCCATTTGAATTTATATATATACATTAACCTAAGACGTATACAGCTGCCCACCACATTATTTCTTTGGAAATAGTTCTACATGTAATATAACTTATGCTTTAAGTTTGGGGTATTTTTTTATTTTTTTGCCATCAATGAATTGCTTTGGATGGCGGGAGGTAAAGGCAATTCAACCTTTAAGCCCCTTTGACATTCACAAAGTGTTGCTGGAGAAGGGGGAAAAAAGTCAGCTGGGGTCTCAGCTCTGACAAATTTGCATCTCTTTGAATATGATGCTTGAAAAGCCAAGCCGCTAGATTAAATTTTGCCATGGAGAAAATGAGAACGGCTTCCATCTCCTGAGACTACTGGGAGGATCTTTATGGTTGATTTACTTTTTAAAAAAATAAACAAATAAACAAACGTTTCTTTATGTGTTTTCTCTAGCTTGTGTCCAGCCTTCCTCCATCAACCGTGCCGTAACTTCTGCCAGTTATATCAGCCCCATAGTAAGTCAACCCGGGCAGAGTACAAGGTGAAAGGATATTTCAATCTAATCCCTGCACTCCCTTCTGTGTTTTCTGATTAAAGTTTGCAAGCAAACCTTGGAATAAACGACACCTGACATGACTTCGAAAATAATTTACATGGTTGTATAAGCTGGGAAGGTAAATCCAACACACCTTTTACTCATGAGAGTAGCCCAAATCCATTTATGACCATGCCAGCTACTGGGATACAGATAGGTCTTCCTACTATGTAGATCAGATGTAGATATAGCTAAGTCCAAGGGGGGAGAATAGTGATTGCATTTTCATTACCCTGACCTCCCCCAAAAAGTGCAAACCTGATTGATATTAAGGAAATCCATTTTGGTTTCCATTTTAGCATTTTTGTTTGCGTTTTCCTAATTTGCACACCCTTAAGTAGTATGCAAACCAAAATGTAGTTGTTAGCTGCTCTGAGCCCGGCTTCGGCTGGGGAGGGCGGGATATAAATAAACTATTATTATTATTATTATTATTATTATTATTATTATTATTATTATTATTTCTCAAAATGCACACTTCTCTGAATTTTGCAATGCAGTTCTTCAACAACAACAAAATGTGCTAATAAATTTATATTTCAGGGGAAACTGCATGCGTTAGTGAAAAGAACATCCAGAAATGTATTACAATCAGGGAAATTGCAAACAAAAACTGTATATATCACGACAAATGTGATCAAAATGTTGAAATTTTTGGTGAGAACTTTTTTTTTAAAAAAGTTCACAAACAGATGTGAGCTGAACCAATGGCAGAACATCTGTTTTGCATGCTGAAGGTCCTGATTACATCCCTGGCATCTCCAGGTAGGGCTGGGAATATCCCTTGCCTGAAACCCTGGAGAGCCACTGCCAGGCAGGGTGGTGACTGTATTGGACTGGATGGATCAATGGTCTTGTATAGTATCAGGCAGTTCCTTCCGCTGTTATATCTGAGCTAAAGGTAGGTCCTCAGTCTGAGCAGGTTGAAATCTGTTTTCATTCTTGAAGGCATCTAAGAGTGGATCAGGTCCAAATACGTAAAATGTTCAAGGACCCCACCACCACCAGTACCACATCCCCAATACCCCAATACTGAATAGCATATTTTTTCCGTCTATAGGATGCCCCCGTCTATAGGATGCCCCCATTTTGGAGGACTCAATTTTAGGAAAATGAGGGGAGATGGTCCAAAGTTGTCGAGCCTTCCCCCCGCCCCACACAGCTGCAGGCAGGAAACACTCCCTAGATCATTTCCCACATGTAGTGGCATTGGGGGAAGTTGCATTCCCAGGTTGCACTCCCACCAACGAGCTGGCTGGCGGAGCGGAGCTTCTCTCCCCCCCCCCCCATGCAACTGAAGGCAGGAAACACCCCCCAGATCACTCCTGGCTCACTGCGGCATCGGGAGAAGCCACATTCCCACCAACGAGCTGGCTGGCGCCACACCACTTCTCTCTCTCCCCCCCCCCCATTCCACTATCTGTGGATTGGACGACCGCAGTTTTTTGATGTGATTTTTGAGTCAAAAAACCTCGTCCAATACACTGAAAAACATGGTACATTTAAATCAATGTGTTTGCCTACAAAATATTCATGCTTCAGGGCCACTTCACAAGGAAGTCTATCCCCACCCCCAACACAGATATAATCTGTAGCTTCAAGATTGCAGTCCTAATGAACATTTTTTAAGTAGGTTGTGCCCATGCTTAATCATTATTTACAACAATATCTGGGTTATGGTGCTCTAACAAGTTTATAACATTTTTAAAATTTAAGTTTTCATTGAGCATTCTCTCTGTGTCTATTTAGTGGAGTAAGTAAGGCACACATTGCTGGTTTTTATGCTGAATTGCTATTAAATTAGGGTAATTCTCTAAAGCATACTGACCTTCCATGAAAGTTAGCACCAGTCACTCATGTGAATATAGAGTGAATATATACATGCAGAAGTTCTAAGTCTTACAGGATTTTCTGGAAGGAATGGTCATAGAGTCATAGCATTGTAGGGTTGGAAGGTACCACAAGGGTCATCTAGTCCATTCCCTGCAATGTAGGAAACTCAACCAAATCATCCATGATAGATGGCCATCCAACCTCTGCTTAAAAACCTCCAAAGAAAGAGAGTCCACCACGACCTGAGGGAGCCCAGACCACTGTAAAATAGCTCTTACCATCAGCAGGTTCTTCCTGATGTTGAGTTGGAATCTACTTTCTAGTAACATGAAGTCTTTGGTTAAGGTCCTATCTTCCAGAGCAGGAGGAAACAAGCTTGCTCCATCTTCCATGTGTCAAGCTTTTAGATATTTGAAGATGGGTATAATATCTCCTTTCAGTCTCCTCTTATCCAGGCCAAGCATATCCAGCTCCATCAACTGTTCTTCATAAAGTTTTCTTTTTGTTTTGTTTTGTTGCTGCTGTTGTGTCACACTGTTGACTCATGTTAAGCTTCTGGCCTCCTATATCATTTCCACATGTACTGCTGGCAAACCAGGGGTCCCCCAACTCATATTTGTGCATCCTTTGGCTTCAGTTGGTCAACTAACTACAGATCCATGTGAAATTAACTTCATCCAGCCCATATTTTACCAGCTTTCCAAGAATACCATAGGGTATTTGGTCAAAAGCCTGACTGAAAGCCTGACTTAAATCAAGATACACTACGTCCACAGCATTTCCCTGATCTATTAAGCTGTAACTATTACAAAAATAATAATGTCTTAGGTCTTAGTAATCACAGTATCCTTTTCTAAGTGCTCACAGACTAACAATTTAATTATTTGGTCTAGGATCTTTCCTGGTATCAGCCTTTAGCTGACTGGTCAGTAGTTACCTGGGTCTTGTTTTTCCCCTTTTTCTGAAGATGGGGACAATATTTGCCTTCCTCCAATCAGCAGGGACCTCACCTGCTCACCAAGAATTCTCAAAGATTATAGACAGAGGCTATTGGATTACATCTGTAAGCTCCTTTAGTACCCTGGGGTGAAGATCACCAGGTCTTGGAGATTTATTTAAAGTAGCTAGGTGTTCCCTTACTACCTCTTTTCCTATATTGGGCTGCAGCTCCCTCCTTGCATCATTTATTCTGTTATCACCAGGTTGGGCACTGCTTTCCTTTTGCGTGAAGACAGAGGCAAAGTAGGTGCTGAGCAATTCCACCTTCTCTTTGTCACCCAGTGGCATGTCTCTGTCTTCTCCATGCAGAGGACCTACCATTTGCAAGGAGAAGACAGAGAAATGCCCTCTTGCTTCAAACATAGCTGAATAAACCTTTTTGTTGTTATTATTTTTAACCTCTCGTGCAAGCTCGAGTTCATTCTGAGCTTTGGCACACCTGACCTTCTCCCTGCAACTGTTGGCTACCTGTGTATACTCCTACTTTGTGATTTCTCCTTTCTTCCATTTCATAAACATGCTGTTCTCAGCTCATCTGTAAATTCCTTATGCAGCCACATCAGTTTCCTTAGATGCCTCCCACTTTTGTTTCTTGTTGGTATTGTCCATGTTAGTGCCTTCAATATTTTACCCTTAAGAAACTCCTATCCATCTTGCCCCCCCCCTTTCTTTGAGTATTTCTGACCATGGGACTTCACTCAGTAGTTCCTTAAGATTTTTGAAATCAGCCTTCTCAAATAATAATAATAATAATAATAATAATAATAATAATAATAATAATAATAATTTATTTATACCCCGCCCTTCTGGCTGAGTCTCCAGCCACTCTAGAGTAAATGTCCAACTACACTAAAGTCTAGAGTAAATGTCCGACTACACACAGCTTCATAGGAGCCAACTTCTAGGGGCCATGCAGACTTCAGCCCCCACAATAAAATATTTGAGGGGGCCACCCCCAAAAAGTTGATGGGCATTCCCATTCAAATATTGTATGTGCACTGTGTCATGTGAGTGATTATGTGGGGCATGGCTTATTTGGGGCCCCACAATATTTTATTCAAGTTGGCACCCTGCTCAGCTTTCCCTTGCCTGTTTATAATAAAACCCAAAAGGATATGATCACTTCCTCCCAAGGTTCCCTGTCATTTAACTTCTCCCTGTTAGTGAGGACCAGGTCCAAGAAAGATGATTGGGTCCAGATGTTGGGATCCATCTGGATGATTGGGTCCAGATGTTGTTGGACTCCAACTCCCATCTTTTCCAACCAGCATGATCAGTGGTAAGGGATGGTGGGAGTTGGAGACCATTGGCTAACCCCACATTCATTCCCCTGCAATTAACTGTATCCTGTCCCCATGTGAGTTAAGACATGAGTATGTTATTTGGGATCCAGCCCAATGCCTCCACGTGAATGTTGCTGGGCCATAAACCCAGCAGCAACCTGCCTGCTCTCAAGGTGCTCATATGTAGGTTGTCTTCATGTCTGAACTAAGCAGCTTTGGCTATGTAGCCAATGAGGAAAAGCAGAGGCTCAGCCCAGATAACTGTTCACATGGGAGAGAGTTTACAAAAGCTCTCTTCCTCCAAAGCACTGCATCAAAGAATATCACTATCACCAAAAAAGCAATGCTTTGCGCCACTGACAGCCACCAATCCCCATCCTCATTGTAGACCTATTTGCATGTTTATCAATTGAAGGGCAAAAACTATCATGCTTATTAGCAGGCCTGAAAGCAAAAGAGTAAAGAACGAATGTAGGTGTGCTGGAGTGAGCAACGACCAGTACTTGCTCACATAGCTATAGCCCAATCCTTTCTGCAGCATTACCAGACACATTTTCACAATTTGGTACCCAGTTCACCAGTATTCCTTTATCGTGACAATGGGTGGCTTGGCTGAAGTAACTGGATGGGTCATCTCTCTCTTCCCGCCCCCATTGTCAAAACCAAAATGGATCTCCTGTAGAATGTCATTCCCGGCCTTCAATTGGGGGTAAATTTGTCCCACCAGTATCAACAAGAAAGCCTTGTGGACTTCTTCCTAAAGGGAGGGGGATGAGAGCCTTTGGCACATGCCTTGGTGTAGCCAATTAGCTCAGGTGCCTATAAAGGTGACCACAACCTTCAAGCACATCATCTCCTTCTATTCAGCATCCTGCCCTCCCACATCTAGACCAGTGAGCTTTGCCAGTCACTGTTTGTGGATGAATAGAATTTTTTGGGGAAGGCCTTAACTGGTCTTTGATGCACCGTTTTTTTCTGGCTTCATTTGATTGTTGTTGTTTTTTATCTACCATTTTCATTTTTACTGGCATTTAGTGGTTTGCAACACCCTGAGGCATATTTGGGTGGAGGACACTTCACTAAGTACCTCCTATTGTTGTCTGGCCTGGTGTGCTGTTTGGTTTGGTGCTCTTAGGGTCTGGGCAGGTGGTGAGTTCCAGCACCTTTCCCCCCCTAGAAAAATAATACTGGGGACACAGAAGTGCTTGCGCTGTTGGAATAATCTCCTTGGCACAATGTTGAATTCCCCCCTTTGCCTGCTACTACGCAAGCTTGGGTGGTGTGGCTGATGTGCTGGTTTTGACCTTCACAGCAGGCAGGAAATACCTTCCCTTTCCTTGCACAGGTCACATATCCCCTCCTTGTTCTAAGAGATCAGCACATGTTTATTGTTCTATGACAATAAATATAACCTCTACAACTGACCCACTGAGTATTTCTTTTGGGGTGTGGGATGAAACACAACCCAGAGCTGGGCAACCCTGTGTTGGAGTTTCGCAGCTCCCTTCTGCAGGTGATGTGCTTCACCCACCAACATGCACAACTAATACACCGGCATGCAAACCTATGCAGTCAGCAGACACAAGCATAAATATGCATTTCCACCCACAGACTATTAATAATGCAACATACGAGAGCCATAGGTATTAAAGCAGCGAAGCCGGCTGTGTGCATCTTCGCATTGCTTAAGTCAAAGGAATCACACATGTCCTTCAATTAATGCCGTGTAAATAGCCTTAACGATCACATGACGGCTGCCGTGAACCTTTCCGCGTTCAAAATCTAAATGGACACGTATACAGTGCCATTCGCCTGCCTCTTCCCTCGTTCTCTCTTTACCTTCCCAACGGCACTATTTCATTTCAGAAGAAAACTTATGAAAATTGTTGAAACATACACTACAAAGCATTTTTCTTCCCCTTACTTTTTTTTATTGCAGCAGATAGCCCCCCAAAAAGGCAGAGATGTCAAAGGCTTCCAGTCCCCCCTTTGACATTCACGCAGTGCTGAGAGTCAGCCGGGGTCTCAGCTCTGACAAATTTGCATCTCTTTGAATGTGACGCTTGAAAAAAGCCAGAGCTGCTAGATTAAATTTTTTTTTTCCGTCGAGAAAATGAGAAAAGCCTCTATCTCTCCGCCAAGTCTACTGGGAAGATCTTTATTCTGATTCTTGTTAGAATTGTTTATCACCCTGACAGACCAGACTCGGACGAGATAAAGGCGCTGCTCCATCACGGGGCCTGACAGTGGTAGGACATGCAGAGAAATGAAAGGAGCAGGGGAAAATATTATTAATAGATGCCGACTTGATTTGCCTCTATGGCACGTCAAGGAAGGGGAGGTGTATGCGGCAGGGCAGGGGGGAGGGAGCCAGGGCTTGATTGCAACCCTATGAAGTTCTGTCCAAAAAAGAAGCTATTTTTCATTAAGTGATAGAAGGGCTTTTTTCATGTTCTTTCCTGAGGAGCTGATAACTTATGCAGTTTATTCTAACCCTGCTGATTTCTGTCAGGGAGAGAAAACTCCTGAAAGATGGCTCCGGCTCGTCTTTTTTCGAGGGGAAAAGGTAGCTGCCTTGTCAGATGCAGTAGCAAAGCAGCCAAACCCCATCCCATGACTTTTGCAAGGTCCCTGTATTCTCCATTTGGGCAGGGGGTTATTAAGAGGTGGCTGAGATTTATTTATTTTGCCTGTCTGTGAATAATAAATAGTGCATATGCAAGGATACGGGCGAGTATGTCTCGGCATGCATGCATGCATGCGTGAGTGGGTGGATTGGTATCTATCCACACACACGAGGGATGGGGAAGGAATTTGGTTTGGTTTGGTTTGGATTTTAACCCACCCAATTTAGGAACCAAATCAGCTATTCGCACAGCTCTGAATTTTGTGGTTTCATTTTCCAACCAAATTATGTGTACAAAAAAAATAATATACTGTATTAGGAGGTGTGCATATAAAAATGCTGATAGCAGTGAAAACTGCTTTGAAAAAATGCGTATCAGACAAAATCCGGCAAAACTGCATACAAAAGTTGTATATTAGGAGAAATTTTCAGGAAAATTCTGGTGTATTTTCACGACAACGTTCTAAAAATAAAAACAAATCACAAACCGATACAAAGATGTGGAGAACCACACTTAAGACTAGAAAAAATAGGAAACGAAAAGAAACCTAAATTGACAGACCATTCTATCCCTAGCACACTCAGAGATATACTTAGAATTATAGAGCACTCCAAAGGGTTTGTTCGATTATTTGACGCAGTCCTTACAGATAATGACAAGGTATGACAGCATTCTTCTGGACTGGGAGGGGGGGAGGTTTAGTGATACCAGCTTGCCTTCAAGAGCATGGCACAAGTAATATTTAAACTGGGGTTGCCCCATTTTGGAGCAATGGCCATCACTGCTGTTAGGTAGAGTGAGGTGGCTACTTCAGGCAAGAGATGATGGAGAGGTGGGAAGCAGCTGAGAAGTCTTTGGAGGGTTGAGCTATGTGTACAGCATGGCCTGCCATGCATTCTGTAAGCTAGCCTGATGTTCTCAGGTCTGGCAGAGAATACTGCCTGATCAATTTGCAGAAAGATTTAACAGCCGGTCCAGTCAGTCTCTATATGTGGGGTGGGGTGCTGGATGCCATCTTGTCCTTTGCCTCTGGCAGCAAAATGTATTGGACTGACCTTGTTCAATAGCTTAGTCTCTTACCCAAAAGGCTTTCTCAGTTTTCACATAGGGGTGTTTGAGAGAGAGAGAGAGAGAGAGAGAGAGGGAGGGCTTTCCCTTATACTGAGTTCCCTTATACTGAATCAGGCCATTGGACCATCTGGGTCAGTAAAGTCCACACTGACTGGCAGCTGCTGCCCAGGATTTGAGGTGGCATTCCCCATTCTACCTGGAGATGCCAGGGATTGAATCTGGGATCTTCTGCATCCAAAGCAGGTGCTCTACCATTGAATCCCACCCCGCAAAAATTGGATAGGAAGACATTTGCGTTTGTGATGATATTGATGTGAACCTGCTCTCCCACACAAGGGATGGAGGAGAAATTTGATTCAGTTCACATTGAAAGGTGAGCCTAACCTAACCCACCATTTCTGAAGCAACATGCAAACCAAAGTACAATCACCTTTTGAAATATGCAAATCTCTGAATGTTGCAATGCAGTTCTGCAGTCCAGTAATGCGTATGCTTGAGTAAAGTGTGCATAAAAATGTATAAATTTGTGAAAATATACAAAAATGCATTATATATGGGGAAACTGATCAGCAAATATGTGTATATTGGACAATATTGCATATAAAAACTGCATTTTAGGAGAAGTTTAACTAAAATGCTGATAAATTCTCATAAGGCTTTTTTTTAAAAAAATATATCAAACTGATGTCAAGAACTGAGCATAAGATTGGAAAAATGGGAAACAGAGAGAAACCAAAACTAAATAAATTGACCATCCCTATAGCACACAAAGGATTTTGCTGACTGAGTGTGTGGTTGGATTGAGTCAAAGATACATCAGAGATGTACTTTTGGTGTGCTACCTAAACCACAAGATAGGAATAAGAATGGCTGGCAGAGGTCCTACAATAATATCGTTGTTGGTTGAGATTTCTTCTATTGCACATTACTGCCCATGTTAATATTGCATTCATGCTGTTGTGTTTCATTTCATTTCTCTTCTTCACACAGCAAGAGAGGCTAATGGGCTTTTAATAGCACTTTCAATTCATTGCCCTCAATAAGCCTTTGGAATTTTAAGAGTTGTGTACATATATTGAAGAAATGTTAAGTCTTGGAAAAGAGGTGACCAAGAATGTCACCTGGATCCTTCTCTATGTTTGGATCACCAACCCACACAGGTTGAGTTTGTAACTGGATCAGGAACACCAAATTATTTCCCCTCAAACTCAGCAAATAACACAGTTTATTCTGTGTCAAACTTGGAGCCCCATTAAATATACCATCATGCTGCCTTTGTTGTCATCATTCATTCATTCATTCATTCATTCATTATTTGTATGCTAGCTTTCCACACAAAAAGTTATGCTCATAGCAGCTTACAAAAAAGAAAAAAGGACGCTTTTCAAACTGGGATGCACAAGGAGTGCAGTGGGGTCTGATCTTCCTCCCATCACACCGGCCTCCTAATATTCATAGTATTACTGCTGTTATCACCGATGACATGCTATTATCACTTATATTGTTTTTGAAAACCCTGAACAAATCAATGTAACCTGAAGTAATCAATACAGCACCGTTTCCAAAATCCGAAAAGTGATATAACTAACATCCTTTTAGGTTCTATTTCTCTAAACACATCCCTTTTATACCAGCAGAAGTTTCATGGCATTCCCCAAACAAGCCTGTGAGCTGTAGTTTGTTGGAGGGTTAGTATATGTTAAACGTCCCATGTTTCCTACAGAACTAGAATTCCTGAACTTCCCAGAAGAGAGGAAATGACTCTTTAGCCATTTTAAGTCTGTAGTGTTGATACATCCACACAACAAGGTAGTCTGCTGCTCAGAGTGGCAAAGCATTTATTGTTACCTTTCCTGGCCAAATTGCGGTGTGAAAATTAGGGTGCACGTTAGATTTGATGGTGCCAGCAAATACTATTTTTGGTTTCATAGGTTTTGAAATTTGAGGTGCACATTAGATTCACATATATACAGTATATCCAAAGAACATTATTATTAATGGTAGTATTTCCTGCCCTTCAGCAGGTCCCAGGGCAGGTTACAACAATTTAAAATTCAGAAGTCAGGTGTCAAAGGCCAGGATAAAGAGATGTATCTTTAATATTCACAGAACAGTATATCGTTCTGAACCATAGAGCAGGTCTGGGGAACCTTTGCTTCTCTAGATGTTGCTAAACTACATCTCCCATCAGCCCCAGAAAGCAAAGCTAGTGACCAGGAATGATGGGGGTTGTTGTCCAGCAGCGTCCAGAGAGCCAAAAATTTCCCACACCTGCTGTAAGGGAATGGAAGGAAAATAACAGCATTCATTTCTAGGATGACAGCTAGCTTTGCTAGAATCTTAGCAACCAGTAGCTTGCACCAAAAATGTTGATTGCTTTCCTTCTTTCTTCTCTCAGTTTTTGAAATATTTAAATATTTGTTCCTGTCGCTCTGTTGACAACAGCGGGTTAATGCTACTGTAGGTTAATGCGACTTTGAGAGTCAGCACTGAGTTATGCATCCCTGAAGGCCTCAATTTGCATATTTTTAGAAAGTGGATATACTTGGCAAGCTTCCTCTTTATTCAGCTCCAGTTTTGGCACTTGCCGAAATGCAGAGGGCATCAAGCAGCAATTTAACCTCGGAAAACAAATTGGGTTTGGTAACACTGGTATCATTTGAAAACTCATACATTTTAATGTCGCCACCTTTGCAAAGTCCAACGCTTCAGAAAACGCCGCTGAAAAATAATAACACATTTTAAGTTTTTTAAAAAATAAAAAAATTGACGAAGGTTCATTTTGCTTTGTGGATAATTATCCAATTGGGCTGGAATTTATTCTCTCGTATTTTGAATATAACAATCATTTTCTCCCCAGACATTAATGTTAAGAAACTTTTTGGGGGGAGTAGGGTGTAATGAGGTCTTAAAAGGGTAGATAAAATTTTCATCAGTGGCTTCCTGGCAGGATGGATTTCTTAAAGATGCTACTTAAAATGTTACCTGCCAAAGTGATGGTCATTTATCATATAGATATTACCATCATATGAACCTGTTTGCTTGAGGAGAAAAGCTAAAGAAAAGCTGGACTTTATCGGTTGAAAAGTGTGCAAGCAGCCACTGTGTGTTTCTCCATCCCAGCATTGTTAGATGTGAAACCTGCATAGCCTAATTCTGGGGTAGCCAACATCATGCCCTTCAGATGTCATTGGACTACAAATCCCATCAGCTGCCGCCAACATGGCCAATGATCAGGGATGATGGGAATTGGAGTCCACCATCATCTACAGGTCACGTTGTTGCCTACTCCGACCTAAGTTCTCCTCACATTGCACTCCCAAGGCAGATAACAAATAAACGGCTCAGTTCTGCAATAGCTCAAGGACCGCCTCTTCCCATATGAACCTACCCGGACCCTGAGATCATCTTCTGAGGTCCTCCTTCGTGTGCCTCCTCCATGAGAGGTCAGGAGGGTGGCAACACGAGAACAGGCCTTCTCTGCAGTGGCTCCCCATCTGTGGAAAGCTCTCCCCAGGGAAGTTTGCCTGGCGTCTTCATTATACACCTTTAGGTACCAGGCAAAAACGTTCCTTTTCAACCAGACCTTTGCCTGACTTCATCTACACCCTATACCCTTTTTAAAAAATGCTGGCTCTTTTGGGGTTTTTTATTTTTATTGGGCTGTTGGTTTTCTTTTGATTTTATGTATTTGGTATTTTATGTGAACCACCCTGAGACTTTCGGGCAGTATAGAAATTCAATAAACAACAACAACAAATGCAGACTTTATGGCTTTAACATCAAAGTATGGCAGAGGAGGCTAATCTGTTTCAGGCTGAGGACTGCAGGGACGGTGCATATCAAAGTGGGCTTGATCATGTGTGAAGAAGCCTTTATTCAAGTACAACGGTAGGTTTGTTTCAGATATTGACATGACACAAGAAGAGCCTGCTGGATCAGGCCAATGGCCTGTCTAGTCCAGCATCCTGTTCTCATAGTAGCTACCCAGATACATGTGAGAAACAGGCAAGCAGGTCCTGAGCCCAAAAGAGCTCTCCTCTCCAGTGGTTTCCAGCAACTGGTACTCAGAAGCATTACTGACTGGGACCATAGAAGCAAAGCATAGCCATTATTGGAACTCCTCTCCTTATAACTCATGGGTGATCATTGCTGTGTGGGATCACAGCTGAGAAATATAAACCCTGAGAAGTGCCATATTCCATATGCTCTAACATGACACGGCCCAAATCTGGAACACTATTTTCTGAAATCTGAACACTATTTTCCTAAATCCTGTGCAAATCACGTAACTCATGCAAGATCATGGACCTGGAAAAGTGCTTTTCAGGCATGGCGTCTAAAATGTGTGTTTTGGGGTGCTGTGTAAGATCACAGACCCGGAAAACACTTATGGGGGGCACACAAGATCTCAGCCCAAAATCGCAAGAGAGCAAAGGACCCAAAATGGCTGCAGTACGGTGGTGCCCCACAAGACGAACGCCTCGCAAGATGGAAAACCCGCTAGACGAAAGGGTTTTCTGTTTTGGAGGTGCTTCGCAAAACGAATTTCCTGTGGGCTTGCTTCGCAAGATGAAAATGTCTTGCGAGTTCCTGCGGGTTTTTTTCCCTTCCCCCCCTTTTCCCCAAGCTGCTAAGCCGCTTATCAGCTGATCCGCTAAGCCGCTTAACAGCTGATCCGCTAAGCCGCTAATGGGCTTGCTTCGCATGACGAAAAAACCGCAAGACGAAGAGACTCGCGGAACGGATTCTTTTCGTCTTGCGAGGCACCACTGTACTCTTGTGGGGGGGGAACAGGATGTCCCAGTTTTTATGGGACAGCTGACAGGGTATGCATGTCCCCCACCCTTCCAGCTTTGGGAACGGCTCATTAGCTCAGTGGCACAGCCCCTATTTTGCAACCAAATGTCCCACTTTAATCCTTGCAGGGTTATGAACGGCCCCTGCATCTGAAACACTGGGCAGTCACTGCCACTCAGTGTAGATAATGCTTTGCTAGATAGATAAATGGTGTGACCTGGTATAAGGCAGTTTCGTATATCAATCATGGCCTGATTGCTCTTTAGTACCCTAAATGCAGCGCTAGGCACACAGCTTTCTAATGGTACTTGCGATTCTCACAATTGTAGCTTGCGAGTGGAGGGGCTAGAGTTGAGATATGAAATGCAAATTGGCTTCATTTTTGTCCTTTGCCACTTTTATGAATATTAAACATGCAGATAAAACAATTTGGAGCACTTTTTGGAAAGGATCTCTAAACTCTCCATTTCAACCCAATAAAGGTTTTATTCCGGTGCAGCAAAGAGAAATAAAATTAAAATATATAGGTTGGTATTGGCCTAAATGTAAGGAGTGTAATTGGAAATCTGCATTTTGACTGCTCTTTGGAGTGGGATTTTATGGGCACATCAAAAACCTGAATGCTGTTAAATATGGAAAGGGAGCATGATCAGTCAAAATGGCTTAAGGGGCAATGCCATGGGTTGCTACATGAGAAAAAGAAAGATAGATTAGGGTGGTGGGTGAAGACTGTGCACAGACAAATGCTCCCATGCTCCTTTGCTAATGACAGAAAGGCAGCATGCGGATATAACCACTTAGAAGCTTACTTTGGCATTAAGTGTCATATACATTTAATGATAACAATAATAAATAAGATATAAAATGGCAGTCTGTGTCACTGAAACTAACTGGCGTAAAGGGGCAGCTCCCGATAGGCACCCAAACACTAAGTGTTCTTATTCTGAGGAAAAAATAAAGACCACTCAATAGCAGGAAACTTCATGAGCTTCTTCTTCTTCTTCGGTGATCACTCGTAGCTGAGTAAGCCGATTGTCTTCCATAAACATGGTTTTAACAATGAGTCTGTAAGTGACTGTGGAGGCCAATTCTGGATCCACACATCCTTCCACGGTGGGGTCATTGGGTTCTGGGCAGGAGTTGATCACAGTGTGGATTTGCCATGCGTGCCTTCCTCTTAGCACTTTTCTCCCTTGCGTCCTGAGTTTGAGTGTCTTCAAAGCCCATGACACCTTTGGTAAAGGCTGTTCATGACTTGCTGGAAAGTTGTGGCTCAGTTAAGTTGGCCAAACTTTCCAGAACACAAGTGGCAATTTCACAGCGTCTGTTCTGTGTGCATTGCTTCGTTAGCCAGGCCTTGGAAATGTGAGGCTCATGTTTTCATGACCCATCCTACTGCTATGACTCTTGTTTGTTTAAACTGTTTTTACTTTCTGGATTTTAGATTCTTATAATCTGCCTTGGGGCCTGCTGATGAAGGGCGTGATAATAATTTTGATAATAATAAGGATTCTTAATATTGTATGGATACAGCTGTCCATGTGACATTCTTACTAGATGAAATTCGCCAAAGCTTGTGGAGAACATTGTTACCTTAGCCCTGACCTGCACCAGCATCACCAAAGTATCATCCCCCTTCTCTTGATTGATGGAACTCACCTGGAGGCATAGTTTGTGTGTGTAAATCAGAAAAGGTCTTTCACATCCTAGAGTCTTGGCGAGTGAAGTATTTCTACAAATGGCACGTGTGCTTTTCGTTCCCAACCAAAGTAGTTCTTAAGCGTGATATGAAGAATACTGGACAGAGTGCTGTTATGGATTCTTGCTGTGAATGAATGTGGAACTGCTCATTTAATTTAATAGCAGGTTACTTAGCTGAGAAGCCATAGATCCAAGGCCCTTGATCTTGCTTATTTGGGTTTTTATTCAAATAATGACCTGATTTGCATGCTTTTGCACTGTAGTTCAGCCCTGAGTTGATTAGTTCAACATGCATTCCTTGGTACTGTTGAGCAGCTCATATCTTTAGAAAGTGAACACCACTGGATAGCTTTGTTCAATCCTACCAAAATAAAGTCTACATTATGGACATTGCAACACTAGGAAGAGACAGATGGAGTGATGGTTGGTAAAGGAGGTGGTTCTGAGACAAACTTGGGACAAGGCAGAGAAAACCAACAGGTTGGCTTTAAATAACGAAATTTTTGATGTTGACAGTGGTGAGGGTGGAGGTGATGTTGTTGATGATGATGACAAACTGAAGTGTTGTCCTCTTTCTTGCCAAAACAAGGCTTTTGAAGCAGCTAACAAAATTATAACATTATATGGAATGCTAATAAAATATTCAGCTCACTCAGCCCTCAGTCAGCATTGCTTCGTGTGCAGAAGGTCCCAGATTCAGTCCCAAGCATCTCCAAGTTGGGCTTGTAGGCAACCTTGTCTGAAACCCTTTGTAGAAGCTGCCAGTCAGTGCACACCATACTGAGGTATATGGAGCAGTGGTGTGATGCAATCTAAGGTAGCTTCCTTTGTTCCTTAATTCAACTTTGAAATTGCAGCTTCTATAAACAAAGAGTGTGCACCAGCCCTCAAAGCTCTACTAAATTAAAACAGTTCTTGATACAATTCTGAGTGTCAGGCCTAGGCTGGTTAGAAGATGACTGCTTGATGGACAGGTAAATCCAGGAACAAGCTACCGTTACAGAGAAGATCCACAGAATCATAGAGAGCTGGAAGGGATCCTGAGGCACATCTAGTCCCCTGCAATGCAGGAATCTCGCTAGAGCATCCATGACAGATGGCCATCCAACCTCTGCTTAAAAACCTCCAAGGAAGGAAAGTCTACCACCTCTCGCGGGAATCTGTTCCACTGCTGAACAGCTCTTGCTGTCAGAAGATCTCATTAAGTGCTGCAAATGTGCTTCCTGAAAATAAGGAAGCTGGATCAGTCCATCTAGGCCAGCACCTTGTTTTCACAGTGCCCAACCAAATGCCTATGGGAAACCAACAATCAAAACCCAATGGCAAGACCACCCTACCCTCCTCTGACAGTGAGGCAAAGCATAGCTACCATGGCTGGTAGCCATGGACCATGATTACATGTGGAAGTGTATAGCAGGGGTTAGCAAACCTTTTCAGCAGGGGGCCGGTCCACTGACCCTCAGACCTTGGTGGGGGGCTGGACTATATTTTGAAAAAAATAGTAATAATGAACAAATTTCTATGCCCCACAAATAACCCAGAGATTTTAAATAAAGGGGCACATTCTACTCATGTAAAAACACACTGATTCCCGGAATGTCCACAGGCCAGATTTAGAAGGCGATTGGGCCGGATCAGGCCCCCAGGCCTTAGTTTGCCTACCCATGGTGTAGAGCATTACAAGTAGAATGTTTAGAAGTGTAGACAACAGAGATACACCTGTAGCCAGTGGTGGCTGGTGCCCATTGAGATTGGTAGAGCAGGGTGCAGAAAGCCAACAGTAGGTGAAGCCAGAGTCAAAGCCAACTAGGTGCATCTCCATCCTCCTCACTGTTGAGTTCTGCATGGGCAATACTAAGACTAGGGAGGGGGAAGCTGGCAGGCAGTGTCAACCCATGGACAGTTTCTAAGAAAGAACGTGGGCAGGTTGGGGCTAGCTGAGGCAGGCTGCCCCATCCACCGAAGTGGGGCAGCCCCCACTACTAATAGCACTTATATCTTTCTATTTATTTTAAGAAGCCTTTCAAAAGTCTGTCTATGAAGAGGAAGAATATATATATATATATATATATATATATATATATATATATATGAATGAAACTAGATTCTTTTTTGCTCAGGAAAGCGGCACTAACTTTACCGCACAAGAGAAGAAGGAAGATACTTCAGAGCAACTCTGGAATTGGCACAGGTGAATGAAAATCTGGGGGAAATGTCGCCTATTTAAACCGATAGAAAAATGAGAAAGTGCACTGGATGTAATGATATTCATGTTCCTTTTGTCTCCTTCCCTGCCCTCTGCACCTACGACGAGGTGAGAACTCTAAGCACGAAAAAAGAAACCGATAAAAAAAATAATCAAGTGGTGAGTCTTTTCGTACATCAGACTTTGTCATCAAGAGGTGGAGAAAAATGCAGAGATTTTGCTTTCATCTTGACAAAAAGGCTCCCTATATCTCTGCAATCACAGGGATAATTATACATGTATGATGAATACATATATTGCTTTTGAATTTCCAGATCTACAGTAGGTGTTGTGTAGGTGGAAGCATAAAGCTTGTCATTTTAGACTTTACTGCCAAGGGTACTGTCCAGAAACCGAGTCCTTCATCTCTTATGAAAAGCTACATTCTGGTGGCATATTAACTCCCTTTTCTCTGTTGGTTTATCCACATCTACATCTCTCTCTTTCTTTCTCTCTCTCTCTCTCCCAACAATCCTCTGGCACGCATGCCCAACCACCTTTCTATATGATTTTTATAATGCTGAGAAAGAAATCATTGTGCTTATCAATAGCGATCGGACCAGTTTTGTGCTGCTAAACAAAGCAAAACTGCAATGAAACTCTTTCCCAAATGCAATTTGGGACAACCATTGGGGTTATACGGAATCGTCTTCTGAATCTAGGGGAAAACTTGGTATGGTTATTATAAATTATCTGTACAGAGGCTAGCAGCTTATCATTAGAATAAGAAAGAAAAACCCCCTCTTGCAGGGTTACAACTATATAAAATAATCTGCACAAGTAGAGACAGGGAAATAGAGGAACAGGGAATTAATAGCGTTCTCTGGCGCATGCTTACTCAGTAGAAAATCACACTGAGCTGGATAAGGCTTTCTGCCAAGTGAGTGTGGAAAAGGCCATATTGAAATCACCACTACCACCACCACCAAATATAATTGCTTCGAAATTTTGGATAGGTAATTTAAATACTTGACCTTGGGAGATGAGGCTTGTGTCAACCAGGGTCAGGGCCTTTCCTATGGTGGCACCATCCCTGTAGAATGATTTACCAAGTGGGGTCTGTTAGGCCCCTTCACTTCACTGCTTTAGGCAGTTGGTGAAGACCTGGGATTGTACATAACGAAGTCACCTTCGTCAGGCAGAAAACCTCTGCTTGTGCAACAGAACGTCTCCTCTTTGTTCGCTTGAGTCCCCACCCCCAAATCTGCTCCAGGGGTTGTGGGAACCCTCGGAACAGGATTTAGGGGCATGCAGGTGGGGGGAGAGGGAAGGAACATTCTATTGTGCAAGTGGAAGTCCTTGCACAAACAGGAAAACTTCGTTGGGTGCAATTCCTGGTATTTTTAAAGGTTGATCACATAATTTTGAGGGGCTCATTTCTACGTGTGTTTTTTTCGTGCTGCTGGGATTTGCTAATGCATCTGAGTGCTTTGGGTTTTGTTTTTCTTTTGTTTTTTGTTTTTTTTTTAAAAAAACATGCTTTGTTTTATTCTGTATCTATTACTGTTTCCCATTCATCCTGAGTCTCTTTGGGGAAACTGCTGGTCAAAAGAGAGATGCTTTAAATAAAGAAATAAATAAATAACAAAGAAGCCGGAAGCCTGATGATCAAAATTCTGGCAAAACCTTTGGGTCCTGCCCTAAAAGATGAGAGTGTCTGAAATAGCACTGTGGAAGAAACAGACCCTGTGAGAAGTTCACTGTGCATCCAGGGTGAATCGCAGTCCACCCAGCAGAAGAAGAGTGGGAGGAAGAGTCATTTGCGACATGTTAAAGGAGAAGATCAAGAACACTAGCATGATGACGGCTGTTGAGTTTAAAAGGAGGGAGGGGAACTTATTACTGTGGGAAATGTTATTTTTGGATTCGTTTTGAAATTGCATCGATTGTTTCACCTTAGCCTATCCATCTCCAGCAAGGTCAATGCTGGTTCCTCTTCCCCATTAACCCCATTGTTCCAGCCTGCCAGGTTATCTCAGGATGACGCCGTTGTTGTCTAAGCACATTTTCAGCATGGATAAACATTTTGGTTCTCTTTCTCAGCTGACTAGTATGACCATGCCCTTCAGAAGGTGCGCACTGGGTGCCCTCACTCCCACAGAGATGCTTTCTTCTAACTGCTTTGCTGGGTAGTGTGTTCCACCACCATCTGTCCTTGAAGTTAGACTTGTTAAAGATAAACTATTTCTTCTTGCTTTGAACAAATCAAGCAAAATAAGTTGGAAAGCAAGCAGGAAACACTGAATGCGAACATTTCAGTGGAGGGGAGGGGCAGTGGGAGGGAAGAATCCATGGTGGAATGATGGCTGTGTCCAAAGTCTTGCTGGATCTCTGTCAGCTAAGGCAGAAGTTACTGGTAAGAGAATGACTAGATGAAGAAAAAGTACATCAGGTCTCTGGAAGATGCATTTTCCTCCCTTGCAGGTCTTTGGATGCTGTAGATATCAGCAGCTTCCAAAATCTGGCAGCCTCCAAAACACTTACGATCTATGCCCAGTGCTATTTTTCTAGAAAAAGAGGTGCTGGAACCCACAAGGGAAAATCTCCCTTGTTCTCTTATAATGGCAATGGTACTCACCTGAGAGGTGTGGGAACTGAGTTCTGGTGAGTACCTGCTGAAAAAAAAGCCCTGTCCATACCAAACATACCAACAAACTCCTTTCCTCTCCTACTGACGCTGAATCACTTGCATTCGGTGAGAGATTGCTGCAGAGGTCTCTGTGATTGCAAACTAGGAGGCCTACCTCCTTAAAAAAAAAAAAAAAACCGCAGAGAGGGAGGTCCACAATACTTCAGGCACAGGTCAATTCTGTGTCCAGGGCAGCTGTCTACCAGCTCCATCTGGTACGCAGGCCGAGACCTTACCTACCTGCAGACTGTCTCACCAGAGTGGTGCATGCTCTAGTTATCTCCTGCTTGGACTACTGCAACACGCTCTACGTGGGGCTACCTTTGAAGGTGACTCCGAAACTACAACTAATCCAGAATGCGGCAGCTACACTGGTGACTGCGGGTGGCCGCCGAGACCATATAACACCAGTCCTGAAAGACCTACATTGTCTACCAGTATGTTTCCAGGCACAATTCAAAGTGTTGGTGCTGACCTTTAAAGCCCTAAATGGTCTCAGCCTAGTACACCTGAAGGAGCATCTCCACCCCCATTGTTTGACACTGAGGTCCAGCTCCGAGGGCCTTCTGGCGGTTCCCTTACTGCAAGAAGCCAAGTTACAGGGAACCAGGCAGAGGGCCTTCTCGGTAGTAGTGCCCGCCCTGTGGAGTGCCCTCCCATCAGATGTCAAGGAAATAAACAACTATCTGACTTTTAGAAGACATCTGAAGGCAGCCCTGTTTAGGGAAGTTTTCAATGTTTGAAGTTTATTCTGTTTTTAATGCTCTGTTGAAAGCTGCCCAGAGTGGCTGGGGAAACCCAGCCAGATTGGCGGGGTATAAATAAATTATTATTATTATTATTATTATTATTATTATTATTATTATTATTATTTTTCATGGCTCATAGGACACTTTCCCAGGGACCATGGGATTCCACTCTGAGACCAAACCATTTTACCTAGAATCAAAGTTCAAGACGGGGGTTTGTGTAGCCAAGTGTTAGTCTATGTTCCTCAGACTCATCTTTTTGAATTTGTCCACAGAGCCTTAGGGAAGCATATAAAATCCCAGGGCCTTTAGCTAATCGAGTGCACCATCACACTTGATAGCTTATTCTGAAGTGCACTAGACTAGCCTGCCTACTGTAACTTTTGCACATCTGTCTTGCTCACGAAGTACCAGCGATTGGATTGTACACAAACAGAAGATTGCTCTGGCAAGAAAATTGCGAAATTGCCAGAAGGAAAAGCACATCAAGCAGGGGAAAGTGTTCCTCATTCATAAGAAGTTTCCAATTTTCTAAAGAAAAAAAGATACAAACCAGCAACACCCTTCATGCCCACTCCCCAAAACCCTCACACGATGAAGAGGTGCAAATGGGGAATACATCTTCCTTTCATTACTTGTTTCTGAGCTTCCAATGGGCAACTGAATGGCTATTATTACTAGAAACTGACTGTTCTAGGGGATAGATCTTTGGTTTCATAGAGTAGAAGCCACCTTACTATGGATCATCTTATTATTAGAATTACAAATCAGTTCTCAATTGTATAAACATCCAATTAAATCTGACTTATCAGATGATTGGGCAAAAATATGTGTTTTAAGGAGATGTCCAAACAGGAGATGTTCTCATTGGTAATTTTAATGTTTTATTCTATATTTTTTGTAAGCAGCTTAGAGTGGTATATATGAAATAAACTGTATAATTTTTATCAGGTATTTGAAATATAAGCCATATATCTTATCAATCACAGTATGATACAAAACACAAAAAAACCCAACAGGCAGAGGGCCTTCTCAGTAGTGGCGCCCACCCTGAGGAACACCCTCCCACCAGATGTCAAGGAAATAAACAACTATCTGACTTTTAGAAGACATCTGAAGGCAGCCCTGTTTAGGGAAGTTTTCAATGTTTGATGTTTTATTGTGCTTTTAATATTCTGTTGGGAGCTGCCCAGAGTGGCTTGGGAAACCCAGCCAGATGGGCAGGGTATAAATAATAAATTATTATTATTATTATTATTATTATTATTATTATTAACCCTCCCACCTACTAACAACAACCAAAATACAGCCCATTACTAGTTCCAAAGACTGAACATACTAGAAAAATAAATAAATTCCAGATGTGAGCAAACGAAAGAAAAGATACACCACCCAGCTATCACAATTATTATTATTATTATTATTATTATTATTATTATTATTATTATTAAAACAAAAAAAAATTCCTTCCAGTAGCACCTTAAAGACCAACTAAGTTAGTTCTTGGTATGAGCTTTCGTGTGCATGCCAAGAACTAACTTAGTTGGTCTTTAAGGTGCTACTGGAAGGAATTTTTTTTGTTTTGACTATGGCAGACCAACACGGCTACCTATCTGTAACTATTATTATTATTGTTATTATTATTATTATTATTATTATTATTTATTATTTGTACCCCACCCATCTGGCTGGGTTTCCCCAGCCACTCTGGGCGGCTTCCACAAAGACCAAAAATACACTAATATGTCATACATATTAAAGCTGCCAGAAGAGTAGTATAGAAATTTTCTTAACTATTAAATAAAACAATGAGACTTACTCCCAGCTATGGGTGGATGGCATTGCAGGTACGCAGTGTAATTCTATACATGTCTACTCAGAGAAACAAACCTTGTTGATTTCAACGAGACTTAAATGTGTCTGTGGTTAGCACAATTATTTCAATAAGAAATAAATCAATTAAATTTGACATCTGCACCTATGGGCAGCTCAGTCACTTGGTTTACAAGGCCAGGCTGAAATATCGCCATGTTCACCTCCTTCTTTGGATCATGGCCTCTGCCTCTTTTGCCTCTGCACTCGTTTGCATCTCGCCGCACAATGCATAATGTCTCTAATCGCCACGATCTACTATTCGTCTCTCGCCTCTTTTATCATCGTATGCCATTATAAATCATTTACAAATTATAATGTTATTATCCACATCTATCCCCTTATTCAGCAACTTCCCCGCCAACTCATATTATTAACTCAGGCCACTCATTTCTTTCCTACGTCCTTCTTAAATGAGACAAGCAGCCTTGTCACAGTATGCATGGGCAGACTCTACAGGAGAGGCAAGCGGCAATAAAATGATGCAGCAGGAGAGGAGCAGGAGCCAGGTCAACTGCAAACCACGCGAAACTTTTGTTACCATCTTCCTTCTTTGCTTTGCTACTGCTTCCCCCAAACAGAGTGGAGAGACACCAGACCATCTTTAGAGGACACTTGGCCCGTCCACCACTGATTTCTAACAGCTGGCCTTGACACCAGGCTTCTGGGTGGGGAGATTAAATGAAAAAAATTCTTGGTTCGGTGGGAATGGTTTTTGGACAGGGGGAAGTTGAGATTTTGTTCATTTTCTAATTAGTGGGTCACAGTATTGATTATTTGGGCATTGTTAAAGTTGTTTGCTACTATTTATATGGGGACGCGGCTGGCACTGTGGGTTAAACCACAGAGCCTAGGACTTGCTGATCAGGAGGTCAGCGGTTCGATTCCCTGTGACGGGGTGAGCTCCCGTTGCTCAGTCCCAGCTCCTGCCAACCTAGCAGTTCGAAAGCATGTCAAAGTGCAAGTAGATAAATAGCTACCGCTCCAGCGGGAAGGTAAACGGCGTTTCCATGTGCTGCTCTGGTTCGCCAGAAGCAGCTTAGTCATGCTGGCCACATGACCCGGAAGCTGTACGCCGGCTCCCTCGGCCAATAAAGCAAAATGAGCGCTACAACCCCAGAGTCGGCCATGACTGGACCTAATGGTCAGGGATCCCTTTACCTTTACTATTTATATGGCTGGTGTCCCCCCCCCCCCCCGGATGTTATATTATGTGAAATATTAATGGGTGAGAAGCAATTAATAAGTTCTATCTATCTATCATCTATCTATCTATCTATCTATCTATCTATCTATCTATCTATCATCTATCTATCTATCATCTATCTATCTATCTATCTATCTATCTATCTATCTATCTATCATCTATCTATCTATCTCTATCTATCATCTATCTATCTATCATCTATCTATCTATCTATCTATCTATCATCTATCTATCTATCATCTATCTATCTATCTATCTATCTATCTATCTATCTATCTATCTATCATCTATCATCTATCTATCTATCTATCATCTATCTATCTATCTATCTATCTATCTATCTATCTATCTATCATCTATCTATCTATCATCTATCTATCTATCTATCATCTATCTATCATCTATCTATCTATCTCTATCTATCATCTATCTATCTATCATCTATCAATATCTATCTATCTATCTATCTATCTATCTATCTATCTATCTATCATCTATCTATCTATCTATCATCTATCTATCTATCTATCTATCTATCTATCTATCTATCTATCTATCATCTATCTATCTATCTATCTATCTATCTATCTATCTATCTATCTATATCTATCTATCTATCATCTATCTATCTATCTATCTATCTATCTATCTATCTATCTATCTATCTATCTATCTATCTATCTATCTATCTATCTATCATCTATCTATCATCTATCATCTATCTATCTATCTATCTATCTATCTATCTATCTATCTATCATCTATCTATCTATCTATCTATCTATCTATCTATCATCTATCTATCTATCTATCATCATCTATCTATCATCTATCTCTATCTAACAACAACAACAAAAACAACAACAACAAAAACAACAATAGGAGTGTCTCTAAACAAGGTTTCCTTGTGACTAGAGGACATATTTTCTTTATAGCGTTTGCTATATACTGTTGATAGATAGTTGGGTTTCTAAAACTGGTGTTGTTTCTTTCCTAGAGCTAAGTCTTCATTTATTTTTTCATTTCTTAGATGTACATCCTTTGTATCATCTACGGTGGATCCCAATGTGCTACAAGACTGTCTTGGGACAAATTCCAGGACAGGTTCCCACAATCTGGTGCCCCCTATGTGTCTTGGACTACAACTCCCATCATCCTTGACCGCTGGTTCGGCTGTCTGGCACCGTATTCCAAAATGTATGAAGGTTGAGGAAGTATGTTCTGAAGGCATTCCTAGTCTTTGCATTGCAGCAATCAGAGCTGCTCGACTTCGCTACTGGCTCACCTTCAGAGAAACCCACACAAATACTTCTGTCCTTCCCACCATAGACTTCTCTCAGTGGGGCTCCTGAGATCTACACCCATAACATTTCCCCAGGCCCTCACTGATGGTGTGATAAAAGTATAAGAGATCACTCCCTGTGGTTTCTAACCACATACCAGTGCCGTCTGCTCTGCACACTGACTAATCTTTACCCTTCCCCAGAATTACTAGGTTGTGCATGATCACAACCTCAACACCTCCTCCCGGAATTGTTCTCGGAAACTTGCGTCACAACTGGCATCTCTCAGGCCAGCAAAATGGGAAGGGATTTCTAATGATCTAAATTCTTATACCAACATCATTTGTGAATCTGAAAGTGAAGGAAATATTTATGCAAGCCCGGTTCTCTCTCTCTCTTTCTGTGTGTGTGTCTGTGTGCCTATGTGAATTGATACATGTGTATACATCTCTCCATGCAAACACATTATGCATATAGATGTAAGTTTGAGCACTTTGAGTAGAATGACAGTATGATAATCGATGTGAAGTCTACAGTCATAACAGGAAATCATGCTATTTCTGCAGAAAGACTTTGTTTTAAAAGAGTGTGCATATCATTGACCTACATTCCTCTTTACTATACCTGCCAAAACCTTCCTGCCAAGAAACAAAGTATATATAGATAAAGGCAACGTATGTTGGAGCAACATCCAATTCGACATCCTTTGTACCTTAAAAAGGCCCATTTTGTCTCTCAGTCTTGATTTTCTGCTAACTCTGCAGAGGTTTACCAGCATGTAAATAGGTCACAATAGTGGTCTCGTAAATTATGATGTCAACACAGGCATTCTGCTTTTTTGGCGGCTGGAGACGTCAAGATTGTCAAATCAATCCTTCTCCTTCACTGAAAGTAATGTCCATCTTATTTTGAATGATCCATGTAAGGCCCCAGATACCGTGCATGAGCAAGGAAATAAAACAGGCATGAGTTAGAGGGAGAGGTTTTCAAAGTGTAGTCTGGGGACACCTGAGGTTCATTGGAAGTCGCCGAATGGCTCCTCAGTGAAAACATCAGTAATAAAAAATGAAGTTCTCGGAAAGGTGCCTTGTCACTGCTCATTGACCATGATCAATAGACACTCCAATCCTGACTCTCAGGGGAGTGTTCAAGACTTCACCCTTCTGATACAGCATGACTGTGACACCCAAGTGTTCACTTCTGCACATTATCTACATATTTTCCACTAGAATATTCCCCAGAATCCTTTGCAGCAGGCATAGTAGATATTCAGGATTTTTTTTCCAACTTAACAGGTCAATGTAGAAAAGGCTCCCTGAAAATTAACTAACACATGAAAACACACACACACAAACCACTGAGTTAGAACATCCAAATTTGAGTTCTACCATGTTGATCCAGTCTACATTTCATGCTTAGAATTGCCATCTTTTACTCCAGACATCATACATTGCCCTTTAAACCTCCTGATGGAGCAGGAGAAAATGTAGCAGTTTGTTCTTCCCAGTTTTCTCAGTGGGTCTACTCTGAGTATGCCTGTTATGGGATATAGACCATTGAAATGAACAGAATTTAAATTTACTTCAGTGGATCTAATCTAAGCATGACTAAGGTTACAATCATAATCCCTACTTACTGAAGAGAAGAAGAGTTTGGATTTGATATCCCGCTTTATCACTACCCGAAGGAGTCTCAAAGCGGCTAACATTCTCCTTTCCCTTCCTCCCGCACAACAAACACTCTGTGAGGTGCATGGGGCTGAGAGACTTCAGAGAAGTGTGACTAGCCCAAGGTCACCCAGCAGCTGCACGCGGAGGAGCAAGGAATTGAACCCAGTTCACCAGATTACGAGTCCACCACTCTTAACCACAACACCACACTGGCTAACTGGGAGTAAGCCCCACTGAATTCAATGCAGTGTACTTCTGAGTAGACATTGTTAGGACTGTGCTGTAAGTCAGGATCCAACCCTTATTTTCATATATGTTTGTGTGATAGCTAAATTAGGATACTATCAAAACTCTGTATAATATAGAATGTTCTTTATAAATGGATAATGTTCTACTAGATCCTAAATTATTCCATATAATTGGACCAGAGATCACAAAGACTGCACATTTACAAGATAAATTGGAAATTAATGTACAAATAATATAGTAATTACCCAGTCCCTATTATTTGAAGAATATACACACTATGGGGTCTATTCCTTCCTTGATGAGCAAGTGTGGCTCCCATTAATTTTAATGGGAGTTAAGTGTGTACATCAAGGGGAGAATTAACTCATGAGTTAAAGTTGACGACTAGGATTAAGACCTGCACTTGTGGCTTTGATTTGAAAATGTAGCATATCTTTTGATATTTATCACTTTTTAATTGTGTATTTGTAGTTGAAGCAATTTGCAAATCATTGTTATCCCTATCACTACAAGGCAAAGATAAATTGAATTATATTGCCCACTTCCTGGACTCCTTGATGTTCTTTGCTGATTAAATTGAACTGTAACAGCAGTATCATAATTAATAATCTATGCTGATCAAGTCAGTTGCACTAAAGCCTAGTAGTATCAGATTGCAATGAAAAATTATTGTTTCAAGGTGGGCAGTTTGTATCTTTTTACAAACTTGCGTGAAGAATGCACAATTAATTACAACGATGCATCAAGACGATTTAAGCTTGTTCGTGTACCACGTTTCGCTTGGATGGAATAAATATCAAATGAAATAAAATCAACGGGTTACTATTAATACAGCTGAAAATGAACAAGAGCCTTCCCCAGGGTCAAAAATCCCACACAAGGCATACACAACATTTCATCAGATTCGTGGGTTTACAGCGCAAGTAAAGCTTTGAGAGCATTTAAGGGGATGTTAGCTCCCAAGCATGGAGGGACGCGGGTGGCGCTGTGGGTTAAACCACAGAGCCTAGGACTTGCCGATCAGAAGGTTGGCGGTTTGAATCCCCGTGACGGGGTGAGCTCCCATTGCTTGGTCCCAGCTCCTGCCAACCTAGCAGTTCGAAAGCACGTCAAAGTGCAAGTTAGATAAATAGGTACCGCTCCGGCGGGAAGGTAAATGGTGTTTCCATGCACTGCTCTGGTTTGCCAGAAGCGGCTTAATCATGCTGGCCACATGACCCGGAAGCTGTACATCGGCTCCCTTGGCCAATAAAGCAAGATGAGCGCCGCAACCCCAGAGTCGGTCACGACTGGACCTAATGGTCAGGGATCCCTTTACCTTTACCTAGCTCCCAAGCATACCAGCACAAATTCCCTTGGCAGCTGCCTTATCCCCTAGAGCACAATAACTGTTTCTTAACAGCCCTAAAAACTGCCTAGATGTCATGCCAAAATTGAGTGTTCCTGTTCACAGACTTCTCCTCCCAAATGAAAGAGGCCATCAAGATGGGACAAAAGTCAAGGTGATCCTGGCTGCTGCTCATGAGTCAGGTCAGTGCTTAGTGCAGCATCCTTTGTGGCATTCCCCTAAGCCCAAGCTACCAGGAGCGTTGGAGTGGAATTGAAGGACTGGGTGTAAGTCCTTCCTATCATGCCAGAAGGAAACACCATCATAGGCTGATAAGGTCAGCCAAACTTCTGGATATAGCTTCAGGTTCCTGTGAGATGTGATACGTAAGTAGCAGTCAAGTACAACATCCCTTGTTTTCCTAGAGTGGACATACAGGGGAATGTTTGGTCCAGCCAGTTGAAAACTTCCTGTTTCCTCCTGGCTGGGACATACTTCACTTGCATGTGACTAGAGGTGGGCGTGACCAGTGGCGTAGCGTGGGTTGTCCGCACCCGGGGCAAGGCAAGTAATTTGCGCCCCCTAACCCGTGGATTGGGACGCAGGTGGCGCTGTGGGTTAAAGCCTCAGCGCCTAGGACTTGCCGATTGAAAGGTCGGCGGTTCGAATCCCTGCGGCGGGGTGCGCTCCCGCTGCTCGGTCCCAGCGCCTGCCAACCTAGCAGTTCGAAAGCACCTCCGGGTGCAAGTAGATAAATAGGGACCGCTTACCAGCGGGAAGGTAAACGGCGTTTCCGTGTGCGGCTCTGGCTCGCCAGAGCAGCGATGTCACGCTGGCCACGTGACCCGGAAGTGTCTCCGGACAGCGCTGGCCCCTGGCCTCTTGAGTGAGATGGGCGCACAACCCCAGAGTCTGTCAAGACTGGCCCGTACGGGCAGGGGTACCTTTACCTTTACTAACCCGTGGATTTGCGCCCCTAACCCTAACCCCCAGATGTTGCGCCAGGTGTGGCCGGCCCCCCTGCACCCCCCACGCCATGCCACTGGGCGTGACCTTACCTGTCCAGGTAACAAAAGGGACAAGACACACAGCACTCTCTCTCTCTTTGACTTCCTCCACTGTTGGAGCAGCTTTATAGCTAGAGATGCTCTGTTGGCTTCCAGCCAACAGAGAACACTGGGATTATCCCCATATGGGATAGATCCACGTGTATATACTTTGTAACTAAGTCTGCCTTCAGGGATCCAACTGTGAACTGATGTGAGTAAACTGCTTTTATATACTTCGCACAAGAATGTGGTGTGTTTATTCTTTTAAGAGCGATATAAGGGAACTTACCAGGAACCTAATAGTGAGAGGCTTACACAAGCCTGCAACCAGCTACCCACTGTGCGTTTAAAATGGGAATGTGAAACTCTGCTAAGTAAAGAAACTTGCTGGCGCAAGTTAGGAAGAATATTAATAAACAATATATCCTCTCCTGCCTCCCTCAACATTGCCACAGTTCCTTGGCTACATGAATATGATGGGGGGGGGGATTCCATGGGGGAATCCTTCCCACAGGAAAGCAGCCACTCTTCAGTCTGGGTAGAAGTCTAACAGAGGGCACCAGGAGCAAATTGGGGTGACTGTAGGGGCAAGCGGCCCCACACTTGTCTAGAGATGCCTACTTTCTGGTGGTACCGGTGGGGGTTTTGGGGGGTGGAGGCTAGTGGTAGCCCCAAAAAGAGCAGTTGGTGGGGTGACCTGCAAGGCAGCAAACCCAGGGGGTCAGTCACAACAAGTGTTGTAGCTGTGAATGAACCAGGGATTAACCTTGCCTGGCTGTATTACCAGCACATCACCTTGGGTACATCATGACTGGAGTTTTTGGGGTGTGAGTTTTTGCTTATTCTTTTTGTCCTCGTTTACTTTACTTTATTTTTATTTATTAAATTTGTATACTGCTTTTCATCCGTAGATCTCAGGGTGGTTCACAACATAGGAATACAATACAGTGGTACCTCGGGTTAAGAACTTAATTTGTTTTGGAGGTCTGTTCTTAACCTGAAACTGTTCTTAACCTGAGGTACCACTTTAGCTAATGGGGCCTCCCATTGCCGCCACATGATTTCTGTTCTCATCCTGAAGCAAAGTTCTTAACCCGGGATAGTATTTCTGGGTTAGCAGAGTCTGTAACCTGAAGCACCTGCAACCCGAGGTACCACTGTATAAAAAAACAACACAGATTTAGTAGGTACAATTAAATGGAAGCAAATTGTGTGTGGTTTAGGTTGTTATTATTTTTACCACCTGACATATTTATTTCTTTATTTGGAAAATTGATGAACTGCATGATCAAAAGGCAACTCTAAACAGTGTGCAAATAGGTTTATAAAGATAAAGCACAGCTAAAATCCACAAACCAATTTTTAAAAATGTACAAGAAATATCATTTGAAAAGGAAGGTCGAACCAATAAAGGTTTTAAAACAAATACAGATAACTAAATTATGTCTCTGGACAGATTTATCAGAAATGGAAAAGTTTTCAGCTGGTGTCTGAAATAAAGGAAAGGTGCCTGTGGTGTGTCAATAGGAAGTGAGTTCCAGACCACAGTGAAGGAACAACTTCTCAAAAGTGGAATTTAGCAGGGGAATAATTTGTATTTTCTCTCTCCCTCAGACATGCAAATATATTGGGTTGCTTCCTTCAGGTTTCCTTGCTTGCCATTATTATTTGACAGCAGAGTATCACCCTCCAAGGAGATCTCATTGAGTTTAGGGTCTGGTCTAGTTCAGATCTTGACAGTGAATTTCATATTAGAAAGCAAAAAATAAAATAAAATTAAGTACTTCTCAGTCCTGTGCATCCCCTCCTGATAATGGAGTACCTACTAGCTTCTTAATAGCTAAACCATTTTATGCTCTCAGCCTCCAGAAGTTCACGTCGGTGGCATTTATTTCCAAGGAAGTGCATTTGATATCAGAATACCAATCCTTCTTCCCTAAAAAATATTAATATAGGTAAAAATATAGGTGGCATGATGAGCTACTGTAAGCACCTTTCAGTGTTCTGTTAGTCTGTTGATCAGGTGACAAGTATATGGAAGATGAGATTGTTTGGAGTAATATCTGAAGTAGCAGCTGAATGTGGAGGAATATGAAAATGCTGAGAAATATGAACATTTCTGATGGAGTATTTACAAGAAGGAGGGGGGAAATGCAGGAATATCAAAATCAGGGCTTGATGTGCCAATAAAAAAAATCATAAAAAGGTTCCTAATGCAACCACTGTATATTAATCATTCCAAAGAAGACAGTCCAAGATGTACGATAGCTATAGTGGCGACTGTACTTGTATATTCAGTTAAGATACAGGCTCGGGAAGGAGATTGATATTAAATCTTCAGGCAAGCAGGCACATGCTTTCGCAGAAAGTTCCTTGTGTCCTTCCCCTTTAGCTAGGGATGAAATGTGTTCTAAAGACAGAGGGACGGTGTATTCCAGGAATTTGTTTCTCTCCCCCCCCCCCCCCCAGGATCTGAAGCTCTTTAGGATTTTCTAAGAAATTTCTGTTGGTGAGGTGTAAGACTCCTTCTAACGACCAAATTAGATGGAGGGGAACACCCTGCACAGCTAGTTCCCCTTGTATCTTCCATTCCTTAAATTGGGTCCTCCCTTAAAGAAGGCACGTGTTGTGGTGAGACCTGGCAACCAAACCCTGTGTTGTGGGTGGGTTCAATTGAATAGCCACAACACCCAATTGGTAGGTTCCTTGATGCTGGGTTTAATCAAGCCAATGGGATGCAGGCTAAATGGATCAATGGACCTATATATACCTATGCACGTGACCCAGAGCTTCCTCTTTTGGTGCGTGCATCGGGACATCTGCCCACCTCTCCCTATATTTAGGACTGTGCACTTGACCTTGCTATGCCATCATGTGTCGTCTGTTATCGGGATAGGGGCACGGCAGGAATTTCCCCCACTTAGCTGATTGGCTGGTACATTGAGGTTTTGCCTGCTGCGTAGCAAATTGTCACAACTTGTAAGGTTGTGGATAGGCTCTGGTTCAGGTGATAGGGATGGGAGAACGCTCTCGCCATCCCTATGTGAAGGGTATTCTGTTAAAGGAATCCAGGGACTCGATGGTTTGGTCAACCCCTGAGAAGGGGTTGTGCCCATGCCTGAGTCCAGGGGAACATTTGGGTGGCGGAGATAGCCTGTTCCAGGCTTTCTGCTTATCCAGGTGTTCACCCTAGGCTGACCTATGCTGGTGCCCTGGGTCAGCGCTACCTGCATGGCAGGAAGCTAGTCGAACCAGAGCCTATGCAACCACTCACTTGCTGTAATCAATAAAGTTGTGGCCTAATTCTGCCAAAAAACAAACCAAAATTTGAGTCTTGTGTGAATGACCTCTCACACCCAAAGCCCTAGAACATGTGAGGGGAGCCTTTGGCCCTCAGATGTTGACCCTCATAATCATATTGGCCATGCAACCGGGGCTGATGAGGGCTGTAATTCGGAAACATATGAGGGCCAAAGGTTCCTCATATCTGCGCTAGAACTGGGGCAAGTATAAACAACATGGTGTCCTCCAGATGTTGATAGAATCCAATTCCCTTCAGTTCTAGTCAGCATGGTCAATGGCAAGGGATGACTGAAGATGGAGCCCAACAACATCTGGAAGGCATTAGATAACCCTGCCACCATAGGTCAACAAGCTTGAAACGCTCTTATGAACTGATGATACAGCAACCTTCACTCTTCATCATATAACTTACCGGAAAACGTATATATCAGGGAACAGTTTGACATTAGGAAAGGTTGCCTGCCTTTTGCCAGAGGCAATCCCTTTTTCGTTAATGACCTTGAAAAACTTTGCAGTATGCTCTGATCAGACAGAAAGGCTTTACCTTCCAAGATCCAATAAATGTTGAGCACATGTGCATGAGATCTATGGATCAAGGGCAGGATCGCTAGCAAAGAAAATAACGTCTTTTCATCTTCTAAAAAGGATAGGGAAAGGTGGCTTGCAGGATGCCTGTGTGAAACCACAAAAACCTACTGCTAATGGAGCAGCAAGCATGGGGTTTAATGATTAATTTAAATAGATTGTGGAGTCTGCTTAGCATCTGGTAGCCTGATATGACCACCAAATCTTAATAAGCCCTGGCTGAGAAGAGGCAATTTGTGAGATAAGTAGGAGAGTCTCCTTGCTTTCCCATAGTGCTCTACACTACCACCTGGTGGCCAAAAAGGAAAGAACTGTCGGCGGGGGGGGGGGGGGAGTCGATGATTGTCATACTCTCTCCACTGCCTCTCCAAGATGTCAGCCACAGTTATGAGGACAAGAGCTCAGGGCTCTGGTGACAGGATTCTGATGCAGGGATTAAACAAAAATGCAGCTTGCAGGGTTAACCTTTAAAGGGGTTAACCTGGTTTTAACCTTTAAAGCCCTATACAGCCTAGGACCCTCGTATCTACGGGACCACCTCTCCTGGTATGTCCCACAGAGGAACTTACGGTCTTCAAACAAAAACATCTTGGAGGTCCCAGGCCACAGAGAGGTTAGGCTGGCCTCAACCAGAGCCAGGGCTTTTTCGGCTGTGGCTCCAATCTGGTGGAATGCTCTGTCACAAGAGACTAGGGCCCTGCGGGACTTGACATTTTTCCCCAGGGCCTGCAAGACAGAGCTGTTCCACCAAGCCTTTGGCCAGGGCACAGCCTGACTCACTTCTTTGGCAATCTTCACAGAACTCTAGCCTAATGGTTGCCATCAATTTGATTTGAATTAATTTTATAATGAAATTATTTTAGAATGTTGTATTATTTTATTGTTGTTAGCCGCCCTGAGCCCGGCTTCAGCTGGGGAGGGCGGGATATAAATAAAAATTTATTTATTTATTTATTTATTTTATTTTTAATTTATTTATTTATTATGCATATATGCTTTCTTCTTATTATTATTATTATGCACATATGCTTTCTGTCCTGATTCTGAAAGAAGACTGAATGGAGGAAGTTGGCTCCTGAACTTTTTATAGCTGTGCACAAAAGGGCATTTCTGCTTCTGTAAGTTGCATGGGGGTGGGAACTTCAGACCTTAAGCCAAAAGCAGCTCTCCAAGCTGCTCTGCACCACGAGGCCAAAGGAGGGCTCATGGGAGTAGTTGGGTGCAGGGATATCAAAGAAGGATGCCAGAAACACCAGCGTGATCCGTTCTAGCGCTTTATTAAAAGAAATCTGCCTGCCTGGTCTGCCAGCCTTTACAGATGCTGCAACAAGGAGGTGGCTTTTCTGCACCCAAGCAAACTTCCATACATTCTTTATACAGACAGCAGCAGACATCACTTGGGTCGGGACTTCCCATCGCTTCACCTGGCCAGAGGAGGGCATAGGTAGCAAATACCCAAGTCAACACAAGGCGGCTTGTAAAGAAGGCGCAGCAGAGAGTGTACTTTTTGAGAATTCTAAGGAAAAACCATCTTCCGCAGAAACTGCTGCTTGCCTTCTATCACTGTGCCATTGAGAGCGTGCTCACTTATGGCTTATGTGTGTGGTATGGAAGCTGTACTACCCACGACAGGATGGGGTTGTGCAGAGTTGTGAAGGCAGCAGAGAGCATTGTTGGCTGCCCACTCTCCACCTTAGAGCAGATTTATGCCACAAGATGCCATAGGAAGGCACTGGACATAGTAAAAGATCCATCGCATCCTGGTCACTGTCTCTTCAAGCTCGTGCCGTCGGGACGGAGATACAGGACGATGAAGACAAGAACAAGCCATCTTAAGAACAACTTCTTCTCCAGAGCGATCTCGGCCCTGAATGGGAAGCCTGGACTTTGAAAGTCATCTAATCTTCCTTGCTGTATTATACTGTATTGTTTTAACTAGTGTTTCTATAGTTGTTTTGATTTTGTGTGGAGTGCCCTACCTGGGTGGATGGAGCAGCCAAGTAATTTCGTGGTCCCCGAGAGGGGGCAATGACAATAAAGATATTATTATTATTATTATTATTATTATTATTATTATTATTATTACAGACAGTTTCTCTTTCTGGGCTCAGAGCCCAGCACCCAACGCCCACAGATAAGCATAACACAAAAGTAAGCTGATTAGCTTGCATATCAAAGCAAGTGAATATAATATATGAGCTCATTGCTACAACAACTACCAATTAATTGTGGGGTTATCTTGATTACCAAAATGGCATAAGTAGAGCTTGCAGAACAGTTCACCTTTGGAGCAACACACAAGCCTCTCTGTCTGGTTCTCAGAACAGTTCACATACCACAGTTACTCACCCATTCCTGACCCTGTTTTGCATTCTACTTGAGTGTTTTCGCCTGGCTGAAATGTGCCTTCGAGCTCTGAGGAGACCTCTTCCTTGCCTGTTTGGAGGATAGTGTATGGGAAGAAGCTAGTCTGCTGTACAATGGTGGAATTTGTGTCCATTGCTCTGCTTGGCTCTGGCACAACTCACCATTGGCATGTGACCCTCGGAGGGGATTGATTGATTGATTGAATTTATATACCGCCCTGTACCTGGAGGTCTCAGGGTGGTTCACAGAAAAGATCACAATATATAAAATCAAAATAAAAACAATAACCCAATAACCCCCCCCCAAAAGAGCCACATTTTAAATGGGAATAGGATGTTGATCAGGTCAACCAAAGGCTGGTTCAAAAGGAATGTTTTGCCTGGCGCCTAAAGGTGTATAATGAAAGTGCCAGGCGAACTTCCCTGGGGAGAGCATTCCACAGACAGGGAGCCAATGAAGAGAAGACCTGTTCTTGTGTTGCCACCCTCGAGACCTTTTGAGGAGGAGGCACATGAAGAAGGGCCTCAGAAAATGATCTTAGGGTCTGAGTAGGTTCATATAGTTGACCATAAATGAATGCGGGATCTTTAGGGATTAACCACTAAACCACTCTGAGATACTGTAGCACGCTGAGGGGAATAGGGATCTCTAAACAACAAATCAGCACTCTTAATGAACTCTGGCTCCTAGAATTCTTTGGGGGAAGCCATTATGGTTTAAAGTGGTATCACAGTGTTTTTGATGTATGGGCAGTGCTAGATTTATGTATAAGCTAAACAAGCTATAGCTTAGGGCCCCACTCCCTTGGGGACCCACAAAAAAATTAAAGGATGTACATTTCCAAAATATAAGATAAAAAACAAATAAAATAAAATACATCATACAGCAACAGTGTTTTGTGTTGTGTAGGCTCCTATGATGTACCGTAAGTAATGGGCCCTGCCTGCTAGCCTGCTCCCTAAAATATCACTGGTTTGCTCATTTCTATATATAGGGTGCCTACATTCTCCATTGACTGGTTGCACGGCATGTATTTCACTATTAATATATTTCTTCTTAATTGTATTTCAGTTCAACAATTTGATAAAATACATATTTTGTTATGTGCAAATGGCTTTAGATACCTATTAGGTCCATAAATTACCATATAGCGTATATTCAGCTCAAAAAAACAGTGACAATTTGTTGTTGACAAAGAACAGCTGGACATATAAAGGGCCCCATTACCTTCAGTAGCTTAGGGCCTCATCAAACCTAAATCCGGCCCTATGTATGGGACAAATGTGGCCTGAGTCTGTACATAACTTCTTGCTACAGCTAAATGACCATATAAAATTGACCCTCCTGATCAATTTGCAGGTTCCGCCACACCCTGCGGGAAGAAGGGATGTCCTTGCGCAACTGTTCCCATCCTCCCTATTTGCATAAGAGACAACCATGGCCATTGCAATGATATAAAATCAAGGTCTGCTCTTTTTTATTGCTTTTGGTCACAGCAAATTAGCTATTACAAGTGCATTATGCTTTGAATCTTTTCTCTATTGCTTTGTGAACTCCCCCCCCCCAACTTCCATCTCGTTTTTTTCTTCCTAAAAGGTATATTCAAGCCATCAAACGCATAGAGTTCAAATATTGCCACAAAACTGCATTTGATGATAAAATATTTAATGTACAGTAATAAAAGCACAGAAGTGATTACCTAACTCTTTAGGTTAAACACGATCCACTTAAACAAATAGCTCGGGGTGGGGGGAAATAATTCCTCAACAGCTTTAGAATTGGAACATATATTCCCATTGGTTTGATTTATGGATGTTTAAATTAATTGCACAATCCCACAAATATGTGTTTAAAACAGTTAATGATGTAGATACATTTAAATAAATCTCAGATAAAAGGGACAATACCAGTCATGGGTAAAAAAAAACCTTAAAGCACAATGGGCCATCTACTCAACTCCATTAAACTTAATTGAAATACTCTGGCAAATTTCAAGGGGAGCAGGTATTAGCCCCATCTACAAAATGGGAATGATCAGGTATCCACAATGAAGCGAGCTATTAAGAAGCAAATGCCATCACAGAGATGCCTGGCTATATGGGATTCATCTTAATGAGAATGGCGCCACATAGCAGAGGAATAGCAGCCCATGTGCTTCAGGAGTGCATCTCTCCCAATGGCCGGGTTCATCCTGCTCTTATGGAAATCAGCACGCATTAAGACTTCATGCCTTTAAGCATTTACTCTCTCGTACTGAACTTTATTAATCACATATGCCATCTCTCCCAATTTTCTGCACCTGAGGCAGGATCTGGCCTCGGGTGTTTGCAGATTATTCTCAAGAGTGCATGACCCCCCAAACCTCTTTGTGCCTTACTAGCACGGGACCCTTCCACAAAATAGAGAATGGTAGCAAATGCAACTAAGGACAGAGAGTTGCTGTGTTCAACACCAGCGGAAGCTGTAATTATTGTCAAGCTCCTACACTCAGGACTGTAAAAATTTGTCATGGCAAAGCCTATAGTTGCTATACCCTTATCAGAGGAGAGCAGCAGCTGTGTTCCCAATCATTATAATTATTTTATTATTTAAACAATACTTAATAAATCCGTCTTGATGTGATATGCAAACTGTTAAGTTGTGGGTGAACATATCAGACGACATAGCGATTCTTCAAATAGCTCTTGTTTATTCACAGGCCAGGACAGAACTGAACTGAAGGGTTCAGTCAGCCTGCTTATATAGAGCTCCAGCACAATGTAAACTATCCAATCACTGAACATCACTTTCATTCCCTTATTTGCATAACTATCTACAGTATCCCCCTGCTGGCCCAGGGTGAGAACTTCAGTACATAACACAAACTATAACAACAAGAAGAAGAGAAGAACAAAAAAGTTTTAAAAAACAGCATGGGAAAGAGCATAATATGACATTATTATTGAAGTGTACATGGGTTCCCATGAAACGAGACACAATGATAACAGCAAGAACCTTTATAGAACTAACAGAACTGGACAACAGGGGCAAAGCAATTGCTTATATACATTTCTGAAGGCCTGGGCCACTCCCACTCTCAACGTGATTGGCTGTCTGAACTCCCAAGCTGCAAATCTCAACTCAGAGTTTAAGAGCCAATGGCAGTTGCTCAAATCCTGAAATGTTCTCTGATTGGATATCATGTATCGAATCAGAACACAGGGGCTCAGAATCCTTCCTTCAGGCTCAGGCAAACACAGACCACTGAATACATATGTACAAAATGGACACCCATGGCTAGTCAGATTGCTGGAATAAAAATGCCTTCAGTAGTTGGGCTCCCCTGATGATATTTTTCTAATGGAGGAAATCAAAACTACCAATCTCCTGCACTACAGTTTGGCCAAAGAAAGAAAGAAAAGAAAGAAAACCAGACAGGAAGACCCTGGATATTCTCTAAGCCCTGCTCCCCCCACCCATTAGTTAAACTTTGCATTAGTTAAACTTAGCAAGAGAATGGGTGCAAAACACTTTGAACAAAGTGCTATACAAATTCTGCAGTGTTATAATTCACAGATAAGCATCATGTCAGGAAAGAAACATTAATAATCCATTCACAACCATTCAGATGCCACCCCCTGCACACATACACACACACACTTTACAAGTGCACCATATTTTTGGTTTCTTCAACTTGCAGTTGCAATCTGTCCTCCTTGACATAATTTACACATTTACACATTTTTGCAGAGCAAAGCATGGCCGCACCGGGTTGCTTATTCCCCCCACCCCCTCTTTCTTTCTCCTTTATAAAAAAATTCCAAGAAACATAAGCACACCCAGGAGACTCGGCGCACGAGATTAGCAAAGCATATGATCGAGTTTTGCCAATATGATATCAAAGGCACACGTTTGATTTGAAGTTGTGTCAAAATGTACCTGCTGCTCTTCTTTTGAAAATGGAAATGTGCTGATGTGTTAGCCTCTCCTAACACACACGAGATTTGCAATGCAGTGAATCGTCAGGGCAGACCATTGGCCGTTATTAAGCATGCTGTCTCACTGCTAGATTCTCAAAACTGTTGAACTGCATATCACCCAATACAATCAAATTTTTCTGCTTACCAAAGGAAGTGTAAAATCAGAATTATCCAAAATTTAAAACAATTGTTGTAGGCTTTGAATCTCTCACTTTAACAGGATTCCTTCACTCAGCCTTTAGTTTCAGCCTTGCTATTCTGGATAAATATATTTTTTTAAAAAATGTATGTACCATTTTCATATGCTAAAAACTTTTTTTTTGCTTACTCAGACACGTAGTTTTATTATATACAGTATATTTGTTTTTTAAAAGGTTGATAATATTTGTATCTTGATTGTTTTATTATGTCTACTCTTTTCAAAGTCTGTAGTTTCGAAATGAATATTTTTTTACCATTTTATGTCAACAGTTTTTAGATGGTGGTGGTGGTGATTTCATAAGCAGTATATAAATCTAATTTAAGCAAAATAAATCAGTCTCAAGCTAAGCAGGTCTGGGTCTGGTCCATGCTTGGATGTGAGATCAACCCTCAAAGACACCAACTTGTATTCCATGTTGGAAGAAAGGAGGACTATAAAGGTATGAAGACAGCAGTGAGGCTTGCCGATCAGAAGGTCGGCGGTTTGAATCCCTGCAATGATGTGAGCTCCCATTGCTCTGTCCCAGCTCCTGCCAACCTAGCAGTTCAAAAGCACACCAGTGCAAGTAGATATATAGGTTCCGCTGAGGCAGGAAGGTAAACAGTGTTTCCATGTGCTCTGGTTTCCATCATGGTGTCCCATTGCGCCAGAAGCGGTTTAGTCAAGCTGGTCACATGACCCAGAAAGCTGTCTGTGGACAAACGCTGGCTCCTTCGGCCTGAAGCAAGATGAGCGCCGCACTCCATAGTCGCCTTTGACTGGAACTAACTGTCCAGGGGTCCTTTACCTTTATAAACCATGGAACTCATTCCTACAGGAGGTAATGATGGTGGCCAACTTGGATGGCTTTAAAGAGGATTAGACAAATTCAAAGAGGGGAAGGCTGTCAGTGACTGCTATCCATTATGTCTTTGTTCTGTCTCCTCTGTCTCTGCAGCAGTTCCTGGGAAACATAGGTGGGCAGAGTGCTGTTGCTTTCAGGTCCAGCTTGCAGGCTTCCAACAGACATTTGGTTGGCCACTTTGAGAACAAGAAGTTGGACTAGATGTTCTAATGTTCATGTTGTTGTTGTTGTTTAGTCGTTTAGTTGTGTCCGACTCTTCGTGACCCCATGGACCAGAGCACGCCAGGCACTTCTGTCTTCCACTGCCTCCCGCACTTTGGTCAAACTCATGCTGGTAGCTTCGAGAACACTGTCCAACCATCTCGCCCTCTGTCGTCCCCTTCTCCTTGTGCCCTCCATCTTTCCCAACATCAGGGTCTTTTCCAGGGAGTCTTCTCTTCTCATGAGGTGGCCAAAGTATTGGAGCCTCAGCTTCACAATCTGTCCTTCCAGTGAGCACTCAGGGCTGATTTCCTTCAGAATGGAGAGCCCCTTCGCCACGGCAAGGCAGTGATCCATGAAGGGGTCTAATGTTCATAGAATCATAGAATTGTAGAGTTGGAAGGGAACATGAGGGTTATCAGGTCTAACCCTAACCCTAACCCTAACTTCCTGCAACACAGGAATCTTTTTGCGCAAAGTGGGGCTCAAACCCACAGCCCTGAGATCAAATGACTCATACTCTACTGCCTGAGCTGTCACAGAGGCTGACTTATATACACAACCACTGATTCTACTGTAATAGATTTCTGAGTGTCTGCCTATTCCTGCTTCCAAATTTCCATTGCCAGATCAGAACAAATTTGCCTTAGCCCCTGAACAAAATTCCTAACCATCAAAGGCCTTTGAATTCTCCAGCTAATCGTTGCTTTATTGAGTTACCTTGCCAGTCCTGTTATTTCTTTTAAATAGAGATTTAATGTGCATGAACTGGAGGGGAATGAAAGGTGATCGCAACAGTGAAGGACAAATCAATAGAAGACGCTCCGTGCTCTTCTTGGCTATGTGTGCGGGTCAAACAAAAATGAGCAGAAATGTCTTCAAGGTCCTCGCAAGCAATTACTTTAATACAGACGATAATTAAATTCGCATGATGTTAAATGTAGATTATTAATTTTTAAAGAAATTAAATAGATGTATCACAGGGAGAAATTAGAGCTACCTGGCCTAAGCAATGATTTTAGTCATTGTAAGGTGGCAGAAAGATATATCTAAATTTGTCTGGCAGGGCAAAAAGCCCAGAATAAAATTTAAGATTTTAACTGACGCAAAAGATAGAGGGGGTTTTGCCCTGCCGGACTTAAGACTCTATTATGAATCAGCGGCTTTCTGCTGGTTGAAACACTGGCTACTCCTTGAAGACACAGACATTTTGGACTTAGAAGGGTATGATAATAACCTTGGTTGGCATGCATATCTATGGTATGACAAGGTAAAGGTGCATAAAGGCTTTAAAAACCATATTATTAGGAAAGCTTTGTATAATGTTTGGATTCGATACAAAGATTTGTTGGAAAGTAAAACCCCTAGGTGGTTGTCACCAATGGAAGCCAAGGCGGTGAAAAAATTAAACATGGAACCTAATTGGCCAAAATATTGTGAAATCCTAGAACAAGATGGTGAAAAGTTTAAACTCCAGAGTTATGAGAAGCTAAAGTTTAAAGTTCGAGATTGGTTACATTACTATCAGATAAATGAGACATTTAAGCAGGACAGGAAATTAGGATTTCAGAAGGAGAGGTCAAAGTTAGAAACAGAACTGCTAGAACCCAATACTAAGAATTTATCTAGAATGTATAACTTGCTGTTGAAATGGAATACACAGGAGGAAACGGTTAAATCAGCTATGATTAAATGGGCACAGGATATCGGTCATGACATTATGTTTGCTGACTGGGAACAGTTATGGACCACCGGTATTAAGTTTACGGCATGTAGTGCCTTAAAAGAGAACATAATGAAAATGATCTATAGGTGGTACATGACCCCAGTCAAGCTTGCAAAAATCTACCATTTGCCCAATAATAAATGTTGGAAATGTAATGAGTCTGAAGGTACTTTCTATCACCTTTGGTGGACCTGCCCAAAGATCAAAGCCTTTTGGGAAATGATCTATAATGAAATTAAAAAAGTCCTTAAGTGGACATTTATAAAGAAACCGGAGGCTTTTCTCTTGGGCATGGTCGGCCAGTTGGTGCCAAGGAAGGATAGGACTTTTTTTATGTATGCGACCACAGCAGCAAGGATCCTGTTGGCAAAGTATTGGAAGATGCAAGAACTACCTACTCTGGAAGAATGGCAGACAAAGGTGATTGACTTTATGGGACTGGCAGAGATGACCGGCAGAATCCGCGACCAGGGGAAAGAGACAGTGGAAGAGAACTGGAAGAAATTTAAAATATATCTTAAAAATTGTTGTAAAATTGAGGACTGACAAGATGTCTAGGGGTAAGAAATAGAGAATTACAGCTGTAAACATTAACATTAAGGAAATTTAAAGAAAACTACTAGAGAAATTGACTGAAGGGTTGCTAAAGAGTTGTAAAACAAGGATGCAGTGAAAGGGAGGTATGGGGAAGTCATGTTTTAAATGTTTTTATATGCTTTTGTTTTGTGTTTTGTTTGTCTTTTTGTTAAAAAACCAATAAAAATTATTATTAAAAAAAAAAAGATTTTAGTCATTGTAATTTGAAGGAACTACAGAAAACGCCATAGGCTTAAAGCGTTAAAAGTCAATCCGTCAGAGAACACCCTTAGGGAGAATACATACAATATATTTTGGAAAGTTATTTGTTTGCTTGCTATGTATTTGAACACCTCTGAAGATATTGTAGCAAAATTTTGCGAGATAGTTCTTTGTGCCACTGAAGTCAGTGGAACTTACCTCTGAGGGTTGGAGGCATGGTTTGGAGGCTGCTGTTTTTAGGCTGTTATCCTCCCTTCATTCAGAATTTCTGCTTCTGTGTTTAATTAAAGCTGTAGGGAAGAAAGCAATTATGATGCAAGAGGTCCACCCACATTGCCTTCCATGTTTAAGAAAGCGCCTGGTCGGCATTGACCCGTGAAAGGCCCTTATCAGTTGTGGTTCCCCATTTGTGATTTGCTGTCACTGGTGAGATATATCTATTTCCTTCAATATTAACTTTTAGGAAGAACTTTACCTGTGCACTGAGGCTTTGAATGACTGAAATATACTGTTTCTTGCGAGGCTGAAATTATTAACAGTGAGGGGATGTGACTGTTTTACATGTTATACTGTTCTCACATATTTTTAGATGTTCCTGGTGCATTTAGAAGTTTCTAATTTTATTTTTAAATTTTTAACAGTATTGCTTTATCAATTTGGCACTTACTGCCCTGGACAACTTTGTGAGGAAGAGTTGGATAGCAATTTAATAAATAAAAGAATAAATACAAATAACCCACAGGAGAAGGGGACAACGAGGCTGGGCACATGAGATCTGTCTACCCATTGGCCTTCTCACTGATCTCCACAAGTTGAGGGGGGAAACTTTTGAATTTGGGAGTTTTCAATGCATGTGTAAGTTTCCCGTATCTTTTAGAACCACACACAAAAAATCAGGTTTCTAAAATGCATGGAGAGCCTACTCAGGTAGAAAAATCTGCCAGCTGCAGGGGTTATTCCCACAACATTTAGAGGGTGGGAGGTGTCAGGCGGGGATTGGACCTTTCACTCTCATTCTTACTAACCTCTCTTAGGCATTGATTAAAAATAACCCCTTAAATAGAGCATGAGTTTTGGGGGTTGTTTGCTGTTAAAAGCAGCAGCTAAGGATCTAGGAAGGCATTGTATTCCGCCCCACTGTGTTCGTCCCATGCAGCCCTGCTTTCATTCTGCTGCAGTTCACCTTCTGCCAAAAACCTACATGATACATTTCACTGTCCATTGTGCTGAAATGACACAATTTATGTAATTTATACAACTAATTAAATAAATTACAAACATTACGTATGTGAAGTTGTTGTTAACATTACTTTACCCCATTCATTCTGATGCAAAGGAAACACAATGCAAATCAAGTATGCATTGTTTGCAGACCAAAAGCAACAACAACCGTGAATACCAAAAATATTTACTGGATTGGTTTCCATTCCGGACATGGGACGAATAAGCAAACATTGGCTATTTCCACTCCCATTTCTGCTTTCATTAGAATTCTCTGATATCCCTACAAGCGACAAATAATTCCTAATCTCCCCCTCTTTTTTATATCCTATAGCAGACTATGATGTGCCAGGGGGAATGCCTTCCCCTCTGCACACAAAAGGCAGAAAAATTCCCAGCTCTGCAAAAGCAACCATCTGGGGAGGGGGAAGCCAAATGTGCTGTATGTGGGATGGCACATTTTTGTTATTAAAATATTACAGCAGAATATCCTTAAAATACATTTGTGTGTGAACTACAGCATTCATTAATTAAGGCCATTAATTAAGAAAAGCAAACTGTAGCCGTCTAAATTTGTCGCTGCCTTTCCAAAGGAAAACTCAGACAGATGACAAAGCCACAATTTTCGGGATGTTAACGGTGTTTAGGGTTCTATTATTTATCCATGGGACTAGCAAACCTCATGAGCTTTGTAGGCAATTACAAAAAGAAAAAGGAAAGAGAAAGACTCTCTTTTGTTCTACATGAAGTTTACCCCCTAGAGAATTAAACGATCCTCACATCCCCCACTCTTGCACTATCAGGCAAGAAGTGTGGGGTAGGAATGCCAGCACAACTTTCACAATTTTTCATCACAGCTATTTTTTTTCCCTGTTACAAAATGTCCTTGTCAGAAAAACCTCCTGATAATTAACCCACTGTATTTCGATGGTATTTCTGCATCGACTTTGAGAAAATGGCTGACATTGCTATGATGTGATGTCAGGAATCAGAGACTGTCTATATGGGGTGGTGGTTTTCTACGTCATTAAGATTTATATATTTTTGTAAACTGCTTTGGGTTTGTGTATGTGTGTGCGTGCTTTTTTTTTACAATCAAGCAGTGTATAACTTTCATGAGATAAATAAATAAATAAATTGACTGCACCGGTGTTCAAATTACAAGAAGATTTGCAGCCTCCAGAAGGATGGTTGCCTGCCTTCACATCTATGACATGTTCTGCACCCATAGAAGACTTCCAGCTGAGCTTTCCAATGAAGGATAAGCAAATGTAGCAGGCAACAAAGGACTAAAATGATATTATTTCTTTGGGATTCCAGTATGGCCACTTTCATTCCATCACCCAACCACCCACCCTGGTATTTCCAGATTCCTGGTTTCTGTTCAAACCACTCTGAGCTGAAATAGTCGAACCGCTAATGCAATAAAAGGAAAGAAAAGAAGTGACAATATATGGAATTTAATTTACCCTTGCTCTGGATGCTTATAGGTGTAGAATATCAGTTGGTCAGCATGAAAAGCCTGGCAGATATTTCCCTATCTGCATGTTAAAGAAACTGCAGTGGATGTTGGAAGGCAAAATAAATAAACATTTTTCAAGAATGACAAATAGAGTGAATTATTGGAAATATGAAAGTCGCTGAAACCGGGCCTGGGCAGTTCCTTCCTCTTATACTACCTAATTGGGTTTCCAACGCTTGTATAGTCATTCAAACTGGATAGTTGTTTGCTGGTTCATTCAGGTCTCTTCCCAATTAAAGTGGGCCTTTTAGCAGGTCTGTGCGATAAGGTGCACATTTCTGAAGCACTCCATTCCGCTTTGTCTGTACTTCATCAGATTAACATTAGGGCGTGAAATCTCCAAGACAATATAAATGAGATCAATAAACAGCGCAATCAATCTCAGCTAGTTTTAAGTGTCCACAGAGGTATTTAATGGGACTTGGTGCAGCCTGACACTCTCACGCCGACCCGAGGACAGAGAAATGAAAAGAAGACATAGGCACACACAAGCTTATGCCACAGTAGCAGAGCCCATGCTTTGCACAATGAACTTTGCACAGATCATGAGCCCTTCATGTTCAGGGATGGGGAATTGTCTTCAGCCAATGGGCCATCACAAGAAGATAAGCAGAATCGCGGCCGTCTTTAGCATATTCCAAAGGGGGGACAGGCCATGATTGTTGAGCTTTTTTTAGGGGGGCAGCTCAGAGTTGTTGAGCTTTTTTTTTTTTGGTTGGGGGGGGGCATGCAACTCTCTCAAGGGAGGAGAGCAGTGTGTCCGCCAGCCATAATGCTGTATTGTTTTTAACACTTGATTGGAAGCCACCCAGAGTGGCTGGGGAAACTCAGCCAGATGGGCGGGATATAAATAATAAATTTTTATTATTATATGGTTGGTGGGCACACAACTCTCTCCCATGCCACTGCGGGAGGAGAGCAATCCCCACAAAGGCTTGGAGGGAAGCTGCATGCCCGTATGAGCCGCATGCATGCGCTGGGCGGGCCTCTCGATGACCCACCAATCCCAGGTGTGCAGGAGGGCAGAGCCAGACGGCTGCCTCAGCACCCACAGCAGAAAAGCCTGTGGCACTCTGAATGGCTCTGTTCCACTTGGCAGCGTCTCTCACCTGGCCTGGCTCTTCAATCCCCAGACTCCAAATCTCGGCCCCAAACTCTCAGCCTGATGCCCCTGAGAGCCCGGCACCCGGGTGCCCTGCACCCCTAGTGCCTATGGGTAAGCCGGCCCTGAGAAGAGTCCTGCTGGACCAGGCCAATGACCCATCTTGACCAGTATCCTGTTCACACAGTGGTAACAAGGCCCCATATCTGTCAATTACATGACAGGTGAGGGGAGTGAGACTTTGCGCTGACCATCAAGCAATGGCTTCTTCCACCTATCTTGCCCCACCCTCCAGCCCTAGGAGCCTTCAGAATGAAGCTGCTGCCACAGGCATTATGTTTATGTGTCTTTTGATGAACTGAGTGGAAGACCTTGAGTCATGAGGGTGGGGAGAGTGTGTGAGTAGATTCAAAAGTGCTTAGTTTGTTTTTGGTTGATAGTTTGTTAATGTTGTTAATATTGCTTGGTGGATTATGAGTGATGTAGTGGTCTGTGAATCTTATAATCTTGTACAGTGGTACCTTGGGTTAAGAACTTAATTTGTTCTGGAGGTCCGTTCTTAAGCTGAAACTGTTCTTAACCTGAAGCACCACTTTAGATAATGGGGCCTCCTGCTGGTGCCGCACCGCCAGAGCACGATTTCTGTTCTCATCCTCAAGCAAAGTTCTTAACCCGAGGTACTATTTCTGGGTTAGTGGAGTCTGTAACCTGAAGCGTCTGTAACCTGAAGTGTATGTAACCCGAGGTACCACTGTACTATGGTTTTGCTGTTTAGCTTATTTTTTTAGTTGTTTTGCTAATGTTATTAATAATAATAACAATAACAACAACAACAACAATAATAATTTATTTATACCCTGCCCATCTGGCTGGGTTGGTTTGCAATACATTGAAACATCAGTCATTAAAAACTTCCCTGATGTCTTCTAAACGTCAGATAGTTGTTTATTTCTTTGACATCTGATGGAAGTGTTTTAATAGTGTTTTATGATTTGCAATTGTTTTACTGATGCTTTGTTAATCATTCCATATTATCTATGTTGTGTTTGTGATGTTCCATTGTGTTATTGTTATTTATCGGTCGTGAGCTGCTTTGAGTGAAAAGCGGCATAGAAATATGATAAATGCCAAGAAAACATATCACCGCAATATCAGGTCAAGCATTTTCCTTTGCATGCACAGTGTGAAATCAACCCAAATGGGCAAACATCCTGGGAGTTGCAAGCAATGCTGATCAGCTGATTGGTAGTGCCAGTACAAACTTTGCTTTTGCTAGGAAGCAGCATTTTAATCTGCCCTACACCTGTCAGGTGGTGGGCACAGAATGGTGGAAATGGCCAAATTTGGACCCTTGCTGGCAGTGGCGTAGCGTGGGTTGTCAGCACCCGGGGCAAGGCAAGTAATTTGCGCCCCCTAACCCATGGATTTGCGCCCCCTAACCCTAACCCCCAGATGTTGCGCCCGGTGCGGCCGGGCCCCCCTGCACCCCCCACGCTACGCCACTGCTTGCTGGGACCATGGACCAAAGGTTAATTATTTCTATTCTAAATTAATTAGGATTGGCAAAGCATGTGATTTACCAGTGAGCTATAGTTCCTTGCTAAGGGGCATAGCAAAACAGGGAGGTGCCGCATACTAACTCAGGCATAGGCAAACTTGGCCCTCCAGATGATTTGGGACTAGAACTCCCATCATCCCTAGCTAACAGGACCAGTGGTCAGGGATGATGGGAGTTGTAGTCCCAAATCATCTGGAGGGCCGAGTTTGCCTATACCTGTACTAACTCATACAATTGGTCTATTCAGCTCAGTATTATTTACGCTGATTGGCACCAGCTTTCCAGGGTTTCAGACCAGGAGTTTTTCCCAGAACATGAGTTAGTTACTCATCCTTATTTGCAAAAAATGCTATGGAAGTATATATTGCAATTGCAAATTGCTTGCAACAACCTCTGACAAGGAAAAGCAACAATTAGGATTTCACAGAAGTTTCTCTCTCTCTTTTTTTCTTTTGAGAAAGGAGAAAGAAAAGTGAACTTTTCACATTGCGCACATTTTCAGTGGCACCACATTGGCACACAAGTTAGTAAGTTTGCTGAAGTCCTCTGCCAGTACGCCTTGTGTGGTTTTAGTGCCTTCTGAACTGCCCTGGGAACTCACCCTCCCCGCAAGATCTCTTGCTCAGCCCTTTCATCTGTAACCTTTCCGCAAGTAAATGCTAATTGAAAAAGAAGAAACACCACTAATCTTGGAATTTAAATGCATTTAACAAAACCAATCTCAATCTAAATTGTTCTTTCGCCATTCCCTTTTCCCCAACAGATGTCAAGAAACTGCAATTCCTATTAAGAACACTTGACTGTTTACTCAGCAAGAGAACTCCAGGCTCCGGCTGCATCAATCTAAATGTGTTTCAAGACGTCAGACCTTGAAAAGTCATGACAGTTGCTTGGTTATTTTTAAAAAGAAATCTTTCCATAAAGGATTTGTGGAAGGTTTTCTTTCTTCTGTCTCCCCAGCTCCAATTGTCTGTGCCACCACCATATTTATTTTTGAATAGTGGAACCAACACTGATGTCGTGTCTCATTTAAACATGGAGCATGTATTTCCTTCCACCATGTGATGAGCTATTTTTGTTGTTGGTATTGTTCTGTTGTAAACTTGCTCTTCCGCCTAAGGATCCCATTGTGGGGTTTTAGCTGTACAACGGCTGTGCAAGGTACATTAGGCTGAGTGACTCGACCAAGGCAACCGAGCGAGCTTCATGGTCGAGGAGGGATTTGAATCTCATATTCCCACTCGTCCAAGTCCAACGCAACAGCCACTGAAAGACATTGGCTCTCTTGTTAAGGCTGGCAGTGTTACCAAAGGAGAGGATGGTTGGTGGATATTGTGTCATTTGACATAAGAACATCAGAGAAGAACTGGCTGGATCAGGCCAATGGCCCACCAGCATCCTGTTCTCACAGTGGCTAAGTGGATTCCTCTTGGAAACAAAAGGCCTCTCCCCTCCTGTGGCTTCCAGCAACTGGTATTCAGAAGCATTACTTCTGTGGCAGTATAAAAGGTAAAGGTAAAGGGACCCCTGACCATTAGGTCCAGTCGTGACGGACTCTGGGGTTGTGGTGCTCATCTCGCTTTACTGGCCGAGGGAGCCGGCGTACAGCTTCTGGGTCATGTGGCCAGCATGACTAAGCCGCTTCTGGTGAACCAGAGCAGCGCACGGAAATGCCATTTACCTTCCCGCCGGAGTGGTACCTATTTATCTACTTGCACTCTGGGGTTGCAGCGCTCATCTCGCTTTACTGGCCGAGGGAGCCGGCATACAGCTTCCGGATCATGTGGCCAGCATGACTAAGCCGCTTCTGGCGAACCAGAGCAGCACACGGAAATGCCGTTTACCTTCCCGCCAGGTATGCACTTTGACATGCTTTCAAACTGTTAGGTTGGCAGGAGCAGGGAGCGAGCAACGGGAGCTCACCCCGTCGCAGGGATTCGAACCTCTGACCTTCTAGCATAGTCATTATGGCTTGTAGCCAATGATGGCCTTCTTCTCCAACAGAGGAATATCTGCATGCACAGTAATGACAGATGAATTCCCTTTGGTTCATTTCAGAACTGATGTTCCTCAGTGTTGTGTTGTGTTTTTTGCAGTGTGTGTGGGGGGACAGGATGAAACAACAGCATACATTTGTTTTCCTTGAGTTCTTTTCTGGCTTGTAATGTCTTCATATCCACACTGATGGGGCCATATGCATATGCCTTGCCATTAAGGATGAGGGAGAAATTTGATGCAGTCCACATTTAAAGGTGAACCTCCCTAATTCACAGTTCCTAAAGCAATACAAAAACCGAAACACAACCATACTTTGAAATTCAACTCGTCTGAATTTTGCTATGTCCAGACAAGTAAATTGTACAAAAATGAAATATGTACACAGTAGTGAAAGCAGAAGATAAAGATGCATTATTTTAGGGAGAATTGCTTTACAATAATGTGGATAAATTTTCATGAGGACTTTAAAAAGAAATTGCAAACTGATGTGGAAATCTGGAGAAGTGAATTTGGGGAAAAAATCCAAATTGCCCAATTTGTCCATCCCTACCTATCCTACTGTGTGAAACAATGACATGGCACAACAAACTTTTACAAAAGTCATGCCTCTGAGATAAAAGTAGCCATTTCTTATATATTTTCAGGTGCTGACAATGAAAATGCAAACTTGGCTACTGATTCTTAGAGATGCACAACAGTTTATTATATTCGTCACCTTAACCCAAATGAAGAAGATACTCACCAACTAAGAAGCTGTTGGGCTGCTTTCTTGGGTGGTCTGGTCATGTGGTTCATAGCTATCAGTTCACACAAATCCCCTTCTGAAATGTTCCCATGCATTCAATAGGCACAGTGAGGGGCAGGGAGAGCTAAGCACCTTGGCCCTCCCTTCACTGTTGTTCTCTTGTAAACATCCCCTGCCCAACATCCCTGGGTGTTCACTGGAGCTCTGGACATCCACCTAGAAAGTGGCCAGTTTGGGCACCAGGTTCCTTGTCCTTTGCTTCTTTCTCTTTTTGCTGTCTGATGAGAAAGAGGAAGGAGCTAAGTCAGAATGCTCCGAGTGTATTATATGTAAATAAAGTAGATTAGCCAAGATACTGAGCTATAGAGTCTGTTACACGAACCACCAATACTCTGCAGGATCTGTAAGTGTGCTGATGCCTCTTGGTATCAGTTGCTGTGATGTTCAGGCTGGAGAAAGCTTCTGAAGCTCCCGAACGGCCGACCAGGAGGGAGAGAACATGCCAGTCAGGCATGTGTCTCTGCCAGGGTCCTTCACACGAATAGGATGATCCTAACAAAAATGTCAGATATAAAAAACTTTCCAATACAGGACTGCCTTCAGATGTCTTCTAAAAGTTGTGTAGTTATTTAACTACATAAGATCTGATGGGATGGTGTTCCACTGCCAAAAAGGCCCTCTGCCTGGTTCAGAGATGCAGAGGATTGAACCTGAGGGCGTCTGCATGCTCCGCTACTGAGCTATGGCCTTTCCCCTTATCTATGTTGCATATTGTCCATCACCACCCTCTTGAGATAACAAAGGGCAACAAGAAGAAGGTGGAGTCTCTGTAAGGCCTCAGGGTTCTTGGTTTTGGACCCCCTGGCAGAGTGTGGGTAGATGGCCATTCATACTGAGCTCAGAAGCAAGTCATGGCAACATTATTTTCACTGCAAGGCTTTGATATCTTTGCTAGCCATCATTTGACTGCTTTGTAACTTGTGTATTTATTTTGTCAAAGGTTGCATGGCTTTTCTCCCCACTATTTTTTTTTTTTTAAGTTAGTTTACAGCTTATTAACTTAGATTGCCATGAATAGCTCCTGTGGGTTTTTCTGCTGAGACAAGGAGCAGGATAACGGATTTCTCAAGGCCAATCTGGAAGACTTTAAAACACATTAATGGCTATCAGTGAAGCAGCAGGAGGAAGAATGGGGTGCTTTTGTTTTGTTTTTAACTGTCTTTGCTTCTTGAGCTTTTTATATGTTCATTCATTCATTCATTCATTCGCTCATTCATTCATACTGCTTCTTGGTTGCCGCTCCAGCCAATAAGTGATGTACAAAAATGTTTAAAAACCAAGATTGCTTTAAAAGCACGGAGCAGAAAACACAACAACTTAAACAACTTAGCTGGGACAAGCATACCATATTAATAGCGAGTATATCCAACACCAGCAGATGTCTGGGAGAAAAGAACATGGGGTGTTTTATTTTTAAGGAATTTATGCTGAAAGCCACCCAGAGAGGCCGAGACAACCCGGTCAGATGGGTGGGGTACAAATAATAATAATCTTGAGATGGTGGTTAAGAAGGAAAGTCATTCATTAATGATTGTGTTATTTATTTATTTATTGGTTGGTTGGTTGGTTGCATTTACAGTGGTACCTGGGGTTAAGAACTTAATTCGTTCTGGAGGTCCGTTCTTAACCTGAAACTGTTCTTAACCTTTAGCTAATGGGGCCTCCTGCTGCCGCTGCGCGATTTCTGTTCTCATCCTGAAGCAAAGTTCGTAACCCGAGGTACTATTTCTGGGTTAGCGGGATCTGCAACCTGAAGCGTCTGTAACCTAAAGAGTCTGTAACCCGAGGTACCACTGTATGTCCTTCCCTCCTCATTTTGTCCTCACAACGACCCTGTGGGGTAGAGCCAGAGAGATAGCGAGTGCCACAAGGTCATCCAATGCCGAGTGAGGATTTCAACCCTGGTCTCCCAGCTCCCAACACTCTAAGCACACCGCGTAGCCCATTTCGAAGGATCCCCTATTTACTGGAGTGTGAAATGCTGCCAGAAATCCATTTTTCTTTTCTTTTCTTTTCTTTTCTTTTTCTCACAGAGAAGTGTATGTGAAAAGCGGCTTGGAACTATGACAGAGGCTATGGTAATGGGACAGCACAGTTTTCAGTGCCATTGGCATTTCAATAAGGATGGAACTTTGCCTTGAAAGAAGGACAGTGATCTTTTACACAAACAGCATTCTTTTTGTCCTGAGGCACACAAAATCCCCAAATCCCTAAAATATTTTATCTAAAGATAAGATAATTTTCCCCAGCCCAAGCTTTATAGGGAATATATATATATATATATATATATATATATATATATATATATATGCTGGGAAAGTCCTGTTGCTCTGAGAGAAGGTAAATTAAAGGTTTCTATCTTATCTCTATTTCAATTAAATTTTTATTTTTGGTCCCTAGCAGTGCAGACAGTTGAAGTCTTGGATAGCAGGCGCATACTCATAGGTGTATGAAAAAGGAATCTTTCATGGTGGAGATGTATACATTTGATCTATGCAGCTTTTCATGCAGGGTATACATGACATTTAAATAAAAATGTGGAAATCTTGAGGGGGGTCCATCAGTGTGAATTCACTTGCTTCAGGGGTTTCATTCCCCCCCACCCCATATGTAATGACCCAATTTAGAAATCAGCAATCTGTCTGGCTTAAGCCTTTCACTTAGTGCCAGCTATAATCAGCTGTATGAAAAATTGCACAGCAGTTAGCTGTCGAGGGTTTGATCCAGTGCCCAAGGAAGACGAGAACGCTACTTCTTGTGAAACCAGCCACAGGAAATGGAGACTCCACAAGGAGAACCCCATATGGTCACGGCCTACTGCAAACATTTCTTGTTCATTTTAATGGGAATTCCGCAGGGAAACTCTCCCGGTGATGGTCCCAACAGGAGTGTATCAGCTCTGGATGGGCCTCAAATAGCAAGGCAAATCAGGGAGATGTGAGTCTGTCTCTGTCATCTTGAGGTAAAAGTGTGATTATCTATAAACCCTCCTGAGTTCAACCAGAGCCCCCCACATAGCTTCTTCTAGCTCTGACATTGCTCTTTTTGTATTGACATTGCTCTATCTGTATTTATAGCTCTATGTCTTTGTGTACTTCTGCGTTTCTCTAAGTCAAACCTATCCGTTCTTAAGGAAATCAGCCCTGAGTGCTCACTGGAAGGACAGATCCTGAAGCTGAGGCTCCAGTACTTTGGCCACCTCATGAGAAGAGAAGACTCCCTGGAAAAGACCCTGATGTTGGGAAAGATGGAGGGCACAAGAAGAAGGGGACAACAGAGGACGAGATGGTTGGATAGTGTTCTTGAAGCTACCAGCATGAGTTTGATTAAACTGTGGGAGGCAGTGGAAGACCTGGCGTGCTCTGGTCCATGGGGTCATGAAGAGTCGGACACGACTAACCGACTAAACAACAACAAGATTGCCATGGGAGCCTTTGGGAAGAAAGGCAGAATATAAGTTTAATGATAAATATATAAATAAATCCACAGGCTTTTTGCAAGCAGTGAGGTGGTCAAAAAATGTCGCCTTTGCAAACATTAGCGAATTCTGGACTATTTTATTTAGCAGTACAGCAGTCATACATTGTAGTTCTATCTTCCATAGGCATTACATTTGCATACCTTCAAACATGTCCAGGTCAAAAACCGGGGTGCGTGTCTTCCGGGATGCTCTCCTGGGTGGTCATGTGACCCATGGAAGATTGTGACTCCGAATAAAGCACCTTTTCTGGGGTGAGATTGCTGTGCCCAAAATGGCTGCCATGCTCTCATGAGAAAAATGGTTCTGTCCAGGTTTCCCCAAGAACAGTTGAGAGGTATGCATTTGGGGTAACTTAAAATGGTGTCCAGCCAATATAGATGGAAGTTGAGCTCAACTCCTGTTGAAACGCAGCATGTATCCAGGCCAAGAAAAGTATCAAGGCCTAGAAACAACCCCATAATAACACTCATTTCAAAGAAGAAGCAGGCACCAGAAGCCCCTAACATTTTTCCACAGCTTGTAGTAAAATCTGAGCTACAGAATAATCCTCAGCTTACCCCTGCAGAGACTCTTCTGGGCCTTGAAGAGCTTGCTGGGGATCAAGGTGACTTGTGACACATACATCCCAGAATCTTTGGCTGCAGTTCAGCATGGTGAGGAGAAGGTCCTGGCGACACAAACTCTCCTTGGCTATGGAGCAGTCACCTGCAGCCAAAAAACTGTGGCTATGTAAAAGCACCCCCGGTCTCTGGTCAAATGATAACTAGCCCCATAGCTGAGGACGAATCCTGTCATGGAATGCTCTGCTCAGCCACAGACCACTGCCATGCCCAGCTAGGGATAATGAAGTCTTGCATCCTTCTCTGATACATTCAGATTGGCTTGCAAATCCACTTATCCTGATATTATTAGAAATTCGCCTCCTTAAATTTATGGATAATGCCCTGCCCCCAACATCACCACCATCCTCGCTCACTCTGCCCTCTAAGCCTCCATGCATTTGACAGAAAAAGGCACCTGTGTGTGTGGAGCCAAATACAACCAGCAGTCCAGATTGTGCAGGACTCCTGGTTGTGTGAATGAGTTTTCATCCATTCCATCTGAATTGTGCAGAGACATCCCCTCCAGAGACTTCCACTGGAAAAGTGGCAAAGTCGGGAGCTGGCAAGGATTGCCATGTTATGGTTGGGGAAAACAGACGCAGACCAATTCCCTAGTCCACACATTCAGGAATGCATGGTGAGGAATATGGGAAGAGGGCTTTTTTAAAGCTACTATCCTATTGTATGGGAAAACCCAAATGGGAAGACCAACTGTATATCGAGGAGGTAGTGCTTCTAACCTGGTTAGCCTTCCTGCCTCTGTTCCTTCCCCCTCCCTGCTTCTTGTGTTAAGTTTTGATGGTGTAAGAACCGTAGTTTGATGTTCTAACCAATTGAGAGCAGGGGAAACCCCACTCACAGCTGCCTGAATCAGTCTAGGAAAACAATGCTGGGAACCTTCGTTGATGTTGGGAATTGTTATTGAAGGGTAGGGCATTGAAATGAGGTGGCTAGGTAGGCTTTTATAGGTATAAAATGCTTTTATAGGTATAAAATGCTTTTATAGGTATAAAAGCAGATGGTTTGAGCAGAGAAATGCAGAAGCTTGTGCATGGACTGACTGGTTGCAGGGCCGTGCAATCCAAGGCTATTTGGGGGAGTCACTTTGCCACTTCTTTGAGGGCTTCCAAGTGGCAGATGGAAGTGCATGTCCTGGTATGCATGCATATTGCTTGCTATTTGAGAATAAAAACTTCTTCTCACCCACTTGTGTTTCGCATTGCTTCTGAATTCCAAACAAAAGAACCACCTTGCATACTTTTTGGTCAGCAGACGTTTTCAGCAGGGGGCCAGTCCACTGTCCCTCAGACCTTGTAGGGGGCCAGACTATATTTTGAGGTAAGATGTAAGGTAAGATGCAAGAGCACCATGAACCCTGGTGGCTGCTTACCTGTGTCTTGCAAGCGGCTGGTGGCAGTGGCAGAATGATGAGCGGTGTGCAAAAGGGCTCCGGAGAGTGGCTGCTTAAAATGGCGGCTGCTCGAGTGCTGCTGCTGCTGGCACCAACAAAGCCCAGCCCCCTTCCTCCTCTAGGTAGGGCAGGGAGAAGCCAGGAGGAGGGAGGGAGGAGGTGCCGCCGCCGCCACCACCACCACCATGTGAGGGTGAGGGAGAGGGAAAGAACGCGCATGCTGGCGATCCATGCAGCGATTCCTGGACCGTCTGCAGGCCGTATCCAGAAGGCATTTGGGCCTGGTCCCATGATCTAGGTGCTTGCTTTGTTTTTACAGGAGCTGCTGAGGGGTGGGAGAGAGAGATGGCAGTGTTTACCTGACCTCCCAGCCCTGCTGTCAGTGTGGCTTACAAGAAGGGACGATGATGCAGGGACCCTCATGCAGCCAATCCAGCACACCATGCTGAACTCCCTTGCCACCTCATCCCTCTCCCTCCTAGTAACCGCAGTGATGCTGGTCCCAGGAGGTCAGGCAAGAACAGCCACCCCTTCCCACTGCCCACGACCTTTTTCGTGCATCAGATTAACACACCGGTCATTGTCATGGAATTCGCAATTCAGCCAAAGGACCCAAACAACTCTGAAAGATATCACATCCAACATTTTCCTAATTTCTGGAGAGCGCTGCCCCACCCCCCATGAAATTCATTTTTGATGCCATGGAAATGAATCCATCTCTCCACCTGATGCTGTTAAAATTCACGATACGTTGGCCAGGACTGCACTAGACAAGCGTTTTTAGGGTCTGGTGACATCCTGCGAAGAAAGGCCTTCAACAATCGGCAGCATGCAGTGATGAATGAACTCTGGATTTTATTACATTTGAAAAGTAGCAGAAAGCGGCCTAATAGATCTTCTACTCTTTAGTGAACAGGTCTCCCATTAGGTAATGGCAGCAGAAAGCATTAAAGACAATTGTATATGATGTACCGTTTGGTCAGATTCATTCACAGTGTCTAGTCATTTCCAAATGGCATTCGGTGTTCTTTGTTCTGTAGCAGCATCTAATATTTCTAAACATTTTTAGGCTCTCTGACACCCTAATGGTATACAATAACAGTATGCATCCCTCTTAGAAAAATGGATACTCTCATTTTTCTAAGCATTCTGCCTTTACCTTTAACCATTTCCATTTAAATGCAAATTTCAATCATGTCCACCTCTCTGTATTCTGTCTGTGTGTACATGGGGGCAGCAGGGGGCGGGGAGAATATACCTTAAATCTTAATTTTTTCTCTCCCACAAAGGAAACCGTTTCCTTCAGGTGTGTAATGCCACATTTATCTGTACTGCATCTCATTTTACAGCCCGTCACAGCGACAAGTTGAAAGTGCTTTTTTATTATTATTAACAAAAATCTCACCTCTTTGGGTTTTTTTTCCTTAGGAACTCGTGCCATTTTCATTTGATGTTGAAAAATTCACATTAGTGGATTCCATAATTTTGCAATACGTCTCCCTGACCTCACCTTCCTCGGATTGAATGAGTCGATTTTTTCAAGTCCCGGAATTATTATGAGTCCTTGCAGATGTTTATACAATTAAAAAGCGATAATTTCCTTAGGAACTGCTGATAAATTAAGTGATTTCCCCCCTCCCCTGTTAGTTGTAGGCATGGATTAATCATATAATTATAATTCCCCTTTAAAGCAAATAATTGAATTTCAGGGTTAAAGATAAAACAAAATGCAATGAAATGTATATAATGTCAGAGTCTACTGTACCAATTGCCTGTTTTATGGTGTTTAGTTAAGCAATACTCTCTCTGCAATGTTTCCATATACAGTGGTACCTCGGGTTAAGTACTTAATTCATTCCGGAGGTCCGTACTTAACCTGAAACTGTTCTTAACCTGAAACACCACTTTAGCTAATGGGGCCTCCTGCTGCTGTTGCGCTGCCAGAGCACGATTTCTGTTCTCATCCTGAAGCAAAGTTCTTAACCCGAGGTACTATTTCTGGGTTAGCAGAGTCTGTAACCTGAAGCGTATGTAACCTGAAGTGTATGTAACCTGAAGCGTATGTAACCCGAGGTACCACTGTAGCGGTTCTTCAATGTGAAATTAGTGTGTAAAGTTGGAGTCCCCAGCATGGTGCCCGTGGGTCCCCTAACACCCTCAGACACCCCCTCCCCTTGGTGGCCACCAAACCCTAGGTCCCTCCTGATTTTCTGATTTTTTTAAATAAGGCTTATTTGGCTTTTGGGGGGGGGGGTTGTTTAATGAGGAGGTGTTCATTTTGGCCAAGGTTGTTGCCTACTTATATAGAAGTAGATGTCAGTTTCCATTTTTTAGTGCAGAAAGTATTAACCTGATGTGTAGAGATCTTTCCAGTTCTAATGAATTCAAAAAGGTTCTGGAAGCATCTCTGTGTGAAAGAAACAAGCATGATGTTCGAGTTCATGATGTTTGGGTTATTCCTTCAGAAAAGCTGAGCACAGCTGGTTTGAACTGGTTCTCTTCATTCTGTCAAGGTCATACTGACTATAAAAGTAAGGCCAGAAGGAGCCTGGGTTTCATTTTCTCTTTCTATCTCTCTTCCTTCTGGTGTGGTGTTCTGTACATAGTATGCTTGGTGTTAAGATTTAGACTCATAAGTTATTGCAAGTTTAAGTTAAGTCTGCTGCAACTGGATTTCTTACGGACAGTGCCAGTCCTGAATGTACAGTGGTACCTCGGGTTACATACGCTTCAGGTTACAGACTCCGCTAACCCAGAAATAGTATCTCAGGTTAAGAACTTTGTTTCAGGATGAGAACAGAAATTGTGCTCCGGCGGCGCAGCAGGAAGCCCCATTAGCTAAAGTGGTGCTTCAAGTTAAGAACAGTTTCTTTTTTTTTTCAAGTGAATTTTTATTGTTTTCCTTACATATTCTTTTCCAACAAATTGTAATAGCACCATACATTCCCTTTGACTCTGCCGAGTCGCGACCCCCCTCCCTCTCCACAACGGGTATATTTATCCTCTTTCCATCACGCACATCATTATCATATTAGTACTATTATACATTGGAGGTATTATGTCAATCCTGCTAGTGTCTTGACCTCTTTAAAATTCTTCTTTAAATATTCAATAAACTCCAGTTATTTTGGTATCTTTGATCTCCCTGGTCCTGGATCCTCCCTGACAGTTTGGCAAGTTCTGCATATTCTGTCAACTTCGCCTGCCACTCCTGAATAGTTGGTATATCTTGCACTTTCCAAATTGGGCCAGAAGGGTCCTCGCGGCAGCTGTAGCATACATGAACAAATTTTGATTTTAATTTCTATTTTAATTTCTGTTCCTATTAGACACACTTCTGGTCTTTCGGGGAAGGTATATCTAAATATTTTTTTGAGTTCATTATAAATTGATTCCCAATTTTTTTTGTTACCTTATCGCAGGTCCACCACATATGGCAATAGTCACCATCTGCCTTTTTACATTTCCAACATTTTCTTTCTTTTTTCCTATACATTTTAGCTAATTTTACTGGCGTTAAGAACAGTTTCAGGTTTAGAACGGACCTCCAGAACGAATTAAGTACTTAACCCGAGGTACCACTGTATTGGATTTGTGACCATTATGCTCATTTGCCTTCAGTAGCAGTAAAGCTCTGCTAGATGTAATATATGTAATTGCCTCTGGTCTATTTTGGGGGGAATCCTGCAACGTGTTTAAGTTTTTACTCTGCTAATGATACATTGGAATCTACTCTGGATCAATATTGAGTAGAATTTAAATGACAGTATATACAATCATTCATGGCATGGAGATAGTCTACCAGCTGCTTCATGTGTGAATTGCAAGTATGGAGAGTTCTGTTGCACCCAGGTTCTCTTTGTGAACTTCCCATCTCATTGGCCACTGTCACAAGCTGGACTAGAGCAGCCCTTGGCTTGATCCTTCAGGGCTCCTCTATAATCCTCTGGCCTTTAACTATCTGTGGCCTTTTAGAAGGGGTCAGGATATTTTAAATGGATTTCTCTTTCCTCTTGGTTTCATTGTAGCTATGGGAGGTTTATTGCCTGTTTGTTGGTTTGGTTTTAAGTTGCATGGCACTGCCCTGGGCAAGATGTAGTGGTTAAGAGCAGTAGACTCGTAATCTGGTGAACCGGGTTCACGTCTCCACTCCTCCTCCTCTCTGCTGGGTGACCTTGGGCCAGTCACACTTCTTTGAAGTCTCTCAGCCCTACTCACCTCACAGAGTGTTTGTTGTGGAGGAGGAAGGGAAAGGAGAATGTTAGCCGCTTTGAGACTCCTTCAGGTAGTGATAAAACGGGATATCAAATCCAAATCCAAACTAACAAATTCACTAAATAGTGATGATGATGGTATTCATATGTCTGTCCATGCAATGTTGAATGTCACCTTTCAGCTGTTATTAATCTGCTTGAAATATAAATATACCACACACTTAAACACTTATAGGAACGAGGCACCCTGAAACACTCTCATATGTTTCACTTAAAAGTGGGAACAAAATACTTGGATGAATCACAGCAGGATCAAAAACAAAAGGGGAAGTTTTAACAGAAGCTGGTAGGAGGAAATAACGGGGTGGGCTGCAATGCAAAGTCGACCATATTAATTGCTGGCTTTTATTGATCTGAATCCACTTAGTTTCAGGAAGGGAGAGAGAAAGAGGGAGTAATTTTCTTACATAACTTATCTGTAAGGTATGATCATGCATAAGCTGAAGATATTTCTCTACAAATGAAGCCAGCCTACTAGATTGTGTATTCATTTGGGAGCATATGCATAGTCCTCTAAGCTATGAAAATGTGCTCTCGCTCACCCTTTTAATTCACCCACATCAAGCAATATGGTTGGCGGCCGTTTCTATATTTTCATATGAATCAAATTCAAGAAGCACTGGCTTTCTGCCACAAATATATAGCTTGACTCCACTGAAGACAAAAGAGTATGATGAACAAAGCAATCCCTTTGGACCCTCATCACCTCTTTTGGCAATTATTTTCAAGACCCCACATTTCAAGAGAGAAAGCGTAAAATACTTTCCCAAATATATGTCCACTTGAGATTCATGGCTGGTGGCCAGTCTACAAAATGGCGTGGTTTACAGTGTGGTCTGTTTCATTTAACCAAGTTATAGGACTATGGCTATGGGACAAGTGGAACTAGGTTGTGTGCAAGAATGGTAGAGCATTGGCTTTGCATGAAGAAGTCCCCAGGTTCCAAAATGCCAAATCCCAATAGTGTTGGGAGAGATCCCTGCATGAAACCCTGGAAATCCACAGCCAGGCAATGTAGACAAAACTGAGCTAGATGGATCAATGAGTCTGACGCTGTATAAGGCAGTTTCCTACATTTCTAATTTGAAGGCATCAATCCATGAGCATGTTGCCTAGAGGCAGTGTTTGCCCAGGAATGTGTAATTGTACTAGTCAACCCCAGCCACTGAGTCAAGGGCCACTAGTAATTTTGGATCAAAACTACCTGACTTGAGTTTCTGTTTATCAGAAGCATCTCTTTTTTTGAGAAGATGCTGAAGGGTGAAGTAGAAATGATGGATGGATCCTAATAATATCTAATGCTATTAGCAGAATGCTCTGCCTTAAGATTGCCGGAAGAAATATCAACAACCTCAGATATGCAGATGACACAACCTTGATGGCAGAAAGTGAGGAGGAATTAAAGAACCTTTCAATGAGGGTGAAAGAGGAGAGCGCAAAATATGGTCTGACATTCAACATCAAAAAAACTAAGATTGTGGCCACTGGTCCCATCACCTCCTGGCAAATAGAAGGGGCAGAAATGGAGGCAGTGAGAGATTTTACCTTCTTGGGCTCCATGATCACTGCAGATGGTGACAGCAGCTATGAAATTAAAAGACACCTGCTTCTTGGGAGAAAAGCAATGACAAACCTAGACAGCATCTTAAAAAGCAGAGACATCACCTTGCCGACAAAAGTCCGTATAGTTAAAGCTATGGTTTTCCCAGTAGTGATGTATGGAAGTGAGAGCTGGACCATAAAGATGGCTGATCGCCGAAGAACTGATGCTTTTGAATTATGGTGCTGGAGGAGACTCTTGAGAGTCCCATGGACTGCAAGAAGATCAAACCTCTCCATTCTTAAGGAATTCAGCCCTGAGTGCTCATTGGAAGGACAGATCATGAAGCTGAGACTCCAATACTTTGGCCACCTCATGAGAAGACTCCCTGGAAAAGACCCTGATGTTGGTAAAGATGGAGGGCACAAGGAGAAGGGGACAACAGAGGACGAGATGGTTGGATAGTGTTCTTGAAGCTACCAGCATGAGTCTGACCAAACTGCGGGAGGCAGTGGAAGACAGGCGTGCCTGGCGTGCTCTGGACCATGGGGTTACGAAGAGTCGGACATGATTAAATGACTAAACAACAACAGCCTTCATAGCTGGAGTCAGTAACACGTCTGAATACCAGAAAGCACAGGAGGGGAAAGCTTGCTGGTTTCTCATTGAGGCATCTGGTTAGCCACTGTGAGAACAGGATGCTGGACAAGATGGGCCATTGGCCTGATCCAGCAGGCTTCTCTTATGTTCTTAAGAGTCTTCTGAGGAGCTTCTGAGGAGCACCATAGTTCTCCAGAACCTGCACAGAAACCACTTTTCTAATTCCTCAAAAAAAAAAAAAAATGCTTTATGATAATAAGCTCTGTGTGCTGGCATCTGAGCTAATTTTCCTATGGTTCACTTGAAAACATAAGTGCTGTGGGGCTGAGGGGTTTTTTGTGTGTATGGGGAGTGTGTGGGCATGTAATCGTTTGGATACTGCGGGGAGCAAGAGAGTACAGCCTCCTCCAGTCCTTTAACAGCAACCTTAGTCTTCACTGGCAAAGTGGAGACAGGAGAGAGTGGGCTTCACATTCCCCGTGCAACACAGCACTTGTTCTTGTCTCTTTGTGACGAGTCACCGAGTGCTGAATCGCACGATGAGAAAGCCTATGGTGCATTATATCTGAAATGCAAAGACAGACCATTTTCTTCCTCCAAAAGGTTGGTAATTATTACCTCATAAAAAAGCAGGGATTTTTACCATCTCACCTATGGGTAGCAGCGGAGCTGGAGATAATCCACTGTCAGGGCATTTCTAATTTTAACTAGTGAGAGCTTTTCTCAGATAAGTGAAGAAAGGTAGTCTAACTGTGCATTGATACAACCCAGACAATGAGCCTCTGGACCTACTGTAAGTGCTGATAATACAGACCCAATGCCATTCAATGTCTAAGTCATTTCAAACAGCCATATTTAATGAGATTTGAGTCTATAGCGCCCTGAGCAGAACACTAATACAGCATGAGGCACTGAACTCCTTACTTGTGCATCCCATTCACATTATGCAAAATGAATTTGAGCATAGCTCCAGATGACAAGTTGGCACTTCTGTGATGGTTTTTCCACATCCAGAACCCCCCCCCCCACCAAAATACAGTGCTGAGACACAGCCAGCTTTTACTTCCTGTAGAAAGATAGGGGTGAGCGCTCTCTCTGTGTGTGTGTGTGTCGGGGGTTGATTTCTGATTGGCTGCTCAGTATCCCCCAGAGATACAGCTATTCACATATGTGGCTCAGGGTTGAAAAGCATGTGTCTGCAAAAACTGGGAAAGGGAAACATCTGATGTTGGGGTCCAAATAAAGTAGTTAGTGTTGCTGGAGCCCATTGAGACTGGTAGGGCAGAAGGCAGGGAGACTAAGCAGCAGGTTGTGCTAGAGCCAGTGAGTGGCAGTGCCAACTGATTCTGGGTTTGCCACCATCCTCCTCTCTACTGAGTTCCACAAGGGCAACAATGAAACTCAGGAGGATGAAGCTGACAGGCAGGACCTCAAGCCTGGTTGCAAGAAGGCAGGCAGGCAAGGTGGAGACTGGCTCGTTTCCATTAAACTCTACTTATATCCACAGGGATTTCATCCCAGAAATTGGCCATCACAACAGAAAAGGCCCAACCAAACTCAGGACTCAGCTAGACAGCTGCAAATCAATCAATCAATCAATCAATCAATCAATCCCCGCCCATCTGGCTGGCTTTCCCCAGCCATTCTGGGTGGCTTCCAACAAAATATTTAAAATGCAATAAAACATCAGACATTAAAAACTTCCCTAAACAGGGCTGCCTTCAGATGTCTTCTAAAAGTCAGATAGTTGTTTATTTCCTTGACATCTGATGGGAGGGTATTCCACAGGGTGCCACTACCGAGAAGGCTCTCTGCCTCTTTCCCTGTAACTTCGCTTCTTGCATTTAGGGAACCGCCCAGAAGGCCCTCGGAGCTGGACCTCATTGTTTTAAGTGTGTTTTTAATGCAATATACAATGTGACACTAGATGGCGATGGCGAGCCTTATGGAAAATTCAATGCATTTTTAAAAACTATTTTTATATGTGTGTAGATTCCACCTAAGTCATGGTGCAGTCAGAAGAGCCCATCCATTACAGACAGCACAGTGGGGCTGCACCACTCACCTGACCTCTCTCTGGCTGCGTCACTGCTGCAGACCTGGTTGGGAAAGAACAAAGCAGCAATGAGGTTGGTGCGGTGCAAAAGTGCTAGCAGGAACACGACTTTGGCTTCACTGGTAGGTTTGCACTGCACTGACTTCACCAACATCTAACCCTTTTTCTCCCTCATAGCACCAATTCAAGCCAGGCCTCGGGAAGGAGGCAAGAGGCTCTGATAGGGTCCTGAAGCCCTCAAACCTACTTCCCCAGCCCGGTAGGACCCTGCCAGAGCCTCACGCCTCCTTCCCAAAGCCGGACAAGCGCTTACTGGGCTTTGAGAAGGTGCCCTCCTTGGCTGTGCACCCAGTGTGATGGCAGCACTCTCACTGCCCTAAATCCGCCTCCTACTACTGTCTGAAGATTGCAGTAACCTGAGTATACTACAGTCGTACCTTGGTTTTTGAACAGAATGCGTTCTGGAAGACTGTTTGGAAAGCAAGGCATGGCTTCTGATCGGCTGCAGGAGCGTCCTGCAGCCAATTGGAAACCACAGAAGCTGCGCCGGATGTTCAGCTTCCAAGGCAAAATTCGCAAAGTGGAACACCTACTTCTGGGTTTGTGACGTTCGAGTTCCAAGTTGTTCATGAACTAAGCTGTTTGAAAACCAAGGTACGACTGTATAAGGGGAAAGGCTGCATTAGAGATAACCCTACCCCCCCCCCATTTACCCAACCCATCTGCAAATTATAAATTGGAGACAATGACAGAGATTTGAGGAGACACACCAAACAGAATGAAGCTGTGCTTTGCCTCAACACTTGGAAGCATTACTGTCTCTGAATATCCTGCTTGTGGATTTCCCACTGGCAACTGATTGGCCGCTATGAGAACAGGTTGCTGGACTAGATGAGCTATTGATCTGATTCAATAGGCTCTTCAAATGTTGTTATGAAGCCAGCGATAAATCTGTTGTCTCTTGGTCTTCTGACAGATCACAGCCACGTTTTGGGGACAGGGGCACGTTTCTCAGTAGAGAGCAGGAAGCATTGTTTGATCACCATATGCAGAAGTGCATCTTGTGACAACATTGTATGAAATATACTTAAGTTTCCAGGCAACTCTTAGAGGTATCAGAACTGTCTTAGGCTGGAAAGAGATGTGGGAGGTGATCATTTTCTGAGTTTCCCCACTTCTGCGAGTGACAGCCAGTGGTGTGGAATGAGGGCAACATAGTGATGTTATGTCATACATTCCATTTTGTTAGATCCTACCAGGGTTAGGGAGTGAGGGGAGCAGAGTGTTAAAAACATGGGACTTGTGCTTCCTCTGTAAGCGCTACATCCTTGGTAACATATACCTCTATGATGGGATAATGAGCTGCTTGTGCGTAAAAGCTTGATCCCTCTGGGGTTTGGCTGGTCACCCAAACCTAGGCACTAACGGAGCCCCCAAAGCATGACTCCGTCAGTCGCTGGTAGAATCCGACAGTGGGCGTCTACGGAACTTACGCCAACATAAAAGTTGTTTGACGGACATGCGCCTCCTGGACTCTCTGCGTGACAGCTTCCGGCGAGGGGTGGGGGTTGCTAAAGGGGGTCTTGTTACCTCCTCACTGTTCTCACTAGAAGTATCCCAGAGCCTCTCCCCCGATTCCCTTTCCGCTGGAACTCCTGCTCTCCCCCTACTGGTTCCTTCTTCTGCTGTAGAGTCTCTCCTATTCTCCTGGAGCCTCTCCACCACCTGTCCCTCCGATGGCAGTTCCCTGACAACCTCTGACCTCAGGCTCTGAACACCCCAGGTGCCAACTGTTGTTTCCATTTGCTAAACTATGTTTTTTGACTGTCCTGACAAGATAAGTGCACTTTTTACAAAACTCTCTCACACACAAGGGATTGCAAGTATATTTCAGCTGAAGAACTTTAGCGGACTGACGGACAAAATGCATTACAGCAGAGATTTTGCTACTCCTTTTGGTGCAGAAGGAACACCCTGAGAGCTAGAAATTGCCATTAACTGGTTTCAGATGTGGGAGCCGCAGCATATGAGACATTGAAAACTTGGGAAAGCTTAAAGGCCTTTTGGAGAAAGTCTATAAACCCCAAAGCTGCTGCCTTTTATCAGCTTTTGAATTTGCCGTGGTGTATATGTGTGTCTCTCTGTGTGTGATATTATTTATTTATTCATGGCAATTAATTAAGGCAAAGATAGTTATTTGTTATTGCAATCTATTTCTTATTTTTCTTAGAGAGCTATGCTGTTAATTCATTATAAGAGGAGATGGGCAAGTTCTGTAAAGCTCTCCTTGCATTAACGCAGAAATAAAAAGATTAAGGGATGCGGGTAGCACTGTGGGTAAAACCTCAGCGCCTAGGACTTTCCGATTGCATGGTCGGCGGTTTGAATCCCCGCAACGGGGTGCACTCCCGTCGTTCGGTCCCAGCGCCTGCCAACCTAGCAGTTTGAAAGCACCTCCGGGTGCAAGTAGATAAATAGGGACCGCTTATCAGCGGGAAGGTAAACGGCGTTCTGTGTGCTGCGCTGGCTCACCAGATGCAGCTTGTCACGCTGGCCACGTGACCCGGAAGTGTCTGCGGACAGCACTGGCTCCCGGCCTATAGAGTGAGATGAGTGCACAACCCTAGAGTCTGGCAAGACTGGCCCGTACGGGCAGGGGTACCTTTACCTTTAAGGGACATGGGTGGCACTGTGGGCAAAACCTCAGCGCCTAGGACTTGCCGATTGCTTGGTCGGTGGTTCGAATCCCCGTGAAGGGGTGAGCTCCCGTCATTCGGTCCCAGCTCCTGCCCACCTAGCAGTTTGAAAGCACCCTTAAGTGCAAGTAGATAAATAGGTACCGCTTTATAGCGGGAAGGTAAACGGTGTTTCTGTGTGCTGCTCTGGTGCTGGTTCGCCAGAGCAGCTTTGTCACGCTGGCCACGTGACCCGGAAGTGTCTCTGGATAGCGCTGGCTCCTGGCCTCTAGAGTGAGATGAGCGCACAACCCTAGAGTCTGTCAAGACTGGCCCGTACAGGCAGGGGTACCTTTACCTTTACCTTAAAAGGTTTAAAGCAAGCATAGGTAACTGAATATATGTCTGGGTAGGTTTGCCAAAAGGAGAATTAAAAAAAAAAAAGTAGCAGGCATCTGAAACAGTTAAGGTTTGTGACCAAATTTCAATAGGCAGGGAGTTCCAAAGTACTCGCCAACCTCCCACCAAGCCCTCTCTGCAGAGCCCTGAACATTCACTTCCCCTTCTCTGCAGTTACTCTTTGCGAATGGTGGCTGGAGAAAAGAGGAGGGCAACTTGTCTTCCTTTCCTCCTTCCTTCTCAGTCACCCTGACATGTCAGGCCACAAAGCTCAAGGCATCATGGGAGATGTAGTTCACTCACAACGTCTCCCTTCTCTTGTAATCCATCTTATTTTCCAGGCTGAAGAATGTGAATTTCAGCAGCACACAGAATGTTTGCACATGAAAAAGCTGAGGAGGTGGCAGCGTGTTTTCCCCATGCCCGGTTGCAGTGAAATAATTTTGAAATCAATAACCCTCACACAATTCAGAGTGCCACTTGATTTGGATGTAAAGATGTAGACACTCTCGTAATTGAGCTTCCATCCCACTGCGCTTGCAACTTTATATAATCTTCCTTTCCCTTTCAATATTTCGCATATGTCCCTCAGTTTCCATTTATGCATATGGAAGTGTAATTGAGACGGCACGGAAACTTGCCTTGACTTACCTGATTTTATTTATTTATTTATTTATTTATTTATTTATTTATTTATTTGGAAGGAAAATCTGCTGAAGCAGAGAGGGCTCTTCTTCTAAAATAGGCATGGCCAAACTTGGCCCTCCAGCCATTTTGGGACTACAACTCCCATCATGCCTAGCTAACAGGACCAGTGGTCAGGGATGATGGGAATTGTAGTCCCAAAACAGCTGGAGGGCCAAGTTTGGCCATGCCTGTTAAGGTAATGTTGGTTGGTGACAGACATGGGGAACCTCTGACTCTCTGCATGTTCTTGGGGTGCAACTTGCATTCAGCCCCTGCCATCGGGCTATGGTCAGAGAAGATGAGCCCAACAACTTATGCAACAAAAAGTATGTTTAATTATGGGGATTTACACTAAGGTGTTTTAATGGGGATTTTAATGTGCAAGTTGCTCCACAGAAATGTGGAGAGCGGAATTTTAGATAGGGGGAAAACAAGAAACTGGGAGAACTGAAACCGACAGCTCCTTCGGTCCCACAGAAGTTTCTTTTAAAATGGATGCAGCTGTCTTATCTTACACACACACACACAGAGAGAGAGAGAGAGAGAGAGAGAGAGAGAGAGAGAGAGAAACAGTGCCTTGAATTAAAGGGAATTTCTTGCCCAAATCCTTCTCAAGAGGCAATTAAGTTAGGGGCCTTTATTTATTTATTTCCTTATTCCTGGAGATCATCCACGCTGCAGTGCTTTAAGACTTCTGCTGCCCGCAGATTTATTTTTCTCAAAAAGAAAGAAAGAAATATGTATATATCTGCAGCATATTATAGATGCGTGTATGTCTGTATAAATGACTACAATGAGCCGATTTGCTTGACTTTATGAACCAGATGCCAGACCACATCTGAAGAACTGCTGAGCTAGCAATGTGTCACAGACCCCTCCCTTTCAGTCCCTCTTCCTTGCCCGCTTGCGCGCACACACACACACACCAGCCCACCCCATTCGTTCTGCTTTGCTTCTAATTGTGATTCCTCTGGTCTTTGTGAAACCTTTGTTGAAGGGCAAGACAGACGCACATTCACAGCAATTTGAGATTGCTAAGGTATGTTGGTACGATGGTCATTCCATCCTGTTTGAAGGAGTTCTGCACCCAGACTCTGGATCTCAGTAATATATCTAATTTTCACCATTCTCCATAAAGCACCTTGAAATAACTCTCCCATCTGCACAACAAGCCTGTGGAGCAGCGAACTGTTAAGTTTTGTTTTGTTTTGTTTGCGAACAGGAACGGAGGCCTAGGTTGCCCAATACCGACGATTGCCCAAGGCTATGCAAAGAGATCAGCAAGGCTTTGAACTCAGGATTAATTTAATCATGCCCTAGACAACATTAGTGTCCATGACGAGGTATCTCTTAAGTGGGTGGCTGTTGCTTTGGTGATATAGTGGTTGGAGGGGTTGATGTTGTTTTGGCTGTAGGGGAGTGGTCAGTAGGGCTGGGCAAGGCAGTGATGCTTACCTGACCTCCCACCACCAGCTTCACTGAGACTTACTAAGGAGAGGGGCAAGGCAAGAGCGAGTTCATGGTGCAAACACTCCAGCAGGAAAACACTATTAGCTCCGCTGGTGCATTTGCACTGCGCTGCCCTCTCCACTGCCTCGCCCTCTGCAGTCAGCTGCAGTGATGAGAGATCAGGTAAATGCTGCTGCCCTACCCCACCAATCACTGCCATGCATTCAGTGCCACGGGTCAATTCTGCAGAACTCCCTCCTGACCCTCTTTGCTAAACTTCGGGTGCAGGACCAAGACTTTCTATTCGCAGCAAGGCATTTGAAGGTGGTGTTTGATGTTGCCTTGTTTAATTGTCCCATTTTCTGCTGCTTGTTTTTATGTACATCGCTTAAACAAGTGAGTAATTAAGCAGCATCTTAATTCTTAGATGGCAATAATAATAAATAAAAATATTGATGGTGGGGGAATCTTTTTCAGTCAAAATTGACCTTACTTTCTGGGGAACTTTCAGGGGTCTCATGTCAGTGGTCGGTCACATTCACACCATGTATTTAAAGCACTATGATATCACTCTGAGCAGTCACAACTTCCCCCAAAATATCCTCGGAACCATAGTGCTGAGGGTTCTTAGGAGTTCCCTATTCTCCTCCCAGAGCCATCTTTTTTGCAGGGCGGTTTAACAATTAATCCCTTGACTCACGGAACTCTATATTCTGTAGCTCTGTGAATTCTCCCAGAACTCTTTGGGGGAAGCCTGGACTGCTCAAAGTGGCATCATGGTGCTTTTAAACATTGGGTGTGAATGTGGCCATAGAAGCTGGGGGGTGGGGAGGGGATGGCGACAACATATGTAACTCTTAGTTTTGTATAGTGAGCTACATTTCAGCCATGTAAAAGTCTGAGATACACACCATCCATCCATCCTTGACTCGTTATCCAGGCAATCAAGAAGCATAATCACAGCTGGAGGACACATTCCAACCAGGTGAAAGACTTCAAGGAATCATAGAATTGTAGAGTTGGAAGAGACTGTGAGGGTCATCTAGTCCAGCCCCTCCAATGCAGGAATCTTTGGCCCAGTGTGGGGCTCGGACCCATGACCCTGAGATTAAGAGTCTCATGCTCTACTAGTTGAGCAATCCCAGAGAGCCTGTGAGGTGAAGTGAAGGATGTGGTCTAGGGAGAATCCGGAGGGCCAGGCAAGGATGCCTGAGGGGCCACATTCAGCCCTTGAGACTGAGGTCCCCATGCCTTGCTGTGGTGTTTAAAAGTTACACTCAAACATGTAACTAAGCCATGATCTGACAGTGCTGTTCTTCCTTTATTTTATTTTATTTTATTTTATTTATTTTCTGAATCAAATTGGCTCTGAGTAATTCTGGGTGTGTGAATGATTTTCTTTTGTTGACGCTTTTTCAATAGTTGTGGTCATCTTTAAACAAATGAAAAGAAAACCCTATTTTCTTTTGCACTGCTTGTGAACAATGCCATCCCATCACACATTTTCTACACATTTCTCAGGCAGACAGTTGCAAATTATGGCTTGTTTGCATGTTACCATGTCTCAGTTCATAAGAATTACTAATAACAAGGGCCAGATGTTCTCAAACTCCACATGTTTACTGTTACACATTTGAGAAGGACCACTGAAATCAATAAGCCTTCTCATATTATTTTAATTACCATATATTTTTAAAAGAAATTAAATCTATAATTGCCTAACTAAACTCATCCCAAAAGCTCAGAGCAAGTGAAAGAGAGTTAAAAATAGTTCTTTTATAAATTAGATTGAAAATCAGATGGCCGACATAAGGGTAAGCATGGTGGATTTGGGTTTGCAGCCATTTGTGGAAGGGAGAGGTGATAGCAGGACTGAGTATACAAAACATTTTATTCTAGAATGAATGGAGATAGAGTACTTTTTCTTTCTATGCACACAGAACTGAGATCTACTGCAATTTTTTTAACCCTGAGAAGTGATTCTTGAGCAACTGGTTCTGTTCCATTAACAAAAGCTAATTGCAGATTGAGTCTGCATTACTCTGCAGTGTGTTGATATGAAAACACATGACGGTGGTTCCAGCAAGTGTGTGTGTATCCACACCTGCCCAGTGATGTTGTTGGTGGGTGTATAACAAGATCACATGACTGCCCATGAGGGAAAAAAATGGGATGCCCCAGTTTTTCCAGGACACTTGTGAGTTACTCAGTACTCCTCTTTGTACACCTTCCCTGTACATGCATGCTTCTGTTTCCACCATGATTCACTCATGAAAACGGCAGGAAAGATCTGTAGGCTAGTATACCACCTCAAATTTCACCATTTTACTCTTGCCATTATCTGGGTTATCGGGGCTTCAAATGGACACACACCCCTGCCCCGGAAACAAGAAACACAGAAATGAGTGCGAAACTTCCATTGTATTCCACTAAATTTACAAAAGTAGCTTTTACATCATTACATGTGAAAACTAAACTGTGTTGTGAAAATTAACAGTTAGGGAAATGTCAGGGAAACAGAAGAAACTGCTGTGTGAATGCAGCCTTAGTCTACAGAGAAATCCTATACATGTTTATTGATAAGCATACCCATTTGTAAGTATGTTTAGGATTGCAGCCCAAGGCCTTTTTTCATTACTCTGACAGGCACTGGGCCTGCTAAGTTGATAAGTTTGTTGGCAGACTGATCCTTGTTTTCATACACTCCTCCTGTCTCTTGTTTTTACAGTTTTATTGCATTGCTAATGTTTTGTGAATGTTTCCCTTTTTTTAAAAAAAAAAAGTTAGCTGCTCTGAGCATTGTGATTGACTACAATAGAAGGGAGGGAAGATAAATCTGCTGACATACATACATACATACATAAACATTGTGAGAGTTCAAGATTCACACCTTGCTCATCGCAATAAGAGAGATCATGGATCTTCATGTTACACTCGAAGAGCAATAAAGAGCCACACCTGTGTGACAGACTTTTTAAAAATGCTGTTTCACTTCTTTGCCCCTCAAAAAGAAGTAGTATAAAATGCGCATTTTATAAAGGGAAATGCCTTGACAAGGAGACAGAAGGTATACAGTGGTACCTTGGTGTAAGAAGAACAACCCTGTTTGCGAACTATTCGGTTTACGAACTCCACAAAACTGGAAGTAGTGTCCTGGTTTGCAAACTTTACCTCAGTCTGCAAATGGAAGCCGAATGGTGGAAGGGTATCGGTGGTGGAAGGCCTCATTAGGGAAAGCGCGCCTTGGTTTAAGAACAGTTTCAGTTTAAGAACAGACTTCTGGAATGGATTAAGTTTGTAAACCGAGGTACCACTGTATATCTACAAATGTGTACTTTTTGGGAAAAGGTCATACAATGTCTATGTTTTGTTTTTGTTGTTTTAATTGTGGAAGGAATTGACAAAACTGATACGCAATGGAAAGGTATCAATCCATCTATCCATCCATGTACTCCTAGTGAGCAGGATAATATGAGAGATTGCCCTGTTGGTTAAAAAAAAAAAAAGGTAAACGACCCTGTCAGTTAAGTCCAGTCGCGAACGACTCTGGGGTTGCAGTGCTCATCTTGCTTTACTGGCCGAGGGAGCTGACGTTTGTCCACAGACAGTTTTTCTGGGTCATGTGGCCAGCATGACTAAGTCACTTCTGGCAAAACCAGAGCAGCGCACGGAAACGCCGTTTACCTTCCCACCGGAGCGGTACCTATGGGCCCAAATCATTGAAGGCTCGTGGCAGGGATGGGGAACCTCCATTTCTCTCTGCTTGGCTCTTGGGACTCTGCTAGGCCACACTCTCCACTTGGACCACACTCCCCGCCACACCATATCCCCCCTGGTGCTTCTCCACATTCTCCTTAGGTGCTGCCTGAGATGTGTCCTTGAGATGTGACAATGCCTCTATCATGGTCTGGTTCACAGGCAATTGAAGTCACGGCAGGGGACGTCAGGACCGGGGGTAAGATGGTGGAGTGGGAGCAGGAACAGGGGGTCCAGAAGCCAGGAGTCAGGAAGCCAAGAGTCCGAGGGTCAGAGAGCCAGGAGTCAGGAAGCCAAGGGTCTGAGGGTCAGGCAGCAAGGAGTCATGAAGTCAAAGGTCCGAGGATCAAGAAGCAAGGAGTCAAGGAGCCAAACGCAGCAAGGCAGGGAACGTGTTGCTGTGGCAAAGAGCTGAAGGGAAAATGCTGACTTTATATCCCTTCCCAGCTCTTGCCACCAGGTGCTGTGAGTTACCAATCGACCTCACTTGTGAGGTAAGGTGAGCCTTGCCTCTTCAGAACAAACTTAGGAAGGCCCCAGTCCTGCAAAGTCCTACTGGTCACAGGGCCTGGCTCCTGCAAGCACACCTAACAGCCTCTTGCTTGCCTGGATGGACTATGGGGAGAGTTGGGTATTGTGTGTCAGTGTAAAAACCTCAGACCATTGCATGACTGGAATGTATCCAATCATTTGTTCCACCCACTTTTGTCTCTTGTCTCATCCACAACTGGCACGATATGCCCTTTGGCTGAAATGGGTTTTTCTCCAAGCCTGCTTTCAGGGTAACGAACAACACCTTGAATTGTTTTGAGGATGGAACTGGAAGTCAATTCAGCTTTTATAAAATACGTGCCATGTGATCCCAAAAGGTGGGCACCTGTCAAGATTCTTGCTCTCCCATTATCCCCAAAGCAGATAGTTGCCACATTGGAGATTGCACAAAAAGCACAAGAAAGAGGGGGCACGATCACACTTGTGCATTTTCTCATCGTGGAAACTGGAATGTCCACGAGGCCCTCATTGGCAGACATGAACTGAACATCCCTTGAGTCAGGATAGTAGCACCTCCTCTTCACTTTGGTTTGATGCACCAAAGTGAAACCTCAGCCCAATAAATCGATGTATTCCAGCATCCTCTGTTGATGTTCCCCTCTCCATCGCATTTCCTAGCTTCTCTTTTTCTCCTTCAGAAGGCAGCAACTGTTGCATCATTACCACAACATCTGGCCCATCAAAATGATTCCAGAAACAGGCAAAACTGGAATGATTTTGAAAGTTGTATTTAGTTACACACACACACACACACACACACAGACACACACAGCATACTCAGTTTTACTGGCATTGTTTCATTGTTATGACCACTAAATGCTTGGAGGCTGCTCTCTCCACAGACTTGATTTTTTTCCCCAGGCTCATGTAACCCACACATGCTATATTAATTCAACTAGCCATTTTCTGCAAGCTCATTTTACTACTTATTTTTGCATTGCCCTCTGAAGCCTTAAGATAACTTTGTAGGTGGCCGATGACAACTCTGGGTCAGGGCCTCAGAGTCATGATCCAGTAGCCATGGGGTTGGGATAATCAGTCCTGGAGGCTGAAGCTATGATGCCTCTAAGCCTCTCTAAAATGCCCTCAGGACATTTGTGCCCCAAATCTAAGTTTCCCAGCTGACTGATCAATATGTTTTCAGGGCTTCTGGCTCCAGACATCTCCGTGGTATCTGCCTCAAACTTAATCAGGGTGCAGTATGGACTCTATAGTTGAAGAATATAGGCTCCAAGTCCGCATATGGGCATGCTTGACTTTGTTTCTCCTTGCTAAAGAAAGATAGCTGGAGACTTATGGAGAGGATCCATGGTGGTCAGAACATTCCATATAGATTATGTTCCTAGGCTTTGAGAACCCTGTAATTGAGAATAAACAGAAAGAAAAATTGTCGAGGACAGGACAGGAATGGGGGATATGTTAAATGGATGCATTTTTAAGAAACAAAAAACACAAACCCAACTTTTTTTCCTTTGTTTCTTGTAATCTGCTCAGAAACACATGGGGGATGCACACAAACACATGCTTGAAACTATATATAATCACTTAAAGTTTAGTTACTGAATAGAACATGATTCTGTATGCTCACCCAAGTCTGACTGAATATTGCTACAACTTTTTCTTTCTTAAGTTTATAACCCTCTGTTGCACCAAGGAGAAAATGGAAATACCTTAGGTAGTTTGAAAAATACCCACTTCAGACGATACTAGTCTGGCTCATGAAACTGAGGCAGCATCGAGCCCCAGCTCCTCTGATTCCACGGGGACCACACATCCAATGACCATTTATGCATTCATTTTGCATTGAACTAAGTGCCACATCTGATAGCCATTCTCTGTTCTTTGTATATTCTGGTTATCTCCATCATGACCTGTTTGTGACTCAAGGTCCCATAATCCCAGCTTTGCTTTTCATCTGAATCAGGAAGGTATTTCTTATGTTCTTCTCTCACAGTCCTTGATTCAGTGATGGGGAACCTGTGGTCCTCCAAGAGTTCTTGAACTACAACTCCCATGATCCTTGACCATAGGCAGTGTTGGCTGGGGCTGATGGGAGTTGTAGTCCAATATTGATTCAGAGGGGCACAGGTTCCACATCCTTGCCATAGTGGAACAGTTTCCAGTTCAGTCGAGTTAGCACCAGAAGCTTCAAGGTCAAGTTGGGCCTTTTCAGCCACCCAAAATTGCTGGTATGGGGGACAGAAGAAGATCCCCAAAAGGACATCAAATCCTCTAGTGTTTACAACACTTAGAAGAAATATCTTGGTTCTAGGTGATTAAATACATTCATTTGTCCTTCAGCAGAGATGACTGGGGGGAATGAGGCATCTCTGAGAGTCTACTGGGCTGGGAGCTGAATCAACATTAAATGTCAAGGCATGGTAGACCTATTACTGAATTTGGGCTAAAGGGAAATTTCAGGTGAATTTGGAAGTTCTTATTTGAAGAAAGCACCTGAAGAACTGCAAAGGAAAAACCAAGAATGTTTACATCCCACCCCTCTCCAGGGGTTTCATGTTTCTCTACACTGGTATCCACACAGTTCTGTGTGTACCAGTTATTATTAAGCATTTCATTGTAAGAGATTCTCTTGCACATCTAAAACTAAAGAGATCTAGTTTTATGGCTGATTCAGAAATTCCCACACAAGCTGTGAAGTGATGCATTTTAAATTCCCGACTTGCAACAATCTGTAGTTAGAATCCAGATGATCTCTCAGAAGTTCTAGGGTCTATAGTTGTGGTTATTCCAGCCCTATATCATTTCCTTTGGGCTGCTCCCTTTGCCAAAATTGTTAATAAATATAACTTCCACTTCAAAGGATCGACTCATAGGCCATTTAGCAAGTTGACTGTCTTAACAGTCTCCATTTTCTAGATTCATGTTTGAACCACATGCTGATGGGGCTCTTAAGCCCTCCACCATATTTCTCCTGTTGTAATTAGATGGCTTTAAGGACTTCAGTGAACAAAGGTTTGCTTGATAGAGAACTGAAATATAAAAATTCACCCTTTTAAAATTCTTATAGTCTTAAAAAAAATGTATAGCCGTGCATTGTAGGACTACATATAGCTCCTATGAAAACTAATTATCTACAATGCTACAAGGGTAAAATAATATTGTTTTAACATTTGTACTCTGAGGCTGCCCATGCCTTTCAATGTAAAGATGATTTCTTGGAAAAGTGATTAGAATATTAAATCTCAATAAAAGGAGGCATTAGCTGATGATCTCGTCATTATGTTGAGTACCCATCGATTCACCCCAGCACTCCTAGTGATTTCACAAAGGCTATTATCTCATGGCTATATCCCTATCTTTAGAGCTTATTACGTTAAATAAAAGATGTTAATAGTTTCTGAGAATCCCACGAGGCACAGAGAATTTGTAAGTCAAAGAAGAGTCGCCTCCGAATTTCAAAGCTTCCATTAAACTTTCTGACAAATGCTTGAAACTCTCAGTGGATTAGTACTAAATCAAAGTAAATTTTAGGCTCACTTTGTATGGTGATAACCAGGTGGGCATGTTTTATTATGACTATTTATTAAATTAGAGATTTCTTATGGCCGCACATCAGGCCTGAATGTACGGGTGATGGTTTTCATTCTGAAACTAAACAGTGGCAAAGAGCCACTAAGTTGATGGACACTTTTGAAACAGAAGGACGGGGAGTTAGACAGATGCTATCATTAGGCCTGTCCAAAACATTCACACTGCCTGTACTATAAGAAAATGATTACCTCCTGGTACTCACTTTCGTGGCAAATCCGATGCAACAAGAATGTGAAACTTGTGACCCTCCAGATATCATTGGACTACAGCTCCTATCATCCCTGACCGTTGGCCATGCTGGTTGGGGTTGATGGGAGTTGTAGTCTAACAACACCTAGAGCTCTGTCCTGGCTGTAAACCATCATTTTATGCTCATTTAATAAACCTTGCATCCCAGTATACATGCATGCACAGGACCCCCAATGCATCATTCTTCTTTTCTTCTTTTCCATTTCCTTGGAAAGAATTATCAGAAGCCTGGAAACTTTATATGGTAAGTATGGTAAGAAAGTGACAGCTTCATGGTTGTTTGCTGTGTATAAGACTAGGTTATTTTTTTAACCAAAAAACTAGGTTTAAAATTAGGGCTCGTCTTATAAATGAGTAGTGTTTTCTAAATTTGGAGTCCCCCAAAATAGGGGGCGTCTTATACATGGGGGTGTCTTATACACGGAAAAATACGGTACGTCATGGAAGGTAAGAGATAAACCTCCTCTCCTATGACAATACTTTCCCAGCCTTCAAACAGGACTCAGACATAGATGGAGAGGAGCCAACTGGTTTGCAAAAGTGATGGAAACACTGGGCTACGTCCTCAAAGGCAAGAAAGAACCAGATAGCCAGGAAATTTTGGAACCCCTCAACTGGGACATCCAGAGGAACCAGGACTATCCTTTCTACAGAGTTCACATTAAACATACCCTGTGTACCAACATGGGCAGCACACCAGGTGGGGGTTGATAGGCAACAGGGTGCTCACTTCAAGACCCAAGGGCCAGCACCCACTGAAAGATTTCCATTCCTCAGCGAAGGGTGTAGAACCTGAGAAGGATAATCAGGACCAAGAGAAACAAAAGAGCAGAGTTGGAGTTAAGACACCATCGCAACAGATAATCAGCTCCTTGTGACCCAGTCCAGGGTCCCATGCTTTCTGAACATCCTTGCACCTCAACTATATTAATGTATATACAGGATATACAGAAGCCATCCCGGGATTCTGGAACGTTTGGCTTTTCCTCAAGATGTCCCTATTTTCATTGGAGAAATGTAATAGGGTTTGGTTGTTTGTTGTTTGTTGTTTAGTCATTTAGTTGTGTCCGACTCTTCGTGACCCCATGGACCAGAGCACGCCAGGCACTCCTGTCTTCCACTGCCTCCCGCAGTTTGGTCAAACTCATGCTGGTAGCTTCAAGAACACTATCCAAACATCTCGTCCTCTGTCATCCCCTTCTTCTTGTGTCCTCCATCTTTCCCAACATCAGGGTCTTTTCCAGGGAGTCTTCTCTTCTCATGAGGTGGCCAAAGTATTGGAGCCTCAGCTTCACAATCTGTCCTTCCAGTGAGCACTCAGGGCTGATTTCCTTAAGAATGGATAGGTTTGATTTTCCTGCAGTCCATGGGAGGGTCTGGTAGGACATCCCTATTTTGATCAGAGAAATGTTGGAGGGTATGAAGTTGTGTGGCCCCTGAGCCTAGGAGATAAGTAACTATATGACCTTTGGAAGACATCTGAAGGCAGCCCTTTATAGGGAAGGTTTTTCCATGTTTCATATTTTAATGTGTGTGTGCATGTCTCTGTGTTGGAAGCTGCCCAGAGTAGCTGGGGCAACCCAGTCAGGTGGGCAGGGTATAAATAATAAAATTGTTGTTGTTGTTATCATATTATTTAATGGGACGTCCTTATTTTCATCAAAGAAGTGTTTGAGGGTATGCATGAGGCAACACCTCTAATGGAATATTTTCAACTCTGGAAGCAGGGCAGCCATGAAGGCTGCAGAGCTCTCTTGGCGGGGCGTGGGGTGGGAATGATGCAAAGAAAAACCACGCCTCTCCTGATGATAAGGTGAGCTCAACCTTTAAGCCACTAGCATGGCTTGTGGGCCAGAGAGAGAGGCTTGAGTTTCATGGCACTTACTAAAAGGCATTAGAACAGATAACTGTTTGTGGCTTAGAGGCAATGACTTGTCAGTGATAAGCTTCAGTCTGAACGGCTAGTGCAAACCAGTTCTCCACTACTCCAGTGAATAAGCTTGTGCTAGAATGGAATTCCTGGGTGAGACGGTCATCCAGCTTACTCAATTCAAGCCCTTAACTCAAGTTCCTGTTGGGACTTCACAGCGCAGTTGCTTTCTTTCATGCTAGATTTGTCTGAGTGACCTTATTATGAAAAGGGGATTTTATATCTCAGCGCCTATTACAGATTTTTCTTTTTTTATTTGTCACAATGAAAACATTTCATTAAGGAGGGTTATTGAATGGCTGAACATGAATCTTGAGACTGAATAAAATTCATTTACCCAATCAGCTTGAGACGAAACTAAGAATGCATGGAGAGTGGCAAGAGCGATAAAATGCTTGGTGCACCGCTTGGAGCTGGGTGGTGAAATGGGATGCAGGGGAGGGCCATAGCTCAGTGCTGGAGCATCTGCTTTGCATGCAGAAGGTCTCAAGTTCAATCCCCAGCAACTCCAGGAAGGGCTAGAGTAGGCTTCTGCCTGAAACCCTGAAGTGCTTGCTGCTAATGCCAGTAATACTGGGGTTGTTGTTGTTGTTGTTTAATTGTTTAGTCGTGTCCGATTCTTTGTGACCCCATGGACCAGAGCACGCCAGGCACTCCTGTCTTCCACTGCCTCCTGCAGTTTGGTCAGACTCATGCTCGTAGCTTCGAGAACACTATCCTACCATCTCGTCCTCTGTCGTTCCCTTCTCCTTGTGCCTCCATCTTTCCCAACATCAGGGTCTTTTCCAGGGAGTCTTCTCTTCTCATGAGGTGGCTAAAATGTTGGAGTCTCAGATGGACCTATAGTTTGAACCAGTACCAGCTAAGCTTCCTATGTTCCTACATTAGTGTAGCTTGCGCTAACTCAGCAAAAGTCCCATCAGAAACACCAAAAGTTGTACAACAGTAATGCTGTGTGAATTGTTCCCAATGTAAGAAAGAAAGAAAAAAAGAAAGAAAGAAAGAAAGAAAGAAAGAGAGAGAGAGAGAGAGAGAGAGAGAGAGAGAAGTCACTTTTTATTTTTTAAAGAAATCATTCTATAAAGCCTGTGGATTTTTAAAACACTCTGAGGGTTTTTGAGTTACAGAAAATGTGAGGGGCAATCTCATACAATGTAAGTTTACAAAACACACACACACACACTTATGCATGCCCTGCTCTGATGCTTAAGTCTGCTGCTGATTAAATATACACACAAATGCAAGAGGCAATCACTCAAACAAATCACATTTGCTCTGCTGCCAGAATATAAACCAAAATTATCAGGGGGGAAAAATGGAGAGTCTGATACCGCCTGAACGGAAAGCATTACTTTACAGTCTTCTAATATGATCAGGGCCTGAAACAAGCACCAGATTAACAGATTTGAGACTAAACTCTTCTGCATATTCGGGACACGTGTTAAATAGGATATTCCCCACACCAAAACTATGCAGGAGAACTGAATTATCCAGCCTGTTGTGAAGTGAAAATACCATAGTTTAAAGCACTCTTATAAAATGTGAATAGTCATGGATTCCTTCAAAGAATCTGGGGAACTGTAGCCCTGCGAGGCTACTCACAGCCCGTTTAACAAACTGCAGGATTCTCTGGAGGCAGCATGGTTGTGCTGGGAACATGAGTAACTTGTGCCTATACTGCCATTCTGTTCTTTGAAAATCTATCATTGCAGTGTCTACTACACCAGTGGCTAAAGCCCACTTAGGGGAAGGGCGGTGGCTCAGTGGTAGATCAGCTCCTTTACATGCAGAAGATCCCAAATTCCGTCCCTGGCATCTCCAGGGATATACAGAAGCCATCCCGGGATTCTGGAACGTTTGGCTTTTCCTCAAGATGTCCCTATTTTCATTGGAGAAATGTAATAGGGTTTGGTTGTTTGTTGTTTGTTGTTTAGTCATTTAGTTGTGTCCGACTCTTCGTGACCCCATGGACCAGAGCACGGCAGGCACTCCTGTCTTCCATTGCCTCCCGCAGTTTGGTCAAACTCATGCTGGTAGCTTCAAGAACACTATCCAAACATCTCGTCCTCTGTCATCCCCTTCTTCTTGTGTCCTCCATCTTTCCCAACATCAGGGTCTTTTCCAGGGAGTCTTCTCTTCTCATGAGGTGGCCAAAGTATTGGAGCCTCAGCTTCACAATCTGTCCTTCCAGTGAGCACTCAGGGCTGATTTCCTTAAGAATGGATAGGTTTGATTTTCCTGCAGTCCATGGGAGGGTCTGGTAGGACATCCCTATTTTGATCAGAGAAATGTTGGAGGGTATGAAGTTGTGTGGCCCTAGAGCCTAGGAGATAAGTAACTATATGACCTTTGGAAGACATCTGCAGGCAGCCCTGTATAGGGAAGGTTTTTCCATGTTTCATGTTTTAATGTGTGTGTGCATGTCTCTGTGTTGGAAGCTGCCCAAAGTAGCTGGGGCAACCCAATCAGGTGGGTTTTTGAGTTACAGAAAATGTGAGGGGCAATCTCATACAATGTAAGTTTACAAAACACACACACACTTATGCATGCCCTGCTCTGCTCCTTCAGGGATACCAGGGATTTAAAGACTCCTGGCCTGAAACCCTGAAAAAGAGCTGCCCATCAGTTACAGACAATACTGAACTGGGTGGACCAAAGGTCTGACTCGAGATAATGCAGCTTCCTATGTTCCTTGGGGGAGAAAGTGTATCTCACTGGTGGGTCACATCCTCTGCATGCATGACGTCCAAGGCATATCTGATTTAAAGGATCAGAAATCAGGGGAGGAGAAAGCAGAACCTCTAAGTGTCCCTGTTTTCACGGAGCAGTCCTGGATTTACAGAAGCCTTCCCAGTTTCTGATTTGATCCCGGAATGGCCCATTTTTTCTTTAAAGGGACCCCTGACCATTAGGTCCAGTTGTGGCCGACTCTGGGGTTGTGGCGCTCATCTCGCTTTATTGGCTGAGGGAGCCAGCGTAAAGCTTCCGGATCATGTGGCCAGCATGACTAAGCTGCTTCTGGCAAACCAGAGCAGCGAACGGAAACGATCTTTACCTTTCCGTCGTAGTGGTACCTATTTATCTACTTGCACTTTGACGTGCTTTTGAACTGCTAGGTTGGCAGGAGCAGGGACCGAGCAACGGAAGCTCACCCTGTCGTGAGGATTCGAACCACCGACCTTCTGATTGGCAAGTCCTAGGCTCTGTGGCTTAACCCACAGCGCCACCCACATTCCTTAGGACATCCCTATTTCCATTTGAGAAATGTTGGAGGGTATAGAGTCCTGCAACCCTCAAGCCAAGGAGATAAGTAACTGTACAATCTTTAGAAAGCATCTGAATGCAGCCCTGTATAGGGAAGTTGTTTAATGTTTTATTATGTTTTCATATATGTTGGAAGCCACCCAGAGTGGCTGGGACAACACAGTCAGATGCACGGGCTATAATCATCATCATTGAAGAAAAATAGGATGTCCCTATTTTCATGGGGAAAATGTTGGAGGTCCTGGGAAAGACAGTTGTCTGAGCCTATGCAGAGCGGGAGGCAGTGGAAGACAGAAGTGCCTGGCGTGCTCTGGTCCGTGGGGTCACGAAGAGTCGGACACGACTAAATGACTAAACAACAACAATGCAGGGTTGCTGCCAGGCCAAGCTAGTGGTCTTGGCATAAGGCAACTCCTGATAGCCTAACTGAAATAATCCTTTGTCTAGGCAAATGTTACAGAAAGGACAACCTCACCACATATTCAAAACGAGCACATGCTAAACTGAAGCCAGCCTTGAGTGTGTTCTCATTAGTCGTTTCTTTTCAAAGTGAGTGCAGAACGGAAAGCTTCAAACAATCATTTCCAGCACCCAAACCTTGAACGCCGAAATATTGTCAAGGCGCTGCTAAGCTTAGGCTCTTAATTAAACGTCTCTTTTTTTAAAAAAATAAAAATGAAATAAATAAATCTCATTTTTAAAGAGAATGCTTTAACCTCCAATAACATTCTGACCACACTGAAATGAAGCGCAGAGCGCATTTTCACCTCACGGAAAAGAGCCTGCAGGATAAAAAAAAAAAATTCTGGGATAACGGCTGGCAATAAAAAATATTGTGATTTTCATTATACCATGCTCATTTATCACAGGGGGAAAGAGAGAGAGAAATGCAAGGATGAGATCTTCCATGCAAGTTCAGACACATGCCCTTGAGAGCTGAAGAATGACTTTACTATGCAATTCCAAATGCTAATATCCCCACAGGAGCGCAGTTCCAACAGAGGAACCAGCCACACTATACAGCCATCATATTCACGTCAGTGAGCGAACACCATGCATCAATGTGGTTTGATAGTGTGATTTGCTCCTTTTGGAGCTAACACTGCATAGCCAGCAACAAAGGAAATGGGAACTTTAAGCTTTTGGCCCTATCTGTTGCGAAGGGAGAGGAATCCGCTTTCCCAAAGAATTATTGTAGAATTAAATGATGTACAACTACACATTAGCATCTAAGTCTCATATCTTCAGCGGAAATCCAATTCAACTTGCATTGTTGGGCAACCATGTCTGACACAGGGGAGCTTGCTAACCTCGGCCTCTGTTTGTTTCCAATTCTAATCCGGGCTAGGTGCAAAGCTGAAAAATAGAGGGAGGATTTTTGTGCAGTGAAGATACTGTTTTGGTATCTGGAAATCCAGTGATGTTTGGCCCATAATGCTAAAGGTGAGGGGGAGTGTATTCTTCTGCTTGCATTTTTTCCTCTTCCAGAGTTGGACATTTAATCCTGCAGTCCTGGGATTTACTTCTGAGTATATTTATACAGGGTTGGGCTTTCATTTGGTTCAGTTAAATAAAAACCCAAGTAAAACTTCAGTTGATTATCTGGGAGGAGTCTCATACATGCAACGAAATGTCAATCAGTGGGAATAGAAACATACTTGTTTTTTAAGGCTGTTTTGGTTCAGATCTGCTGCAGGAACAGGAAACAGAAAAAAAAACCCACCACAATAGTGAGGAAGTCTTTTGTTTCCAGCAGTTGCACAGTTTTTCTGTATTACAGTGGTACCTCGGGTTATATACGCTTCAGGTTACATATACTTCAGGTTACAGACTCCGCTAACCCAGAAATAGTGCTTCAGGTTAAGAACTTTGCTTCAGGATGAGAACAGAAATCATTCAGCGGCGACGCGGCTGCAGCGGGAGGCCCCATTAGCTAAAGTGGTGCTTCAGGTTAAGAACAGTTTCAGGTTAAGAACGGACCCAGGATGCAAGGGGTGTGGGGCACCCAGGTGCAAAATTCTAGGGGGTGCCAAGCACTCACCACTGAAGCCTCCTAAGCTCTTAACTATCTACCTATTATGAAATAATAAATAATTTTGATCAATCTAGAAGAACAAAATGCATATATACAGTGGTACCTCGGGTTACATACGATTCAGGTTACAGACTATGCTAACCCAGAAATAGTACCTCGGGTTAAGAACTTTGCTTCAGGATGAGAATAGAAATCATTCAGCGGTGGCGCGGTGGCAGCAGGAGTCCCCATTAGCTAAAGTGGTGCTTTAGGTTAAGAACAGTTTCAGGTTAAGAATGGACCTCCGGAACGAATTAAGTACTTAAACCGAGGTACCACTGTAAATGTAGGTTGCCTTACACTTTTTTTTCTGTCAGGAAGCAAACAGAAAAAGGAGGCAGCTATATTGAGGCATGGGCAATATGCAAATTTATATAAATCAACAACCTGATGTTGTGCATGTAAGTCCCACTGAGATAGAAAGAGTTAACTTCCTTTCAGATCATGGAATTATAGAATTATAATTATATAGGGTCATCAGGCCCAACCCCTGCAATTAAGCAAAATTGCATACAAAAATGCGCATTAGGAGAAAATCACACTAAAATGTTGCTGAAATTTCATGATGACCTTTTCTTTAGGGAAACAAACAATTCACAAACTGATGTGAAAAAGTTAAGAACTAAACTTGAGGTCAGAAAAATGAGAAACAGAAGTTAACCAAAAATGTCAGCTTTGTCTACCTCTGCTCAGAACTGAGCTGGGGGAACAGACAACTGGCAAGGCAATAATAGCACCAGGTGAGTCTCTTTGGGAAGAGCATTCCACAAATGGGGAGCCACTGCAGAAAAGTCCTGCCAACCTAGCAGTTCGAAAGCACACCAGTGCAAGTAGATAAATAGCTACCACTGTGACGGGAAGATAAACAGTGTTTCCGTGCTCCCTGGTTTCCGTCATGTTGTACTGTTGCACCAGAAGCGGTTTGGTCATGCTGGCCACATGATCCGGAAAGCTGTCTGAGAACAAACACCGGCTCCCTTGGCCTGGAAGCGAGATGAGCGCCGCAACACCGTAGTCACCTTTGACTGGACTTAATCATCCAGGGGTTTTAACCTTTTACCTTTTTTACTGCAGAAAAATCCTGATCTCCTGTTGCCACCCTCAAGACTTCTTCTGGAGGAGGCACGTGAAGAAGGGCCTCATATGATGATCAATAGGTCTGCATTGGTTCGTATGGGGAAATGCACTCTTTGAGGTATTGTGAATTGGGACCGTTTAAGGCTTTGTAGGTCAAAACCAGCAATTTGAATTGATCCCAGAAACTAATCGGCAGCCAGTGCAGTCAGGCCAGGATTGAGCTGGGATAGCTCACTCAATAGAGAATGAGGCTCTTGATCTCAGGGTTGTGGGTTTGAGCCCCATGTTAAGCGAAAGATTCCTTGGACTAGATGATGCTTGTTGTCCCTTCCAACTCTATGATTCTATAGTGCAGACTTCCTCACCTCCACCCTCCAGATGTTTTGACACTAATAATAATAATAATAATAATAATAATAATAATAATAATAATAAAATTTTTTATTTATATCCCACCCTCCCCAGCCGAAGCCGGGCTCAGGGCGGCTAACAACACTAAAACAGTACAACATTATAAAACATTATAAAAATGAATTAAAATCAAAATTAATGGCAACCATAAACTAAAGTCTTGTAAAGATTGCCAAAGGAGGGAGTCAGGCTGCGCCCTGACCAAAGGCCAGGTGGAACAGCTCTGTCTTGCAGGCCCTGCGGAAAGATGTCAAGTCCTGCAGGGCCCTTGTCTCTTGTGACAGAGCATTCCACCAGGTTGGAGCCGCAGCCGAAAAAGCCCTGGCTCTAGTTGAGGCCAGCCTAACCTCTCTGTGGCTTGGGACCTTCAAGGTGTTTTTATTTGAAGACCGTAAGTTCCTCTGTGGGGCATACCAGGAGAGGCGGTCCCGTAGGTACGAGGGCCCTAGGCCGTATAGGGCTTTGAAGGTTAAAACCAGCACCTTAAACCTGATCCTGTACTCCACCGGGAGCCAGTGCAGCTTATATAGCACCGGATGAATGTGATCTCTAAGCGAAGACCCCGTAAGGAGTCTCGCTGCGGCATTCTGCACCCGCTGGAGTTTCTGGGTCAGTCTCAAGGGCAGCCCCACGTAGAGCGAGTTACAATAATCCAGTCTGGAGGTGACCGTCGCGTGGATCACAGTGGCTAGGTCAGGGCGAGAGAGGTAAGGAGCCAACTGCTTAGCTTGGAGGAGATGAAAAAATGCCGCCTTTGTTATAGCTGCAATCTGCGCCTCCATGGAGAGGGAGGTATCGAGGATTACACCCAAACTCTTAACGGACGGTGCTGGCACTAATTGCACCCCCGCAAGAGATGGGAGTTGCCCCCTCAGTCCCATGTCGTCCCGTCCCAGCCAGAGGACCTCTGTCTTCGAAGGATTTAACTTCAACCGGCTCCCACGAAACCATCCAGCCACAGCCTCCAAGCATCTGATCAGTGTGTCTGGGGCCGAGTCTGGGTGGCTGTCCATCAACAGATAGAGTTGGGTGTCATCAGCATACTGATGGCAGCCCAGCCCAAAACTCCGGAAAAGCTGGGCGAGGGGGCGGATAAAGATGTTAAAAAGCATCGGGGAGAGTATTGCACCCTGGGGCACACCACACACCAAGGAGTGGCGGGATGACAATTCCCCCCCAAGCGCCACCCTCTGTCCCCGACCAGAGAGAAACGAGCGCAGCCATTGAAGGACTGTGCCCTGGATCCCCACGTCGGCAAGGCGGTGGTCCAGGAGTTCGTGATCGACCATGTCGAAGGCTGCTGACAGGTCTAGAAGAATCAGCAGCCCCGACCCGCCTCGATCCAGCTGCCTGCGGAGATCATCTGTTAGGGCGACCAGAGCCGTCTCGGTCCCATGACCAGCGCGGAAGCCGGACTGGAATGGATCCAGAGCTGATGTTTCATCCAGAAACCTACCAAGCTGTTCAGCAACCGCTCTCTCAATCACCTTACCCACTAGAATTCCCAGCATCCCAGATGTCAAAGAGAACAACAACTACCAGACTTGTAGAAGACATCTGAAGGCAGCCCTGTTTTGGGAAGCTTTTAATGTTTAATAGACTATTGTATTTTAATATTCTGTTGGAAGCCACCCAGAGTGGCTGGGGAAACCCAGCCAGATGGGCAGGGTATAAATAAATTATTATTATTATTATTATTATTATTATTATTATTATTATTATTATCCCTGACCACTGGTCCTGCTAGCTAGGGATCAAGGGAGTTGTAGGCCAAAAACATCTGGAGGGCTGACGTTGTAATAAATAGTGTAATAAATAGTGTAATATGCTCAAACTGTCTTGCCCCAGCGAGCAACCTGGATTCTGAATTCTGTACCAACTGAAGTTTCTGACCCATCTTCAGAGGCAGGGCAGTCAAGTCGTTCATTATTGCAGCTTGATTCATAATCCAGGCAAGCTGAAATCTTCCTATGTGAGTACACCTAGATGGCTTGAGGTTGCAATCGTTTCAAAAGCTTGGGCTTCTCTAGGCTGTGGCTTGCACCAAGATTTTTCCATTTATCTTGTGTCCTTATTAGACGAAGAGTTTTAGATGTTCCCCAGGCCACTCAGAGAAATGAAGTTTCTGCTGAAACAAAGAAATAAAACATACCGGCGATCTAAGTGAATGGAAGCTAATAAAACAGAACGCAGGAAGGCAGTCGTTTGTTTCTTGCTAAATTGAGGAAAGCCGGCAGAGATTATTGGGTTAATTTCTGGGCATCTTATTACCAGAATGATATTAAGAGATTGGAGAGACTTTCAAGCAGTGGTTAGAGGGCTAAAGAGATTGATTTATAATGAAAGGTTAACAGGAATATGCACAGCACTCAACTGAGGTGGGGATGTAATAACCAGCTACTGATGTGATAATAACTGACTACTTAGTTAAAAACAGAAGTATGAGTGTCACAAAGAGCCAGAGAAGGACAGAGCATTTTTACAGGGGCAGATTCCAAGCAGTTGACTGCAATAAACCCTCTCAATGCTCCATTCTTTGGCTTGTAATTGTGACGGTCACATCCCCCCCCCCCCCGATACATTTAAAGCAAGTGGCTTCCCTCAAAGAATCCTAGGCACTGCATTTTGTTAAAAGTTGCTGGGAGTTGTAGCTCTGGGAAGGGTAAACTACAGTTCTCATTATTCTTTGGGGAGGCCATGTGCTTTAAATATATGGTGTGGATGTGACCGAAGAGAGTATGAAGGCAAGAGGCACACATAGCAAGAGATTTGGTTGATTGGTGTGGAATCTACACACATAAAAAAACCGTTTTGAAATTGCTTTTTAAAGAAAGTGTTTATTAAGAATGCATTGAATTTTCCATAAGGCTCATCATCGCCATCTAGTGTAACATTGTATATTGCACTTAAAATGCACCTGAAACGTTTTATTTGCAGCTGTATAGATAGCTGAGTCCTGGGGAACTCATGGCTTTTATTTTCTCTTTACAACTCCTTCTGAAAGTGATGGAACGCCATCAGGTGAGATCTGCTCTTTCCAATCAAAGTGTGAGGTGCTGCTGGACAATGTTTCTTAAAACTTTTAAAAATAACATTAATAAAGCATTTTATAAAGACAGAGGCAAGCAGAACTGGACCCCCAGGAACAACTCACAAGTACTTTTAACTTTTTAAAATTTGAATCCCCACTTGGATTTTTCCCCTTTTAAAACCCAACACGGAAACAGGACACGTTTTGTCTCATCCCTGTGCGGAACTGAGAATGAACCAGATTCTGATACGAGTCATCCATCCTCAGACACAAGTCACCTGCCCACTGTTCTTTCCACAAGAGTGAGATGTCCAGTACAAATTGCATCATTGGAGAGCTGTACTGAAACCTTCAGAAAAGTGCTAATTTTGAAGAATAGCTGTGCTTTGGTTCACCTATGTTTTCAGAAATTGTCAATTCGGCTGCCCTGATTAAAATATGAACTGAACTGAATTTCCCCCCAGCCTTAAGATTAATCTAATAAGGAAATACACAAATAAATAACAAAACAGCAAAGAGGCAGTCAGTGTCGATATGGAGTGAGATTTCCAACCTTTACTCAGGAGAAAAGGTTGCCTCACTATACATATTTCCACAGATCACGGCAAGGTCACTTAAGGAAAATTGCCGACTCAACCACACAATCACGGGTGGGCAACTGTGTTTATGCTGAAGCAGATTTGTGGACTGAAAATATTCTTTTCTTCTTTCAGCAAATTACAGGACACAGTTGAAGCTGAAATAAAAGTTGGGGTGGAAATGAAGAAACTTAATTGCCTGAAAGTAGATGCAAGGAGCAATGAAATGGCATGTTTCTATTGTATACAAAAGACTTGGCACAGGGAGTGGAAGGACAGCTGGGTGAATGTATGCTAACATCATTCATTTGCAGGATTTTTGGGGGAGTTCAAAACCAGCAGCAATTTTTTAATTTTCTCTCTGTCAATCTGTCTTTCTATATTGCCATTATCTACCCTGAGAGGAATGTCAATTTTCTTTTCTTCTTCTTCTACAGAATAGGAAAATGACTCCATAACAATGTATATCTAAATGGAGAATCCTTCACTTTGTGATCAAAACTTTTTGCATTGAACGGGACATATTTTTGGCATTAGCCAACTCATCTTTACTCAGAAGCAAGTCCAAGTGAAAATTGATCTATGCATTTATGCAGAATAAGATGGTAGACGGAGATGGAAAACTTCTGACTGCTACAGAATGGAAAGGGTGTGTGTTATATTTTGAACAAGAGCAGAGACAGGATTTCTGCAAAGATGTCTGAGATTTCTTTTCCTTTTCCTTATCCCGCTCCATGCAAAAAGGGGGTCACTTTGCAGAATTCGCTCTAAACATTGTCCACCCCCCCCCGATGGCTGTCACCATTCTCCCTCCTCCTTGAAGAATAGGCTCTGATGTTGCAGCTGCATCCCATTCATTTGCCTAACCTGCTGCTTTAGTTAAAGAGACCAGGCCATCGCAGTTGTATCCTGCTTCTCAACCCTGGGTCCCCAGATGTTGTTGGACTACAAGTCCCGCCATCCCTGATCTCTGGCCTTGCTAGCTGGGGGTGATGGGAGTTGTAGTTCAACAACATCTGGGGACCCAAAGTTGAGAAATGCTGCTATAGATGCATATAGAATTTGTAAAATCCAGAGCAAACTTAGGGACCAAATTCCTGGGCCAACATATTTGTTGACTGGAGCCTAATTACTTATAGTGTGTGCAGTGCAGGGAACAACCACGCTTTTCTGAGGAGGGAGTTCCACAGTCATGGTGCCACTACTGAGAAAGCCATGCCTTGGACCACTGCCCCATGTCCACCAATAGAATTACAAGCAGGAACACCCCTGCTAATCTCAGAACATGGACCAGTAGGTACTAGGGGAAATGCTCTTGGGTCCTAAGCTATGTAGAGCTCTGTACAATACTAAAGACACTTTAGAGCCAGTGTGGTGTAGTGGTTAAGAGCGGCGGAGTCGTAATCTGGTGAACTGGGTTTGCATCTCCGCTCCTCCACATGCAGCTGCTGGGTGACCTTTGGCTAGAAACACTTCTTTGAAGTCTCTCAGCCCCACTCACTTCACACAGTGTTTGTTGTGGGGGAGGAAGGGAAAGGAGAATGTTAGCCACTTTGAGACTCCTTAAGGGGAGTGAAAGGCGGGATATCAAGTCCAAACACTTCTTCTAAAGATGAAGCTGAGGCTCAAATACTTTGGCCACCTCATGAGAAGAGAAGACTCTCCGGATAAACCGCTGATGTTGTGTAAGATTGAGGGCACAAGGAGAAGGGGACAACAGGTAGTTGGACAGTGTTACAGAAGCGACCAACACGAATTTGATGAAACTTCAGGAGGCAGTGGAAGACAGGAGTGCCTGGCGTGCTCTGGTCCATGGGGTCACAAAGAATCAGACATGACTAATCGACTAAACATCAACAACAATGGCACTATCAACACCTTGAAATATAGCAAGTGAGGTTTCCCCTATTGTCAGTGAGACATTTTCATTAAGCCTTCAAACCCCAATATATAAAATTAAAAGAATGGTCTTGCCCCAATCCAGGACCATTAGCAAGAGTCAAGTGGTCATGTCAGGCAGCCAATCCAGGAAGATAGTGAGTGGCCTAATTGTCCATGAAACATTTCATCAAACATTTGACCATTTTCCTTACACACCTTTAGTCGCCAGGCAAAAAGGTTAACCAGACCTTTGGCTGATTGACATCCAATGCCCTTTTTAAAAGTGTTGGGGGTTTTTTTTGGGGGGTGGCTTTTTTTTGTTTTTATTATGTATTTTGTGTTTTTATATAGTGGGTATTGGGCAGTGCAAGGGAAGCGGGTGGCGCTGTGGTCTAAACCACTCAGTCTCTTAAGCTTGCCGATCAGAAGGTCGGTGGTTCGAATCCCTGCGACGGAGTGAGCTCCCATTGCTCTGTCCCAGCTCCTGCCAACCTAGCAGTTCGAAAGCATGCCAGTGCAAGTAGAGAAATAGGTGCTGCTGCAGTGGGAAGGTAAATGGCATTTCCGTGTGCTCTGGTTTGCGTCATGGTGTTCTGTTGTGCCAGAAGTGGTTTAGTCATACTGGCCACATGACCTGGAAAGCTGTCTGTGGACAAACACTGGCTCCCTTGGCCTGAAAAGCGAGATGGGTGCCACAACCCCATAGTCGCCTTTGACTGGACTTAACCATCCAGAGGTCCTTTACCTTTTTTTACCTTTTAGTAGTGAAATATACTCAGAGTCGCAAAGTGATTTCATGCTCTTTATTCAGCTCATAGTGGTGAGGAGGAATGAATGCAAGTCCCCTCAAAGTATCTGCTTTATATACATTATTTACACAATAGGCTGTACATGATTGGCTAATTCCGGAATTCTACTGTAAGCCAATCAGGTTGTGGATTCACTGCTATCTAGAGCATGATTGGGTGGTTCCTGCTAACCAATCATACTGCTGCATTCTGAATCCTATTGTTCTAGGACCAATCAGACTGCTGCCTTTTGGAGCCTATTGTTCTAGGACCAATCAGACTGCTGCAGTTTGGATCCTATTCAACTCAGTACATAACACCCCTCCCCTCTAAGTTCCAGTCCTGCCCGGGAGGTCGCATTCATAGTCCTCAAGGTACGCCGGCGGCCTACGTGTGCGTTGCGGCCTGGGGTGTTCCCTGGTCCGGGGTTCAGGTTCTGGCTCGTGTTCCAAGGATGCTGGCTGTGATGGGGCTGTTTGGTCTGGCACAACCGGCTCACTCAGTCGTGGTTCTGGTTCCGGTGTCCTTTCGGCCTCACGGGTCCTCTCTGTATTTACTGATTCTGACTCTCCTGCTTGCCCCTGCAGCTCTATGGGCCTCACTGCCCCACTGTTCCCTTGGGACTCCTCTGACCTGTCCTCCTCCTCCTGGTTTTCTCCCGGGAATCGTCGCCGTATCTGGTCACAGTGGCGGCGCCAGCATTGCCCCCCATCTGTTAGCACCTCGTACGACACGGGGCCAGTGACCCTGGTGACTGTGGCGGGTACCCATGCAGGGCCTGCCCCAAAATTCTTTGCGTACACTGGGTCCTGGGCCTCGAAGGTCCGGGGGTTCCTGCCTTCCCCCACCACTACCTCCTCCTGAGCTCTATCGGGGTGAAGGCGGTCCAATCTGATTGCAAGGCGCCGACCCATTAGTAGTTCAGCGGGGCTCCGGCCAGTCGTTGAGCTGGGGGTGCTGTGCTGTGCTAGAAGGAATGTGGCAAGGCGGTACTCCCAATCCCCTTGCGTCATGCGGCGAAGGGTGTCCTTGGCGGTCCGCACCATGCGTTCTGCTTGGCCATTGGTGGCCGGGTGGAATGGCGCTGAACGGATGTGGCGGATGGCGTTCCGCACTGTGAAGGTTTGAAATTCTCCTGACGTAAATGCAGTCCCGTTGTCTGAGACGAGAGTGTCAGGGAGCCCGTGGGTTGCAAACAGCCTGCGTAGTACCCGGATGGCTGCGGACGTAGAAGTGGACGGTACCAGTGCGACTTCCAGCCATTTGGTGTAGGAGTCCACCACTATGAAGAATGTTTTCCCCTGAAAGGGGCCAGCGAAGTCCACATGCAGGCGTGACCATGGTGCTCGGGCGGACTCCCAGGACTGGACTGGGGCCCTTGGGGGATCTGGGTGGGATTCTTGCCAGGCCTGGCAGTGTTTGACCCAGGCCTCTATCTCTCCGTCAATCCCCGGCCACCACACATAACTCCTGGCAAGGGCCTTCATTCTTACTACCCCTGGGTGTGTCTCGTGTAGGGCTGTGAGGACCCTTTTGCGGAGGGGCTGGGGAACACCGACCCTGCTTCCCCATAACAGGCACCCCTTGTGGGCTGACAGTTCATGTTTGCGGGTTGTGTAGCCGGCGAATTCTGGCCCGGGGCTGCTGCTGGGCCATCCCCTCCACACCCAGTCCAGGACCCGGGAGATGACCCTATCTTTCTTGGAATGGTGTGCAACTTCTTGTGCCTGAATGGGGCGGTCGGGAAGCAGCTCCAGGCTCATAACCTCTTGTGCAGGTGCTGGGTCGGGGCCTGTTTCCGGTAGTGGTAGCCTGCTGAGGGCGTCTGCACGGCCCATCGCCTTTCCAGGGCGGTGAATCAGTGCATACTGGTAGCTGGCAAGGAAAATTGACCACCCGAGGACGCGAGGAGACAGCACTTGGGGGGTCTGCTTTTCGGGGGCAAACAAGCCAAGCAACGGCTTGTGGTCAGTCACCACGGTGAAGGGCCGCCCGTACAAGAAATCATGGAATTTTTTTACTCCCTTCACGATTGCCAGACCCTCCTTGTCGATTTGCGAGTAGTTCCGCTCGGTTTCGTTGAGTGTCTGGGAAAAGTATGCCACCGGTACCTCTCTTCCATCCGGGAGTTGGTGTCCCAGAACAGCGCCGATGCCATAGGGCGAGGCGTCGCATGCTAGCACCACCGGCAGCCTCTCGTCGAAGTGTGCCAAGACCGAGTTTGAGACAAGCAAGTCCTTGACTGCCTGGAATGCGGCCTCCTGGCGCTGGCCCCACACCCAAGGGGCCCGCTTGTCCAGGAGTCTGTGTAGGGGCTCCGCTACCGCCGCCTTGTGGGGAAGGAAGGAATGGTAAAAGTTCAATAGTCCCAAGAAGGCCTGAAGTTCAGTCTTGTTCTTGGGCGCTGGGGCATCACAAATGGCCCGTACCTTGTCCCCAGTCGGGTGGACCCCTTCTGCGTCCACCATAAATCCCAGAAAGTCCACTTGAGGCACTCCTAGTAGACATTTTTCCCGCTTCACCTTGAGACCCACCATCTGGAAACGGTGCAGAACGGTGCGGAGGCGGTCCTCAAACTCCTCTGGTGTGGGCCCGGCAATCAACACATCATCGAAGAAGGGGGTGACACCAGGAATCCCTTTAAGGAGAGAGTCCATTAGATTCTGGAATATGCCTGGTGCCACGCTGACACCGAATTGCAGCCGCTTTACCCTGAACGCTCCTCTGTGCATCACAATCGTCTCTGCCCCTGCTGTGGCCTCATATACTGGCAGCTGTTGATATGCTTGGGCCAAGTCCAGCTTGCCAAAAATTTTCGACCCAGCCAGGGTGGCAAGGACATGGCTGACCACTGGCACTGGGTATGCATGGGCCGTGAGGGCCTTGTTTATGGTACATTTGTAGTCTGCTCAGATGCGGACCGAACCATTAGGCTTGACGGGTGTGACGATTGGGGTTTCCCAGGGGGCATTAGGCTCCTTGCTCCACGAGTCGGTCCAATTCCTCGTCTATACGGGGTTTCAGGGCGAACGGGACCCGGCGGGCCTTGAGCCTGACCGGTCGTACTGTGGGGTCAAGCTGTAGAGCAATGGGGGGCCCCGTATACTGTCCCAATTTCCCATCGAAAACCCCCGGAAATTCCTTGCATATGGTGTCCATGTCCACTTGTAAGCTCATGTGGTTCACCCCGGTGACGGCTAGCCCCAGTGGTCCAAACCATGCCAATCCCAGTAAGCTAATGTAGGGGCCCTTGACCACAAGCAAGTCCAGTTGCCGCGTCCGCCCTCGGTATTGCACCCTGAAGGTCCCCACCCCCATTGTGGGGACCTTAAGTTTCTGGAAGTCCCGGAGGGTGAATGGGGCCGGCCTGAGTTTGGGACCCCCAGTAGGACACAGTTTCCTTAAGGTCCTTGCCGAGATTATGGATAGAGTTGAACCCATGTCAAGCTCCATGCGGCATGGGGCCCCCTCTATCTGTACCTCTACATAAATTTTCTCTACGTTGGGGTGGGGCAACTGGTATACCTGAAAGTCCGTGAGCTCCATCGAGTTGCCTTGGTGCGTTGGGCCCCGGGACCTGGGGCTCTTGGATTGGTCATCTGATGTCTGGCGTCGGGTGGGCCGAGCCCGACACACCCGGGCGATGTGTCCCAATTTTCTGCACTGCCTGCACTCTGCGTTGCGGAAACGGCAGGTCCTCCTCTCGTGACTTTCTCCACAGCTTGCGCAGTTCCCTCCTTCTCGTTGAGGCAGCTGTGGTATGTGGGCTGCTTGAGTGCGCTGCTGTTCTTGGTGCACCTCCTCCCTGTTGGATCCTGAGTCGTCGGTGAGGTCTTCGTGGTGGACCCTCGGTTGGGACAGCTGGCTCGGCTGTGCCTCTTGCGTTGACCTCTTGGCAGCTTCCGTTGCCAGGGCCTCCTCCAGAGCGACCTGGAATGTTAGGTCCTTCTTAGCGTAGAGGCGTCGTTGCAGCTTCTCATCCTTCAGGCCACCGACGAGGCGGTCACAAAGCATGTTCTCCAGCTCTGAGAAGTTGCAGAACCGGGCAGCTTGGCGGAGAGAGGTCACAAACCCAGTTATGGTTTCCCCAGGGGCTTGCCGCTTTGCGTAGAAGGCATTTCGACGAGCCACCACTGAGGGCTGTGGCGAAAAGTGCCCCTTCAGCTGTTCCATTATTGTTTTGTATGGAACAGTAGCGACGTCTTCAGGTGCAAGGAGAGCCCGGGCGATTTCAAACGTCTCCTCTCCGCAGACGCTGAAGAATATTGCCCTCTTCTTGGCGTCTTCTTCATCGGTGACCCCTTTGGCTTCTAGGAGAAAGGTGAAACGGGAGGCGTATGCTTCCCAGTCTCCTGATGCTGGGTTGAACGGCGAGAAGCTGCTGTCAGTTGCCATTCTGAGTTCCTTGTATCCCGGAGCTGAAGCCTGGATACACGGTGCGAGGCAGCGGTGCGGCAGGAGGCGGTGCTGTGTGTGGCAGTCAGCTCAGCGGGATCCCATCCTCATCGCCAGCGAAATATACTCAGAGTCGCAAAGTGATTTCATGCTCTTTATTCAGCTCATAGTGGTGAGGAGGAATGAATGCAAGTCCCCTCAAAGTATCTGCTTTATATACATTATTTACACAATAGGCTGCACATGATTGGCTAATTCCGGAATTCTACTGTAAGCCAATCAGGTTGTGGATTCACTGCTATCTGGAGCATGATTGGGTGGTTCCTGCTAACCAATCATACTGCTGCATTCTGAATCCTATTGTTCTAGGACCAATCAGACTGCTGCCTTTTGGAGCCTATTGTTCTAGGACCAATCAGACTGCTGCAGTTTGGATCCTATTCAACTCAGTACATAACAAGTAGATAAATAGGTACTGCTCCAGCAGGAAGGCAAACAGCATTTCAGTGTGCTGCTCTGGTTTCACCAGAGGTGGCTTAGTCATGCTGGCCACATGACCCGGAAAAACTGTCTGTGGACAAATGTCAACTCTCTTGGCCAGTAAAGCGAGATGAGTGTTGCAACCCCAGAGTCGTTCGTGACTGGGCTTAACCTTTTACCTTTACCTTTTACTTTTTATATAAGTTTTAATAATAATAATAACAGCAGCAGCAACAACAACAACAAGCATTTAGTGTTGAGTCTCTTTCTTCCTCTGACCCTGAAAATCTGTAGCTAAGGCCTGCTGATATCAGGATCTAGGCAAAGAGTAAAAGATGCTTTGTTGACTTACCTTACACATGAAGATGTAAAGACACGTGGGAGACGAGACTAGACAGCAATGAGGATGTGGTAACTTCTGCTTTACTATGCATCAAGTTCCATCTATACCACGTTAGAGACAAAAAAATGCAGTCGAAGCAGCATGTGTGGTTTTGATGTTTTCTTCCTGTGACGTTATAGTTTTCTCTTCACCACAACTAAAACTTTGTAGTTGATAGAGAAAACCAAGCGCACTTGTGAAGATGACCTCAAAGAGCAATTTACAATTAAGGTTGTCTTTGGAACAACCACATCATTTTATACTCAGGTCAAATAAGCTCGCAATTCTTTTTTCCAGTAGGCATGTGTGAATTTTTCCTATTGATACTTGGAGATTGTTCAGCCTGGGCAAATACCAGCATCTGATGTCTGGGGTGCTTATCTGCAAAAACAGATGTGCAATTTTCACACTGGCAAGATTTTTCAAAATCGTCCGTTTGCATCTTTTATCACACATGGTTTAATTGTGCATCACTCTCCATTTTAAAAAGGAATAGGGATGCTGTGACCTTCCAAAAGGTGGTGAAAGATGACAAATGCCACCATCCCTGGTCATGGTCCTTGCTGGCTCTCACTCAAGGGAGCTGAAGTCTATCAACATCTGGGGGGCTATAACTTCCCAATCCCCAACTTAAAAGCACAGACTTGGCTTGGCTCTGCATTGTTGTTCATTTAAAACAGATGTGCAGAACCTTAGGACCTCCGGATGTTGTTGAACTACAACTCCCATAATCCCTGACCATTGGTCATGCTCGCTAGGATTGATGGGAGTTCTAGTCCAGCAATATCTGAAGGGGCAAAGATTCCACACCAGCTTGGCTTGTTTGTGCTTGACTGTTTCCCCCGTGTATATCTGAAAAGCAATGCTCTCTGCTATACTCACAGATCTTCCTGATGTGAGATGAAGCAAAATTCATTTTTTAAAAAACAACAACAATGGAGAGCCGGCATGTACATAATATATGTATATACATCAAATCACACCAAGTGTCCTCTGGTTCACAGATCTCATTAGAGGTTCTGAAGGAAAAAGGGGGCAATATCTAAAACCAAAGAAAGAGGTGAGACCTCAAAATTCTCCTTCAATCCCCTTCCAATTTTATCAAAATAGTTCTGAAAAACACAACACATATTGGTCGAAGACAACTTTCTTTGGAAACTCTGGCAAGGTTCTCTTGAAAGGAGAACTTAGTGATCCTGAACAAGATGGGTTTTGACCAAAATCTTGGGCTTTTTAGTGCTTTATATAGTGGGAGAGGGGTTATTAATTTGTTTCTCTTTTTGTTTTAGTATGCATTTTGTTTTTATGTTGTGAACCACGCTGTGATCTTCAGATGAAAGGATGGTATATAAATTTAATAAATAAAATGATTTATATGAACTATCTCATTTGATAAAGTTTATTATTTTAGCACCGGTTTGAAGCCTTACTCTTTCTTTGCTTCTCATCAGAAGGTTGATTGACAGCTATCGATTGTGAAAGATAGAAAGAACCTCCATGTTCAGTGACAGAATATGCCTCACTAAGGACAGGCATCAAGGAATCACCATTCATTCATGCACCCATTCATCATTTATTCAATTTATATACTGCCCTTTATCCGAAGATACCAGTAAGACATTAAAAACATGATTTACGTAGCGTACCAATAACAGAAGCATCTTGAAGAGGCGGAACAGAGAGAAGGGCCTCAGATGACAAGGGCAGGATCTGGGGTCAGTGCCAATGGGGAGAGGTGGTCCTTAGGGTATTTGAGGTCCTGAGCTGTGTAATAATAATAATAGTAGTAGTAATAATAATAATAATACCAAGTCCATCTGGTTGGGTTTCCCCAGCTACTCTGGGCGGCTCCCAGCAGAATATTAAAAGCACAATAAAACATCAAACATTAAAAACTTCCCTAAACAAGGCTGCCTTCAGATGTCTTCTAAAAGTTAGATAGTAGTTTCTGTCCCTGACATCTGATGGGAGGGACAAGGTGGGCGCCACCACCAAGAAGGCCCTTTGCCTGGTTCCCTGTAACCTCACTTCTCACAGTGAGGGGACTACCAGAAGGCCCTTGGAGCTGGACCTCAGTGTCCGGGCTGAACGATGGGAGTGGAGACACTCCTTCGGGTATACTGGGACGAGGCCGTTTAGGGCTTTAAAGGTCAACACCAACACTTTGAATTGTGCTTGGAAATGAACTGGGAACCCATGTAGGTCTTTCAGGACTGGTGTTACATGGTCTCGGCGGCCACTCACAGTCACCAGTCTAGTTGCCGCATTCTGGATTAGTTGTGGTTTCCAGGTCACCTTCAAAGGTAGCCCCACGTAGAGTGCATTGCAGTAGTCCAAGAGGGAGATAACCAGAGCATGCACCACTCTGGCGAGACAGTCTGTAGGTAGGTAGGTGCAGTCAGGCCACGATCGGCGATACATGCCCAGCTCATCTTGATCAGGTGAGCAACCTGGCCCTTGACATTTCTAAATAGCTCTTTGTCTACACTCGAAGTGTCAAACCGAATCCTGCCTTAGTTCCAGTTACAGATATCTGAAGAAGTGTGCATGCACACGAAAGCTCATACCAAGAACTAACTTAGTTGGTCTTTAAGGTGCTACTGGAAGGAATTTTTTTTTGTTTCGAATCCTGCCTGTGAACCATGTTTGACAGGGTCATGATCCTCTAAACCATACCCTGGGACACATTGCCTTCATAGCCTTCCCATGATCTTCCAGAGACATCTGGCTGGGCTATGCAGACCTTGGTCTCATTGAGCAAAACATTCCACAAATACTGGAGCAGTTCAGAGGGCAATTTGCTTGCTCTTCAAATACTTCACAGGCTGAAAATGCCCTGCACCGCAACAGTTCACTTTGTGCACATGAAGTAAGCAGGACACAGAGTACCCCTGCGAAATACCTGTGGTTAGCGGCTTCTTGAGCAGAGAAGGGGGAAGAAGCTCACTTTTAATCACTGTGATAATCAACGACATATGGCCCTTTGCTCTTGATGTGCAATCCTTTCTCCTCCTCCCTTGCAGTACAAAGATCTGCCCAAAAGGAAGTCCACACCAGTCAGACTTGGGAATGTGGACCATTTGTTTTTGTTTTTCCCTTTGCAGACGTACTTTTGAAAAAACAAGCATAGTTCAGGCATGGGCGGAGCCTGCAGTTTAACAGAAAGTGCTGTCTTTCGAACCACAGTTTGCTGAGCAAATGATAAAATAAGCTTCTTCTTTTTTGGGGGGGGGGTTCTTTTTCTCATCCTACACTGATTGTAGGATTCTTTCAGTCATATCCCCGGCCCGCTCCCTGACAAAAATGAGGCAGGAATTTATATATTACCATAAGCACTTAAAAGAATGTCTAAAACCAGAATGTCTAAAATCACATTCCCTTCTAGACAAACCTTTTGGGGGCCACGTGCCAGTGGCAGCCAGGGCCAGAGACAAAAGTGGGGGGAGCACTGTATATAAACCTTACTTTTGCATTGTAGGATAGTTGCTATGCACAGCCACATAAACACCCCTCTTTATCCTTCATCCAGACAAGCAAGCATTGTTATCTGAGTTCAAGGAGACACTCCAGCCACACAAAAAACACCTGAGGTTGGTGTGAAGCAAGGCAGGTGAGAAGACTGACCTGGGGAGAGTGTGTGGACCTGGGGAGGGAGATGCCCTGCTGAGAGTCCTAAGGGGAAGAAAGAGAGGCCTGGAGGGCCACACTCGTCCCCCAGTCTTAAGGTCCACTGCCTTTGTTGAAAGATTGAAGACAGATAAAAGAACATACTTCTTACAGCGCAACTGTAGAACACACTCTCATAGGAAGCAGTGTTGGCCATCAACTTGGATGACAGAGGACAAGTTTATGGAGGATGGGACGGGGACCCTCGTACCTACGGGTCCACCTCTCCTGGTATGTCCCCCGGAGGACCTTATGGTCTTCAAATAAAAACATCTTGGAGGTCCCGGGCCAAAAATCCGCCTGGACAAGCATGCTAGCCCCAAAACAGAGGGCATGTCCAGGAAAACCCAGACATATGGCAACCCTAAACTACCATGTTCTGCAGCAGATATTTCTAATTTGTTTATTTTTTTAATACATTCCACTTTCCCAACACCATATGGCCAAGATGGCTAGAAACATTTTAAAGAGAGAAAAAAAGGATTAAATTAAAAACCAAAAACGCACACACAAAAACAAAACAAAAACATCATAGAAGGCAGAGATAACACGTTTCTGATAACGTATTAGCCAAGGATAGCTTTAAAAGAAAGTATTTATGGTCTTTCAATAGTCCAATAACTATATTTCATGGTTTTCCTTTGAAAAGGTTTATTTTTTACATCTTGAGGGGAAAATGAAATAACCAAGTGGCTTGCGAACACAATCGTTTGCTGTTCAGCCACTTTGTTATTTGATGTCCCCTTTCAAGATAAATTTTGTTTTGTTTAACTTCCATCCCATAATGAAGAACAAATATAGCAAATTAAATAAATCACTGCAGTTTTATTTTAAAAAGAAAAAGAGGGGGGAGCCTTAATTTCAAAGTGAGAGAGCGCTATTCGTGAGGTACCATTTGAGATATTCTCTGAGGCATAGCATATGCAGGTTCGGTATATGAATTCGAAATAGATCTCTTTCATGAAATGTGTGCAGGCCTACATTATATATACTCATATGCATATTCAGTACACCTATCCTTCACTTATTTTTTCAGTAAGGGAAAGAGCATGCCAAGGCAGCAGGCAATGGCTTTGTATATCATTAATACAAATAATTTCCATTAGGGAGAAAATGGATCGTAAGTCATGAGGGGGCAAAGTCTCAAGTGAGTCATGAAAGTAATTCCCCCTTAGTTATTATGATCACTCTGCTCAATAGGCCTTTGATATATGGAGTCCGTTAGATTATTTCATTAGATAACTACCAGAGTGGAGCTGGGCACTCCTGACACTTCTTCTAGGGAAACAGCAAGTCAAGGGTTAATTTGAGTTTCTGTAAGTTATGGCTTGAATTAAGTTTGCCTGGGATTTCTTCCTCCTCCTCTTCATCTTCTTTGAAAGTGAGCCTCCTGAAAAGTTTGAACGTTCACGTGAAAGTATGCTGGGAAAGTATGCTCTTTTATTTTCATTAGAGCTTCCTTGTGGCTGTGTTCCCACATCTGATGTGGGGCTGCCCGTCACCACCACTTCAATGGAGCATCTCTTCTAAATGGGGATGCATAGATCCCCTTCAGGAATTTTGCTACTGCTATCAAAACTTATTTGGCTTCCATTGATGTGCTCCATCCAAAGAGGAATCTCTGATTTCAATTTGAATTTCACTCTAGCCAAGACCCAAGGCAAATGTGAACCTCAAGCAAGTAGTAGACAGCAGCACATTCCTTTTGAGAAGAGTGTCCCATATGTTTCAACCATTGTTTATATAATCAGTTGGAAGGGACCCTGAGGATTGTCTAGTAGTCCAACCTTCTGCAATGCAAGAATCCTGACCCAAGTTTCCTTGGGTGGCTTTGAACCAGTAACCTTCTGGTTAACCCACTGCACCACCTGTAATACTCCCCCCCCCCTTTCTTTAAAATAACATGGGTTATCTCTTTTCTGTGGGAGGCTGCATTTGCTGGATTGATTTCCATTCTGGACATGAGATGGATAAGTGAAGACCAGCAATTCCCACTTCTGTTTCTGGTACATTGGAATTCATCAATATCCTCTGTAAGCTGCCCTATTTCTCCTACTTTCTGCTGTTCTCTCTCCCCACCCTTTTTCTTCATTTTGGCCCACCACCTCACCCAACTGCAACAGCATTGAGGGGTTGGCTGTACACCCCTGAATTGCGGGGGGGGGGGGGGGCAAACTTACTATCACTCACAAGCCATGGTTGGACAAGTACCAACCTTTCCAAAAAAATACATCTCAGCAACAATGAGCATGCCACGTGAGAAGGTTTTTGAGATCTGTCTTCCTTCTCCACATGTTTCTCTTCTCAGTAGGCAAAATGCTTGATCAGAAGTGCTTTAGGAAAAGCTTCACCGTGCCTTACATTTCTCGAGGGTTGTTGATACCTCTGACAATATCCAAAGTTGGATTTTGATTCATTTGGACTGGGGTGGGCATCCTATGGCCCTCTGGTTGTTGGACTCCCACCAAGCATGACCAGTGTTCAGGAATGATGGGAGTTATGGTCCAACAGCATATTGAGGGCCCACAAGTTTCCTACCACTGGTTTTGACTGTATCCAATCATAAGTTTTTATGCATTTCTAAACCTGGGGAGAATTTGAAAAGGGCTAATTAATGTCTTCCCCTGCTTGAAATTCTCACCAGCCTTCTAATTTAGAAGCCAACCAGCCTGCCACCCATCCATCCATCTGATGACGAATCGGTCTCCCTGGTGCCAACAACAGTAAATTCTCCAGTTCTGTCAGCAACAGCCAAGGAGGCTCCTCAATATTTAACAACATCACTTCTAACACAAGCAAGCTCTTTGCCTATTTTTATTTTCTCATGAGAGCTTAAACCTTCCCTGTCAAAATATGTTCAATGGACAGTCAGCGGCTCACCTTCTAATGATGAACTTTTTAGCATTCTAAAAAGACAATGACTGCCACTGTCAGAAACATATTTTAAAAACCCAAACCGACATGGTGCTCTCAGCTACACTGCATAATGTTGTGGCCAGACTTGGAACAATGAACTTCCAAAGAGCTTGTCTGTTATGATGTTTTCTCTCTCCCGCTTTCTCTCTCTGGAGCATTGGGCGCATATTATTTTCAGGTTAACTCCCCAACTCCTGTGTGATGTTTAGTTTTAATCACCTCCATTGCCATCCAGCAATAACACTTATTGCATTATGCTACTCGACATAGTTCCTGAAATCGAATATACATGAGGATGATGGAAAGGGCATTGATCATTGAAGGTGTTCTTTGCATTTATGAGTTTGTTAAAAAAAAAAAAAGAGAGAGAGAAACACAAAACTGTTGTTGGAAATTATTGTTATGGTCATATTTGTTCAAGGAAGTGTGTGTATGTGTATGAGGTGTACATTTTCTCTCATTCCCATGTTTTACACAAAAATGAGGGAATACATTTGCTCCCCACTCTCTCTCTCTCTCTCTCTCTCTCTCTCTCTCTCTCTCTCTATATATATATATATATATATATCTGCACACAGTATCAGTCCAGAGGAATATATTTTATTTATCATACAGATATATAGGTATGAAAATAATTTATGCAACTTGGGTAGAAGAAAGCAAACTTTTGCTAAACAATTATTGCAAGGTGGAGAATTCTGGGCCCACATTCTTTTCAAAACATTCAGCCTCAGAACATGTCCCAAAGATTTACGTATGAATTTTTCATAGGTAGACTTCTTGGCATTTTTTGATGGAGAAGTTGAATCACAGGTGTAGAGTGCTCGAGATAACAATTTCTTGATTCCCAGCTGACAGTTCCAGCAACATTATAACAGAAGTGAAGAGAAACTTAATCCTAGGCCTGCAAAGTCCTGGGCGATTCTAGCAGTGCAATGGGACAGAGCTGCCCTCCCAACACTGGTGTCACTACCAAGATGGAGCAGTGCCAAGGTTGGGGCTGAGCAGACACAGTGGCAGAAATTGGCTCCACTGGTGCACCCAGGCAGCCCAAACAGCACCACTACTTTGCCCCACCTTGTCCAGGAAAGCTGCACTGATGCCAAGAGGGTGACTTCATAACTCTGCCCCACTATGCAAAGTTGGGAGTCTCCACCATTACTCACTAAAAGAGATGCGGGTGGCGCTGTGGGTTAAACCACAGAGCCCAGGGCTTGCTGATCAGAAGGTCGGCGGTTCGAATCCCTGCAACGGGGTGAGCTCCCGTTGTTCGGTCCCTGCTCCTGCCAACAAAGCAGTTCGAAAGCATGCAGTGCAAGTAGATAAATAGGTACCACTCTGGCGGGAAGGTAAACGGCGTTTCCGTGCTCTGCTCTGGTTCGCCAGAAGCAGCTTAGTCAAGCTGGCCACACGACCCAGAAGCTGAACGTCGGCTCCCTCGGCCAGTAAAGTGAGATGAGTGCCGCAACCCCAGAGTCGTCCGCAACTGGACCTAATGGTTGGGGTCCCTTTACCTTTACCTTACCATTACACATTGGCCACTTCTTGGTATGGATAGTCTTCCCAGTTCAGCAATGGAGATTCATAGGTCACACAGTGAAACAGATGAGAATGCAGATGCAAATCTGGACACCTATCTTTCTGCACATTTTGATTATTATCGGGCCCCATCTCAGTTCAGAGCATTGGAAACTGCTACACATGATTAGCTACAGATAACCAGAGTTGGACTACAGATAGTTTCTGCTAGAGGGTGGGAGAAAGAGGAGACAGGAGGATCCCTTAAGCCTCACTAAAAAAAAGGAAACCCACCAAAATTGCCTGGGGAGTTTTCACACCAGTGCCAGGTGCCACCTGTTAGAGACATTTACTTGTGTGCTGTAAATCTCCAAGCAACTAAGGAAACACAGCACTCAATGAGCAGTTCAGATATTCCTAAAATACAAGGAGATTGATTTTGTATGGCTATTTTCTTCCATCTTCTTTAAAAAGCCATTATCCATCAATTAATGAGAAAAGACATTGTGACTGAAAATTATCAAAAGGGAGAGAATTTTTTTTGGCAAAATCCTCTTGGGTGGGGTCCTGGGATATTATTGTGCTTGACTTACTTTGAAGAGGCCCATAGGCATTTGTGATTGTATTTTGCTTTCATGCTACAGATCTTCTCACCAGTAGCTTACACTTTGCTTCCTTCCTGTAGACCCATGCTTCAACTAAAGTACAGAAGAAGACATCATGAGGTAACTCCTCTCATGAGTATTTTTTCAGATCTAGAAGCAAGGGCTGCTGGGGAGGCTGCAGAGCACCTGAGGGATATTTACTGGAAAGACACACAGAGACACCACCTTAGGCCGAGCTCAGAATTCTGCATTGACTGAAATGCTGAATGAATTCTCAAGTAATTCTGACAAAATGGCAGAGAAACTGAAGCCTATTTGATGGCTATTAGTCATGATGGCTATGCTTGGCCTCCACAGTTGGAGACAGCAATGTTTCTGAATACCAGAAACCACAGGAGGGGACAGCGCTCTTGTGCTTGAAACATGCGTGTGGATTTCCCACAGACATCTGGTAGGCCATTGTGAGATCCTCTTACTTTCTGAAGCCTCTTTCTCAAAGTTTTTCTGTTTTGTTTTAGAAACTGGAGGGTGGATTTTGGCACAGCACTAATGTGTGCAGCTAAATCCTGAGCCATCTCCACATTGATCCAGCCATGGGCTCCATAGCATGCTGCTATAGCATCCACAGTAGGGGGGAAAACACCACTTTCCAGGCAAGGACCCAAGAAAACTCAGAATTTGGCTGTCACATGTCCTTCAGCTGCAAGAGATGACGTGATTATTGACCTGCTTCTCCCCTCAGCATGACATTGGAACCATCCACTCAGTTGTTTGCTGGGCCTCCCATTGAGACATAGGCCTTACAAAAGACTTAAAGGAATCATAGAATCATAGAGTTGGAAGAGACCACAAGGGCCATCGAGTCCAACCCCCTGCGAAGCAGGAAACACCATCAGAGCACTCCTGACATATGGTTGTCAAGCCTCTGCTTAAAGACCTCCAAAGAAGGAGACTCCACCACACTCCTTGGCAGCAAATTCCACTGTCGAACAGCTCTTACTGTCAGGAAGTTCTTCCTAATGTTTAGGTGGAATCTTCTTTCTTGTAGTTTGGATCCATTGCTCCGTGTCTGCTTCTCTGGAGCAGCAGAAAACAACCTTTCTCCCTCCTCTATGTGACATCCTTTTATATATTTGAACATGGCTATCATATCACCCCTTAACCTCCTCTTCTCCAGGCTAAACATGCCCAGCTCCCTTAGCCGTTCCTCAAAAGGCATCGTTTTAAAGGAGTCACTGGCAGCTGCAGCATCAGAGCTGGACCGTTATTTGCCAATGGAAAAGGCTACAAAACCCAGGGTTCAGCTCTGAAAGACTCAGGGCTGCCTCCGTAGCCAACTTGACGGTATCAATATAATGCTGCGACGTCGAGGCACCTCTGTCATTAATCACAGGCTAAATAATAAATTTGTCTTCTCTGTGTGAAGTAAAGGCATATTATTCTGCAACAGAATGATTTTGATACATCTTTTAACTAACCAAAAGTAGCATCTTGACAATTTTAATGGGCTAATTATACACTGATGGTCATCTAGGAATGCGTTCATTTTCAGGCCTTTATGTCCTGACAATTGTAAAAGTTATCAGCTGGAAAATTGGCATGCAAACACAGAATTTCAATCTCTGAGCCCCAGCAGGACTTGACAAAAATATTTCCATTGCGCAGAGGTTCAGTCTGGGGCATGCAGAGGAAATGAAAGGCTCGGGACTCCACAGGCCCTTGAAAGAGTCAGCATCCCGGTGCTAAGTGATTAAGAGCCACTTCACACATGGCATTTTTAAGGTGCACACCTGAGATAGGGAACATAAGAAGCTGCCTTATATTGAGCCGGTTGATGTAGCTCAGTATTGTTTATGCCGACTGACATGCTGAAAGGATATACCTAAAAATGCAAATTGTGAACTTGGCACAATGTACATTAGTCTGGGGTGGGTGGGTGGAATCCTTGGACCTGTGTTTTCCTCTGTCTGTACTGAAATTGGCATCACATAACTATTTCACAGTGCACTGCAGTTCCATTGGTTTCAGGAGAGATAAAGTACTTGCCCATGCAAGCATATCGTTAAACTGTGGAACTCACTTCCACAGGAGGCAGTGGTAGCCAGCAACTTGAATGCCTTTGAAAGAGGATTAGTCAAGTTTGTGGAGGATAAGGCTACTAACCATGATGACTATGTTCTACGTCCACTGTTGGAAATGGGATCATGTTAATAGATAGGCCTGGTTGTGGGCAGGCCCTCAAACTGGTTCCCCCACCCCACCCTGGCATGGGTGGAGCTATCACCCTTACACCGGGGTGGCACCACAATCACCCAGGGCTATTGCCCAATCATTTTGAAGGGTGATTGTGAGAGAATGTGTGATGGCCTGGGATTCAGACTCGGAGGCTGAATGAACCTGAGGAATCCCAGCCTGCACAGGAGTCCCCACCTCCAGAACTAGCTGAGCTGGGGCTGGGGCTTGAGCCTGAAGGGTCCTGCCTGAAGGTGCTCCACTCTCAGCCCTGTCAGGGGAAGGTGAGGTTGCCTCTGGGTCCAGTAACCCTCCAGCCTCTCCTGAGCTGCAGAGGCTCAGGGCAGAGAGGCGGAGGGAACTAAGTTCCCGCAGGAGGAATAACAGGGAGATGCAGGCGGGTTTCCCCGAAGTAGTTTCCCTTTTGGTGGTTTGCCTTTACAGACTTCCTGCAAAGCGGGCAGGAGTCAGATATAGTCTTATAAGCCAATACCGTTCTCATTCCTGTAATCAATAAAGTTGTGGCCAAAATTTTGCCCAAAAACCTTAAATAAAATATCCGTGTCTGTGTGAATTTATTTATTCTTGAGGGTCTTGAGCTTGAGGGTCTTGCCAGGCAAGCAGTAGGACTATGAATACAGTGGTGCCTCGCAAGACGAAATTAATCCACTCCGCGAGTCTCTTTGTCTTGCGGTTTTTTCGTCTTGCGAAGCATGGCTATTAGCGGCTTAGCGGCTTAGCGGCTATTAACGGCTTAGCGGCTATTAACAGTTTAGTGGCTTAGCGGCTATTAACGGTTTAGCGGCTTAGCTGCTTTAAGAAAAAGGAAACAAACTCGCAAGACATTTCGTCTTGCGAAGCAAGCCCATAGGGAAATTCGTCTTGCGGAACGACTCAAAAAATGGAAAACTCTTTTGTCTAGCGAGTTTTTCGTCTTACGAGGCAGTCGTCTTGCGGGGCACCACTGTACTAGTTTTTTGGAAACATAGGTGAAGAGAATGCTGTTGCACTCTTGTTTGGCTTGCGAGCTTGCCACAGGCATCTGATCAGCCACTTTGAGAACAGAATGCTGGGAAGGCTGTCAATGAAGCACCTGGTATGGGAAGTTCTTCCTTGGAAATATATAGATTTCTGGACTGATTTCTTTAAAAGTGTAAGGTAACAATGAACAGCAGTGATAACCAGAGGAAAGAGCCTTTCTGGCTTCCTGCACTTAGATAAAAGCCCAGCCAATTGCAAACCACTAGTGAGAAGATTTGTAGAATGAAAGGAAGGGCACTCACAGACCCCCCCTGTGCCCAATCCATGAAAATGTAACCAACTTTTCCTTTCTTCTTTCATCTTATTCAAATGCAATTTCTTTTTGTATTAATTGATGGAGAACACTTGGGGTGGGGGAAGGCAGGATAAATTTTTGGCACATGCGCAAACCTCAAGCTAATACAGATACAGATGTGGTCATCTTTCATTCTCATGTGTCGAAAGAAAGAAAGAAAGAAAGAAAGAAAGAAAGAAAGAAAGAAAGAAAGATGGACCATCACTTGGTTATCACTATGTGCCAACACTGGCCATCATGTGCCAACATTGGCCAGCCTTGCTGAGAATCGTGCCAAGACTGGAATAAGAGATGCAGGGACAGCTTTTTGGGACTGGGGCCATTGGCACAGCTTCCGAAGGAGAGGGGGAGGGAATGTAAAGCTTTGTGTAAATGTTTCTTGGCACAGGCTTGCACCTTCCATTTAAAAGCATTCAAATTCACCCGCAAATGTGAAAAAAATAAGGAAATAGAAAGAAATGTAATATAGGCTGATCATCTTCTCCATGTCACATTATCCCGCCAGCCGTTACCATCCATCACCGTTGTTAAGAAGCCTGGTGACATTCTAAATGGCCTATGAATATTACTTTGATACTGAGACTAATTCCTTGGATGAATTTTAACATTGCTCTACCTCTCACTTCTTTTTACATTTAGCTGTGGCTAGCTACTGCTCTCTCTCTCTCTCTCTCTCACACACACACACACACGCACACACACGTTTTAAAAAGTTCCCATGCTTTCACTGACAATGCTGTTGTAGTGCATTATAATTAAATTTGCAAAAGAGCCGGTGATGGGGAGATCAGAAAGAGTCTGGACAATTATTTTTTTACATTTTTGCTTGGCAGGTGGAAGTTTGGTTGAATAAGGAATATATATGACAGCAAAGTACATGAGAGGAGACTTCTGGATCAGACCAATGGCCTGTTCTTGGGTTGGAGAACTGCATTGCATAATTCAGAGAAGCGAAAACTTCAAAGGACAGTTGTGCTTTGGTTTGCATATTACTTTCAAAGGTGAGAATTAGCTGCAATGCAAACACAATCAGACTTCTTCTCCCAACCCTACTCCCTTCACTTCCCATTGATAGGGGTGTGCAGTGGCCACAAGTTCTCCTTGTATCTGTAGCATCTGGAAGCGGCTTAATCTGATTCAGATCTATTCTGTATCTTTCCAGTTTGATTCTTTGTTTGGGTATGGATCCCATCTGTTAAATCCAAAACCCCGTTTCATTTATTTATCTTATTTAGAGCATTTTGTGCCCTGCTCTTCAGCCAGAAAGTCTCTCAGAGTGGTTTACATGGAGTCCGTTAAAACAGACAGTCCCTAATCACAGGCTTGCAATTTGAAAACGTGACAAGCAAGGGAAAAGGAACGCGGCGGGAAGAGGAAAAGAAATTCAAACTCATTCTTAAACAGCTGTTCTTATAATAAGCAGGTGGAACACTTTAGGAGGAGGAGGAGGTGCCTGAAGAAGTTGGGCTTTCGGCAAAGCTGGTGGAATGAGGCCTGCTTCCAGTGACTCCCACTGAGGCCGTCTGATGGAATAGCTGCTCCCAGGTGACAGTTGAGGAAAGAGGAGGCCTGATGGGTTTTGCCTGTCACAACAGTCAGTGGAGTGGGTCCTATTTCCCATCTCACTCACAATGTACAACAGAGAATCTAAAAATGACTATAACCTTTTTACCCTTTTCACCTAAGTTGGAAAGGTGTTCCCCACCCTCCGAGTGGATTAACCCTGCAAAATTTCAGGCAGATCCAATTTCACACCAAGCTCAGTGATTTGGGGGAGTGAATTATGAAGATTCAGGACAGATGATTTGCAGGCAGAGGAGTATCTGCAGTTCCATCAAAGGGTTTCCATGCAGCGAATCTTTAAAGAAAGAAAATATCTCTGTTTTTTAAATTTTCTGCCAGAACTGGATGGAAATCACAAGTATGGTGAGAGACGCAAGCCTGCCAAATTTCAGAAAGATGGGTGGAGTGCAAGGCCAGACTCCGTGTGTGTGTGTGTGGTTTAAAAATAAAATAAAAATTGAAGGTTCCCTGTACTAAAGTTCCCTGGGGGGATCTTGAGAAATTTTACTTGTTCAAATCAGCTGTCTTAAACAGTCAAAATCCCACCCCAAGTCATTGTGATTGGAGTGCACTGGGAAACTGATTCTATGTGATTAAAAGCTAGACCTGTCTGTCAAAGCAGTCCCCTTGGGAGGAATGGCAGGATATAATTTGAATGAAGGAATACAGTGGTACCTCTGGTTGTGTACTTAATTTGTTCCAGAGGTCCGTTCTTAACCTGAAACCGTTCTTTACCTGAGGTACCACTTTAGCTAATGGGGCCTCCCACTGCTGCCACGCTGCCGGTGCACAATTTCTGTTCTCATCCTGAGGTAAAGTTCTTAACCCGAGGTACTAATTCCGGGTTAGCGGAGTCTGTAACCTCAAGTGTTTATAACCCGAGGTGTTTGTAACCCGAGGTAAATGTAATAAAACAATAGCTCACCTCCCACTTCTCCATGCCTGCCCCACTGGAGCATCTAGCATTTCCACAGTCAGCTTGGTTTCATTTCTCAGATAAGAAAAGCAGGGTGGAGAGGTCTGAAGCAGCAGATCTCCATATAAGGTTGAGCACTTCCTAATCCACCTCAACACACCTTGTTAATGCAGTCTGATTCAGTAGCATAGACTACTCCAAATAACCTTGATTTGCTTCATTTTGCATGGAGCCAATGTACATCCCCATTGGATGCCACTCAGTTAGATTTTAGGCATTTCTCCTGTTCTTAACAGTCAGTTACACATTCATTTCCCCCCTCCCCTGGTTGTGTTGTTTCAGACAAATAAAAATAGTGTGGAAGAGGGAAGAAAGAGACTCAACCTCTGGTAGAAGGGATAAATTTCAGGACCAATGAAACCAATCACAGAATCATAGAATTATGTACAAACATGTGCAAGAAGGAGACATTTTAAGGAGCTGCTGGATCAAGCCAATGGCCCATCTCATCCTGCATCTTGTTCTCACAGTGATCACGCAGATGTCACATCTATATACAGTCTGAAAATGGTTTGGTTGTGTATGGAGTTTCCTCTTTTTTTAAAGAAAAGAAAAGGAAAAAACTCTGGGGATGGTAGCTGTGTGATGATGATCTATGATCCAGATCTCATCACAAGAACAACGGTCATCATGTCTCAATGTTTGGGAAGTGGGACAGTTGAAAAAAACAGCAACCCAGGAAAAAGGAAAATTGAAATTGATTTTAGCTTGCAGTGAGTTCCTTGTGTGTGTGTATAATTCATTTTGGAAAACCTGAATACCAAATCAAAGGTTTTGGCCTCATTCCTATAAGCAGCCCACATCACAGGGTCTTCCTTCCTTCATTCAAAACCTGAAGACTTCTGCTTTGAGAAGACTGAGCTGTCCTGATCCAAATCGATTATCTGAAAAGTCTTGGAGTGAAATGGCCTAATCATCTGTGGGTAGCTAACAGATTCACTTGGAAAATGTGTTCCATGCATTAAAAAAAATGGAGTCATGTTTTCCAGGTGGGTGGAAAAACCGTATTCTCCCAAGAGCATCCCCAAATGGTCGTAGACTTTGTTGCTTTCCCCCTCCTTTGTAATCATGTGTTCCATTTTCCAAGTGATGCACTGCATTGTGGCATCACATATATTGTGCCCATCATACTGAATCAGATCAGCATGCATGAAAGACAAATTCTGAAGTGACAACACAGTGTAGCCCATCAGCCAGGAAATGTGGGGGTTGGGGTGTCTAGTTTTCTATGATAAATAAATGAAAACAATTCTTTTGGTAGTTCTTTTTTTATAGAATGTGTTCTGATCGATCTCCGTCGCTTTTTAGGAGCTCATTCTGTAAGATGCAGAACAATTACGGACCAAAATTGTCTTCTCCTCTGTGTCTGTGTGTGTGTGTGTGTGTGTGTGTGTGTGTGTAAGAGAAAGAGAGAGACAGAATTCTGCATCCAAGCAGATTTCCAACTGTCTCCCCTTCAGTGCTGGAAATATAAGTTTTAAGGGTTGAATGATTGAAGTCTGAATCCAGCGAAGTCATTGTTTCAGCGAAATGTCTTCTGTTCATGGAAAATAAGATCGCTCTCTCCTCCCCACTGCACCTTTTCTAATTCTGCTCAGTGGGAGGAGGAAATGGGGGGAGGGTTCTGTTACATGAGCAGAAATTGTTCCACTTGCAGTAATTTAGTTGATTTAATGTTTGGCCATTGGTAGAAACTGGTCAGTGATAGACCTTCTTCTTGCAAAGCACACACCTTACCACTGAGACTTTGACTCCTCTCCAAATCAACGTGAATAAAAATCAGCTATTTTACATGGTTTCAATATGTCCCTTTGTATCCCAGTCACTTTGCCCCTTTGATATAGTGAATGGCTGGATCTTCCCTAGATTAAAAAGTGACAACTTTTGTACAGTATGAGCTGGCATTCCAGTATACATACAAGTTCAGGGAAATCAAAGGGAGCTCTGCACATCTAATTGCATACATAATTCTAGTGAAGGACTGGTGAGTCTTTTGTGTCTCATTCATTGAAATTAGAGGTTGAAGGTTTTCTACATAAGCAAAGAAATGTTTAAGGTTCTGTCCAGTTCCCCCTCCCCTCCCATTGCTGGAATACTGTCATTGTCAGGGATTCAACAGTATAGTGCCTTCATTCCAGAAGCCGCACATGGTTCATATCATATCATTGGTTAATTTCTCCACTCGCTCTAGAAGTGTATGTAGTCCTATCAAAATTCTGTTTGCTATCCTTGACATTCCTCAGGCATGTCATCCAAACTGGAACCTGTAAATTTGGATCGCTCTTGGGTTTCTTGAAAACTAGTGCAATGCTAAAAGCTTCTCCTGCATTTTTGCTTACTGTTCCCTATCATTTAAACTGCATCTGAGAAGGGGAGAGAAAATGTCGGTGACATTATCATGAGTGGAGCGCAGGGTTTTTGATGCACCTCTCAAAGGAAGACGCTGTGAAGTAAGACCTCCCATCACACTTTTCCAGATCGAGAAGAGTGATCAACTGGGGAGGCTTGGAAAAAAATATTTACTGGAAAGAAAAGCACATGTGCTATCCTTGGTTGCCTCAAAAGTAAGCTCAGAATGACACACTCTCCTAAATTCAAAATAAATTTTCATGAGTCATGGGAAGGAGGGAGAAAAATGGAGGTCTCTTTCACAGAGGATGAAATACTGAGAAATTTGAGAACAGAACAAATACAACACGGCTCAACAGTTGATGGCATGCAGTGGCAACTCACCCGACCTCCAATTGGTCACATCACCGTTGCCTACCAGAGAGCCAGTATGGTGCAGTGGTTAAGAGCGGTAGACTTGTAATCTGGTGAACTGGGTTCGTGTCTCCGCTCCTCCACATGCAGCTGCTGGGTGACCTTGGGCCAGTCACACTTCTCTGAAGTCTCTCAGCCCCACTCACCTCACAGAGTGTTTGTTGTGGGGGAGGAAGGGAAAGGAGATTGTTAGCCGCTTTGAGATTCCTTCGGGTAGTGATAAAGCGGGATATCAAATTCAAACTACTCTTCTTCTTCTTCTTCTTCTTCTTCTTCTTCTTCTTCTTCTTCTTCTTCTTCTACCAAGGGGTAAAGAGGGAGGATCAGGATGGTGCTGATGATGCAACAACGGGAGCACCAGATTGGCTCTGCCAGTATGTTTGCACCATGCTAGCCTCCCTGCCACCTTGCCAATCCTCCTCCTCCTGGTAACCAGCAGCAACACAACTGACTAGAGGTCAGGTGAGCACCACCAACCCAACACAATGTCTGCTATGGGCACTATTTGAAACATACTGGTGTGGTTGGCAACATGGGGACCCCTTCCCTAAGAAACTGCATCGTTCTGAATGGTGCTTTCTTTGCATCCATCAGTTCCTTCTGGAAATTATTATTATTGTTGTTGCTATTATCATTTCATTAAATTTATATACTGCTTGACTGTAGGAAAATACCACAAAGCAGATTTTGACTAGGTACATTTCTCAAAGGAGTTCCGGACAGGCTTAGTTTACCCAAACCTTCTTTGATCGCTGTTGTTGTTGTGAATGCTGTAATTTTGTGCTACAGGGCATTTTCAGCATAGCCCTTACAGATAACCCATCTTGTCTCCCGCCCCCAGCCCTGCCCCACACAGGAAGCCTTTTGTCTTTCAGAGCATATTAAAAGGCAGGCTTCAGAGCACTTCACTGCCATGTGGCCCAAAAGCCTACAATACCACAAAAGTCATGAAACAGGTACACACACACACACAAAAAGAGGACGGGGGTGGGAGGAAGAGAAAAGGATGCTTTAGAACACCTTTCCTTTTAAGTAGTCCCTGTTCTCTGTCAAGCAGTATTGAGCTAGATCATTTACACCAGATTCTTTTTTGCATTCGTCGTACGACAATTTTTACTTGCTGCCAAGAGAGCACCACGTTAGAGGAGGGGTCAGCACTGCAGGGCCTAAGATCTTAGGGATGAATGGAAAGTTCTGTAGAAACTTTTCTGCCTCTGTGAAATGAAATCCTACATGGAGGGAGGGAGGGTGAGAGAATAATAGAATTGTAGAGTTGGCAAACCCTCTGAGGGCCATCTAGTCCAACCCCCTGCAATGCAGGAATCGCAACTAAGGTGGTGGGAGAGAGAGAGAGAGACTACAGAGGTATAAAAACGTTTTGGTTTTTTTCTTTATCTTTTTTAAAAGAAGTCCACTGTCTTCTTTTCCTTATGGTTTGCCAGAAAGGGACCACAATAGACACCGGACGTTGAAATATAACCAAAGGCCAGGTGTGCAGGTTGAGCTGAGTCAGATCTCTGTGAAAACTCACACAAATAGGTGGATTGTCCTGCTACTGCCTATAAACCTCTGACACACAAGAAAGCCTCTCACCTTCCAATGCGGTCCATTCCACTGTCAAAGAGTTTGCACCATCAGAATTCCACCCCCCCCCCCCGAGATAAGATCAGTTTTCTCATCCATGTTCTGTCACGTTTATTGTGGACAATGATAAGAAACAAATGAGCAAAAAAAACCCCAAACCACATTTAAATTATATGCATTTGTGTATGCACTTTCCTGTATTTTACTCATTTTGTATGCTTTGTCCCTTAAAATGTTCATTTTTCTGATAGAATAGGCTTTGTTTGGCTTGTTTTAGCAAATACATTCGCATCATAAAATTAAAGCAGACTGTGAACTGCATTCCAATCTGAGCATAAGTTAAGTCCAGTAAAGTCCCATCCAAACTAAGGAGGGCTGAAGCTGTCCATTTCAGTTTCTCTCAATTTCTCCTTTTCCTCCTCAATCTTAAATTCAGCTCTTTGCATTTCCACAACAGTTTGTCGTTATTTTTAATAATACAAAGTCCTCATACAGATTCATTAGCATTTTGATGCAAATTCTTCCTAATATACCCGTGTTTGTATGCAATTTTGCCTAACATACACATTTCTGCAAAGCAATTAATGTGTTTCCGTATGTGATTTTCACTAATACAGTGGTACCTCAGGTTAAGAACTTAATTCATTCTGGAGGTCCGTTCTTAACATAAAACTGTTCTTAACTTGAGGTACCACTTTAGCTAATGGGGCCTCCCGCTGCCGCCACTCCACCGCCACGCAATTTCTGTTCTCATCCTGAAGCAAAGTTCTTAACCCGAGGTACTATTTCTGGGTTAGCAGAGTCTGTAACCTGAAGTGTCTGTAACCTGAAGCCTCTGTAACCCAAGGTACCACTGTAATAGATACATTTCCATGCACACTTTATCCTCGTATATACATTGCTGTGCACACTACTTGGTTGGGGAACAACATTTCAAAATATGAAGAAGCATATGAATTTCAAAAGATGACAGTGTTTAGGTTTGCTTCAGAAAGTGTGAATTAGGAAGGGTTGACTTTAAATGCAAACCGGATCAATTTTCTCCCCATTCCCTAATTTAGTGTTGATATTGGCACCCTCTTTTCATTGACATGCCATAATTCTAACCCTGACAGTCTGAATTTCCTTGTCATTTTTTAATTTTTTTTTTAATTTTATGGTAGGTATTGTCTCTGGAAGTGTGCAAAGAAAATAGCAAAGAACATGCTAAAACAGAACATGGCAATTTCTCCCTATTTAAAGCAGCTGTTTGGGTGCCAGCTGCTTAGTTAACAAATACATCTTTAATGAAATCAAACAATCCGGCAGGATTTATTGATTGCTAACAATTGTTTTGAACGCAGCCTAGTAGACTGGGCTGTTAACATCCTTTTTTGGACCAATTAGTTCAGTTGGTTTGAATTAGAGACACTTTGCTATTATCTGAGAGGAGGAGGAAGACAGGGAGGGGGACAAAAGAGGAGGATGGAAGCCCTGCCTGTGAAGCAGCCCATTTCTCCTCCTTTTAGAATAAAGTGTGGCTGAGCTGCATGCAGAACAAAAGATACGGATGCTGCTCCAGCTGTTTGGGGGGAAGACAACTGCACATGTTATCTGGGCCTTTCACCTCTCCAACTGCAGTTCAAATCCATCCTGGGATCTTGAACGAAGAGGCTGCAGAGTTTTTTATGCCTCAGAACCCATCAAACAGCAGAAAGGACAAGGATCCCCCATGTATCCGCGGCACTTCAGAGCCAATTTCTGCAAGGGAAGGATAAGAAAGTCCTATGGAAACGCAAATCTTCAAGCTGACCTCTATCTGTCTGTAATTCTATACATGCGATTGCAGGCAGGAGAAAGTCGGCATTCTTGCGAGGGGATGACCGGAAAGCAGCAGGCGCCCTGGCTGTCCTGCTTTCAAAGAATCTGCGAAAATCCATCTCTGACTGCATAATTCCACAGGTCCTCTTGCTACCCAAATCCCTGGCTTTGCACAGAAATTATATATCGGTCACAACTAGTGGCGGGTAGCTGGTGTCCTCAAAGTAACAAGCTGCTTATTAGAAATCTGCACCGATTTTGACCAAGATTTTAAATGCAGAGAAATGACAGCATTTGTTGGCCAAAAATTATATCCATGAGAATTAGCGGTGTCAAAAAGCCTTGGAGCTGTCCCCTTCTGAATATGAATTTTTGGCGTGTTCTTAAAGTGGGCCTGTATTCCAAACACCAGGGCAGCTATCCTTTCACAACCCACAGTAAATCTCCTCCAACTTAGGTTGCATTATGTATGTTCTCCTTTCCTCTCTTCTCCCTTGCTGCTCTCACCCACTCTTGCTGTGGCAGCAGTGGGGGAGAAATGAGGTCTAGGCTGGTCCTTCCTGGTGCTTCTAATTCTGCTATGACAAGAGTCGCATGTGCTTGACAGCCTGGGAAATGGAGCTGGTAGAAATGTTCAGTGTACTTTAAATGTATTTTATTTTGCATTTTGTTTTATTTTAGTTAGTTGTTTTAGTAAACACCACTTGATTTTTTTAAACAACAACAACCATATTAGTCTATAAAAAGGGAAAACAATAAGAATCAATAAAAAACAACAACCCTCAAAATGGTTTACAAAAAGCTAAAGCAATAAGAATCAATGAAAGAGAAGAAGAAGAAGAGGAGGAGGAGGAGGAGGAGGAGGAGGAGGAGGAGGAACAACAACAACAACAACAACTTACTTACACCCCACCCATCTGGCCAGGCCTCCACAGCCACTCTGGGCAGCTCCCAACAGAATATTAAAAACATGACAAAACATCAAACATAAAAAACTTCCCTAAACAGGGCTGCCATCAGATGTCTTTCAAAAGTCAGATAGTTTATTTCCTTGACATCTGGTGGGAGGGCGTTCCACAGAGTGGGTGCCACTACTGAGAAGGTCCTCTGTCTGGTTCCCTTTAACCTCACTTCTCGCAGAGAGGGAACTGCCAGAAGGCCCTCGGAACTGGACCTCAGTGTCTGGGCTAAACAATGGGGGTGGAGATGCTTCTTCAGGTATACTAGGCCAAAAACATACAAAAGGTTAAACTATTAAAACAGATTAAAATTCACAATAGCATTTCTAAGCAGTTGGGTAAAGGTAAAGGACCCCTGACAGTTAAGTCCAGTCACAAACGACTCTGGGGTTGCAGCGCTCATCTCGCTTTATTGGCCGAGGGAGCCGGCTTTTGTCCGCAGACAGTTTTTCTGGGTCATATGGCCAGCATGACTAAGCCGCTAGATCTACTCACACTTTCATGTGCTTTTGAACTGCTAGGTTGGCAGGAGCTGGGACCAAGCAACAGGAGTTCACCCTGTCACAGGGATTCGAACCACCGACCTTCCGATCGGCCAGCCCAGAGGCTCAGCGGTTTACACCACAGCACAAGAAAGTTTTTTAGCAGACACTGAAAAGAATATGTGCTTGATATCAATAGGCAGGGAATTCCAAAGTATAAGAGTTGCAACACAAAACAATCAAGTTCCTAACAAATGTGGAACAGGTATCGTGTACCTGTAATGATGCCAATTCTGCTGATCAAAGAGGTTGAGTGCAATCATAGGTAAACTGGTCCCAAATTCCTATGGTCTTTATATACTAACAGCAATACCTTAAACCTGACCCAGTAGCAAATCAGCAACCATAGCAGCATATCCCACAAATGTCCTGGAAAAACTAGGACATCCTGTTTTTTATCACGAGAGATAGGCAGCCATTTTGGTTGCTGTGATCTCACACAATTTCACAACACTATTCCCCCCCCAAGTGCTTTTTTAGGGACTGTGATTTCACGGGGTGCCACAAATTGTATGTTATCAGCTGCTGTGCCCCAAAAGCACCTTTGGGGATGGAACATTGGGATGAAATCACACGATAACATGGCAATCAAAATGGCTGTCGTGATCTTGCAGTAAAAAACAGGATGATGGTGTCTGGGAAGATGGCATCCCAGATTTTGGCTTCAAAGAGTTGCTGATCTCTGAGCACAGGTGTTAGCTGCTGACAAGTCCTCACTCCTGTCAGCAGTCATGCTCTTTGTATGATGTGGATGTCACCAATATCTCTGTTTGTAATGTTCAATAACATTAATTCTTTACAAGAACATGGGTCTCTACCTATTCTGCCCTAACAAAATATCAACCATTTTGGTGTTCAGCCATGGTCATGAGTATGACTAACGTGACCCCCATCCCAGAAAAGTAAAGATGAGATCACTAAAACCACTTAAGCAAAAAATTTAGGACGTGTTTTAAAATTCCAAGCAATTCTCTACCCCTTTTAAGAGATAAACACAGCATGGGTTCTATCCATTATATTGTGTGCAACTGGATTTCATTTACTGAATTATAAATAAGTCTTGAGAATACATAATATTAGAACTCAGCGGTTCGGCGTTAATTTTATTAGCCCTTTGGTAATATTCCCTGGGGAAAGGGTGTCTATTTCATCTGATATTTGTGTGTGTTCCTTCAGAACGGGAACTACAAGGTCTTTAGACTGAATGGCTTATAAATATTTATAGGGTTTGTAGCACACGTTCCTAGAAGCCCCAACTGAGACGTAGCCTTTCAGAGTCTAGGCCTTATTGTGTGATGGGGAAACAGACCAGACCCACTCAGAATATACATGCAGTATCACTACTCAAGGAAGAAATACTTGCGTACAAGCAAACTCCAGTTTTGCAGATGCAATGCTGGTAATACAGACAAGCCTTTGTGCCTTATGAAGTTCTCATGACTCTATACAGTACAGCGGTACCTCGGGTTACATACGCTTCAGGTTACACACGCTTCAGGTTACAGACTCCGCTAACCCAGAAATAGTACCTCGGGTTAAGAACTTTGCTTCAGGATGAGAACAGAAATCGTGCTCCAGTGGTGCGGCAGCAGCAGGAGGCCCCATTAGCTAAAGTGGTGCTTCAGGTTAAGAACAGTTTCAGGTTAAGAACGGACCTCCGGAACGAATTAAGTACTTAACCCGAGGTACCACTGTAGTGTTCTGCATTTTCTTCAGATGAGACACGACTCTGAAGTCACAATCCCTACATCAGAGATATTTTGACCACCTATGACTCTGAGGGCAGGGCAACAGGAAGGAAGGAAGGAGGGGCAGGTGGGCGTAAAAGTACACAAAGAGGCTGAGACCTACCTGGGGGAAGTTAAGCCCAGCACACTTCTTGCCTGACATGGTCACCCTCACTCAGGGTCAATCTCAACAGCTCTCAAGTGGAAGCATAAATCATGCCCTCCAACATGTTCAGTCCCCAAAACAGGATGCAGGTCTTCCTGTCTGTGCCCCTGTTTGAGTCATGTGACCCACACAAGATCACAGAGCCCCAAATGACCACCATGCTCTTGTGGGGAAAATCAAGATGTCCCGTTTTCCCCAGGACACTTGTGGGGTATGCATAAACCCTGTGGTGAGGCAGGTGATGCTGCCCAAGCACTTTTGTGAAGCAGCACTACTCAGAGTCAGATCCTGTTCAGAGCTAGCTCCTCCTGCTCTGTGACTGGCTTCCCAGCATCGGAAGCTGCTTGTGAAGGAGCAGAAGCCAGTCCACGAAGAAAAGCACTACGCAGGATCATATCCAGAGGCAGATTTAGGGCAGCGCAACAACAACAACAAGAAGGGTTTGGATTTGATATCCCGCTTTATCACTACCCTAAGGGGTCTCAAAGCGGCTAACATTCTCCTTTCCCTTCCTCCCCCACAACAAACACGCTGTGAGGTGAATGAGGCTGAGAGACTTCAAAGAAGTGTGACTGGCCCAAGGTCACCCAGCAGCTGCATGTGGAGGAGCGGGGAAGCGAACCCGGTTCACCAGATTATGAGTCTACCGCTTAACCACTGCACCACACTGGCTCTCTGCCACACCAGGCACCAAGCTTAGGTGCTGCTGCAGGACATCGTAACTATGCCATAATGAATTGAGGAGGTCTGGAGGTGAGAGGTGAGGGGATGTTAAATGCTGGCTTTGCACAGGGTGCCTCTTAAATTTGAAATATCCATATCAATGCAAATTGCCTACAAAACAAAAGAGAAAAGCATCATTTAAAGGTGCAAAGGACACACTCTAAAACCTGTGCCACTTTGCCTGAAATTGGCCAGGCTTCGTCCCCCAGATGGGACTACTAACTCCACCCCCCCAATAAAAAATAATTCAGTGGATATGGGGGGGTTTGGGGGGGAGGTCCACTTTAGGAATGTGGTGAAGAGAAGACAGCAGGGCAATGATTAATTTTTATTTTAAAAATTGCAATATTCATTTTTTTGTGACTAACATCCCATCCTTGAAGGAAGGAATGAAGCTATTTCTTATAATAAGCAAAATCTTTAATCCTGCTGTCACAGCAGATCCCAAATGAAACATATTGCAGCACAGCCCATAAAAGTGTTATCTCTGTCCAGATCACCTTTTTATCCTTAAACTGAACCACATGGCCATTAAGGCATCCCAGTCTATCATCTTCTAAACATTTAACATTGCAGCTATGCAACACTAGCAATCAGCCTGCCATCAAAATATTATAACATAATTAATTGAGGCTCTACATAAAACCCCCCAGCATAATTGGCAAAGCATTGCATTATTAACATATTAATACATTGACCCTTGCTACACGAGGCTCATAAATTGAGATGTGTTAACGCTGCTGGAGAAGGCTGCCATAGAAGGTGGGAAAGCAGAATGTAGAAAGGTAATGGCTCTCACTTACACCAATCAAAAGATGGTTTTGTTAAAGGGAAGAATTTGTGTTAATGTTTTCCCCCTGGAGAAAAGACGGGCAGCATGGAGGGGAGAGGAATCCGGATTCCTTTTGGGCTTTGGGTATATAGTGATATCATTTCAGGTTTCAGAAAGCAGAGGATCTTTGGAAATTAACCCAAATTGTCACATCAGAAGGAGGACAGATTGTAATTAGGTAGATGAATGCCCTTATCATCATCTTCGTCACATTGTATTCAGAGATGAGTGATGTTATGAAAAGGGGAAGCAGTCTTCATTTAAGGTTATTTGGCAATGGATGGACCTGGGAGGTAGGGTGGCCATGAATGCATTTTTTAAAGGCATCAAAAGAGGATGGCTATTCTTCACCTTCACTGTCAGAGGCCATGTGCTTCTGCATGCCACATGTTCGGAGTCAAAAGTGGTCCTGCTTTGAGGCTTCCTATGAGCATCTGGTTGGCTGCTGCGAGAACTTTCAGGCACCATAAGCCTAAGGTATTTAGGCTAGGGTTACCACATGTCCCCGTTTCCCGGGGACAGTCCTCCGATTTACAAATCTGTCCCTGGACAAAATCCGTCCTCAGAATGTCCCTGGATTTATATTTTAAGTGTTGTAGATTTATTAGTAGGGAATGAATGTTGCGTGATTGGTTCAACGGCACAAGACACATCATATGGGCACTTCCTGTGAGGCAAAATGGCGGGCGCCACAGCAGTGAGCAGCTCCTGACACCAGCCAGAGCCAACTGCACTGCCGGCTGGCTCCGGGCTGCTGAGACTGCCACTGCCACTGCCGAGGGAGAACCGGGGACACCCGGCACATCAACTGGGGGAACCGCTGACACCCCCCCCCCCCTGTGACACACCCTGTGAGCTGGGAGCAAGAGCGCCTGGCCACCCAGCCGACTGCCCAGGGGCGCTCCGGGGCCAGGAAAACCCCAGAGCCGATGCAGCGAGAAGGAGGAGAGGAAAAGGAGAAGGAAGAGAGAGAAAGAGGAAGGAGAAAAAAGAGGGGAGCCCTGACCTTGCCGCGCTGCTGCTGCCACCGCTGCTGCTGAGGAGGAGAGGTAGGAGAGTACCGGGAGGGCAAGGACACGTGGCCAATCCCAGACCCAACCTGAGCCTACTCCACGGTGGCTAGTACTCCAAGAGAGCAGGCCAGGACCCAGAAGAAGCCCATGCAACAAAGGATACCACAGAAGAGAAGATATTACTTCTTCTTTTTTTCTTTTTTTAAAAAAACATTTTTTAAAAAACCTTTTTTTCTCTCTTTTCAAGAAAAAAAAAGTGTCCCCGGATTCTTTGAAAAAAAATCTGGTAACCTTAATTTAGGCTCCTCTCCTGTGGTTCCCCCACGGAGGGACGCGGGTGGCGCTGTGGGTTAAAGCCTCAGCGCCTAGGGCTTGCCGATCGAAAGGTCGGTGGTTCCAATCCCCGCGACGGGGTGCGCTCCCGTCGTTCGGTCCCAGCGCCTGCCAACCTAGCAGTTCGAAACCACCCCCAGGTGCAAGTAGATAAATAGGGACCGCTTACTGGCGGGAAGGTAAACGGCGTTCCGTGTGCTGCGCTGGCTTACCAGCTGCAGCTTCGTCACACTGGCCACGTGACCCGGAAGTGTCTCCGGACAGCGCTGGCCCCTGGCCTCTTAAGTGAGATGGGCGCACAACCCCAGAGTCTGTCAAGACTGGCCCGTACGGGCAGGGGTACCTTTACCTTTACCTTTACCTGTGGTTCCCCCACACCTTTTCCATTCAAGGGTAAGAGCTGTAGCTCAGTGATACCTGCTTTGCATGTAGAAGGTCAATTCCTGACATCTCCAGGTAGACCTCAGATGGGTCTCTGTCTGCAACCCTGGAGATATTGAAAAGCTTGCAATTCTCACTGGACTATCCATACTGAACACATCTGAATACTTACACACCTTTTGTTTTTGTTTTTAATCCATCTTGTCCTTTATAAAAAATATGTGGTTGAGTGGGAGTCAAATGCTGCTTTTAAGAACAATGACTTTCAAACTGTCTTACCTGTAAAGGAAACTTTTTGTTAGTTTTTTAAAAAGTTTCTCAACTTGATAAGGGCTCTGGAGAGAGCCTAATTATAATCTAACCAAGAGATTAGAAGTGGAGGAAATTAGCAATACAAGGAAAGGATTGTACAATCACCATCCAAATTTCTATTGTGCTTGTCATCCCAGAGGGGCCCAAAGCATTTGACAAGATGCAAGGGAAAGGATGACCTGTATCACTCGGGTGAGTTCAGAGGAAGATGGTACGTCAAATCACACACACCTCAATCAAATAGCACCCATGGTACAGTTTCTTGCATTTTTAATTTTAGCTTTTTAAATTCATGCCAGCACTGACTGCACATTGCTTAACATCCAAATCTCTCTCTCTCTCTCTCTCTCTCTCTCTCTCTCTCTCTCTCTCTGTGTGTGTGTGTGTGTGTGTAACAACAGATAGTATGTCTGATTCTTTGGAATTAGAACCAGACAAGTAAAAGTACTTTTCAATATAGATGTGTCAGGCAGAAATTCACTATGAGGTGGTCTGTGGACAGCCAGCAAAGTGAAATCAGTGGGACTCATCTAAAGTCTGTTATGGTGTACATAAAGCATGTAGGCTCCTCCAGACTGATGGCTTTTTTGTAGGTGTATTCTGCATTGTGTCATTGATCCAATAGTAGTGCATTAGTGATGGATTTATATTGGACTGTCCACACATAAATTCTTCAGTGGTTTCTTCCAGGAGCAGAGATCCATTCATAAGTCCTGGAAGAGGCAGGAAGTGATATCTGTATTCTCTGCAGCACAACATATCCTCTCCATGATCTTCTTTGGACAATTGGAGGACCCTAAAAAGTATAGTGGAACAAGAAGCCACAGGTGAACCTTCTTCTAAGCAGCTTGGAGTGGCATTCAAGGCCCTTTGCTGCTCTTATTTTATCTTCACAACAACCCTGTCAAATAGGCTGGAAAGACAGGCTGGTCTCCCAGTGAGTTACACAACAGGGAGTGGAACCTAGGTCTCCTAGGTCAGAGTTTGACACTCTATAATCCAGCTTTTGCTAGCCTGATGCCGTCCAAAGGTTTTGAGCTACAACTTACTTCTGGAGCTGGTGGGAGTTGTAATAATCTGGGGAGGTGTGCACAAGGCTGGCAACAGCTGTTCCAACCACTATACCACACTACTTATATAAAAAGCTGTCACTCTTACACCTTCACGTTGCATTCCTAGATTTCTATTAATCTGCTGGCACTCATGGCACTTTGCATCTCCTTGCTTCTTAGCATTTGCTCTCCCTTTGTTTTAACTCTGCATTTAACTTTCTTAAGACGTGTGTTTCAATGTTCTATTTTTTTAAATAGAAGATGGTCACCAGCAGTCAAAGGACTCTTGTTGTACAATGTGCCCTCCCTATTCTGCTGGACTGACACTGAAGCCAAGGAGAAAATTAAACTAATTAGATACAGCTGCAACCTCAAGGTTTCTGGAGCATGTTTTCAATGCAAGGAGGGCGCCGACCGACCTTCGTTAGGTCATGGATTCTGGCATGATCTCAGCCCCAGGTGGTAGTATTTGCTTTGAGAAGTGCAAAAATTTCGGTCTTGCCGAGTAGAGTAATTACTGTGGTCGGGAGATGTTTTACCTTAGCAATTAAACATGTGCATCCATTTCTATAGGTGGATCTGTAGCTTAGTGACAAAATATACAGTCAAGGAGACACATGGTACAACTTTTGCTGGTTTATTTTAATTCAGTCATGTATATATACATATAACGTAATATGACAGCATTTCAATCCAACGTTTTGTCCAAAGAGCTCAAAGTGGCAGACATGGTCCTCCCTCTTTCCCCTTTATCCTCACAACAACCCTGTGAGGTAGGTAAGCTTGAGAGGCCCAGTGAACTTTGTGGTTGAGTTGTGCAGAACTCAGTACCTCTGCCAGGTGGGGTGGATCTGCTAAACTGGTTTCTGGGCAGGAGGGTCACTGTTTCATGCTGTGAAGGTGGACAGCAGCAGGGTGATTGGTACAGTGCAAACACATTGATGGAGCCAGATTCTTCTGATTTTAGAGTGAACACCTCTTTTTTCCTCTCCATTCCTGGGAAGAGGAAGGTTTTTTAATTACTGTGATTTTATTTCTGTTGAACACTACCTTAATTACTAGTTTTCGTTTAATATGTTTTTATTAAATAATATATATATATTAGATTTTGTTGTAAACTGCTTTCAGGGTTCTTATTTTTTTAATTGAAGGATGACACCGAATTATTTTAAAAGCTAAATAAACAAACAACAGTTCTTTCTTAGAAACTTGCGGTGCTTGTCTTCCAATCTACAAGAAGTGCCAATCTTCCCCACATGTACACAGGACAACTTCTGTCTTTAAAGTGTGTCTTCCTCTTCATTGTAGGATGAAGGATGAAGTTGTGATCATCTCTCATTGACAGAGGATGAGTTGTGCTGTATTTCCATAATCTTAAGCTGAAACTGTTCCCTTCTTGGCAAAGGAGAACACGAGGGAAGCCTGGTGGATCAGGCCAATGGCTCATCTTGTCCACCATCCTATTCTCACAGCAGCTTACCAGATGCCTATGGGAAGCCCAAAAGCAGGACCTGAGTGCAACAGATGCTCTGTCAATGAGCTACGGCCCTTCCTGTTAACCTTCACGTTAACAGAAGACATCACTTTATCAACAGAAGTATAGTGTCCTGATCAAGGGAAGTAATAGAACCATTTTTTTCTGCCTTGGGCAGACCATAACTGGAGTACTGTGTCCAGTTCTGGGCACCCCAATTTAAAAAGAAGAAGAAGAGTTTGGATTTGATATCCCACCTTTCACTCCCTTTAAGGAGTCTCAAAGCAGCTAACATTCTCCTTTCCCTTCCTCCCCCACAACAAACACTCTGTGAGGTGAGTGGGGCTGAGAGACTTCAGAGAAGTGTGACTAGCTCAAGGTCACCCAGCAGCTGCATGTGGAGGAGCGGAGACACGGACCTGGTTCCCCAGATTACGAGACTACCGCTCTTAACCACTAGTGGTTACACTGGCTCTCAAGAAGGATATTGACAAGCTGGAATGAGGGAAACCAAGATGATCAGTGGTCTGCAAACCAAGCCTTATGAGGAATGCTTGAGGAAGTTGGGTATGTTCACAGTGACAAAAAAAAAAAAAGAGCACCAAGAGGAGATATGATAGCCACATTCAAATAAAAATGGGCTGTCAGGTGGAAAATGAAGCAAGCTTGTTTTCTCCTGCTCTGGAGGCTATGTCCTGTACCAATGGCTTCATGTAACAAGAAAGGAGATTCAGACTCAACATCAGGAAGAACTTTCTAACAGTAAGAGTTGTTCAACAGTGGAATGGACTCGCTTGGAAGTTGGTGGATTTGCCTTCATTGGAGGTTTTTAAGCAGAGGCTGGATTGCCATCTCTCATGGATGATTTAGTGGAGATTCTTGCATTGCAGGGACTTCGACTAAATGACCCTCGGGATCCCTTCCAACTCTATAATTCTATGATTCAATTATCAGTGTCCAGTGCTTTTGGGCCTTGTTCCAAGGCTGAACTATGGCCACTGAGATATGAGTTGCATTTCACTTTGCCCAATTTCTCCCTGGAATCTTAATAGCAGCTGTGGAGACACAGGAACATATTTTTTATGTGGAGTCAGACGATTGGTCCATCCACCTCAATGTTGTCCACACTGACCGGCAACGGATTTCCAGGATTTCAGATCAGGAGGATCTTTTTGGAGACCCTGTGGATTGAACCAGCATCCATCTGCATGCAAAGAAGATATTCTACCCTTCTGCAAAGTTAGGGGAAATCAGGGGAAATCTGCCAATGCCTGTGACATGTATATCTCACTTTTCGCCACCAGGTGATTATTATTATTATTTGCTAGCTTTTGGCCTCCCTCAAAATTCCTTGAAATGATGTTATCTGTGGCATTTTCAAAAGCAGGGACTTTTGAAATTGAAGCGGCAAAGAATGAGAATCGGGAGAGCATTTCACCAACTCAACTTGAGCCTCAATTCAGGATTCTGTCTCTGTCGCAAATGAAGCCAAACCTCTGAGGACCTCAGGCATGCACGCCCAGAGTGGGTCACTGTCTGATAATTACCAGTAATCAGAGCAAACGCTGCCACACAGTAGCTTTTGGGCCTAGCGGAGCAGTCTGGGAATACCTGGCCCTTCCCTCCACAGCTTGAGCTGGGATGCCAGATGTTTGCAGCCTCTGATGTAACCCGAGGGAAGCTGAGAGGCCCACCCTCTTAATCTGAGGGTAAGGGTCTGAGGTGGGGAGGGGGGCTTCAAGAATGAAAATGGAAGGGAGGTGAAATAATTGGATCGGGAGCTGAGGGAAAGCCCCCTCTGCAAAAACCAGAGCATGAAGTCCAGTGTCAACAGGAGCCTCTTAAGCACACGGCTGTGCCTTTCAGCAAATAAATGAACAACAGTTTTCTTTCCAGAGGGTAACTAACCCAAAACGAGCATCTAAAAAGTGCTCTAAATGTAACCTTTAACGAGCACTTTGCCGCTGCTTTTTTATGATGCTTAAACTAATAAACACATTTTATACATATAAAGTGATGATGTCCTTCGTATTTATGCTGCTCATGCTTGGATTCTGATCACTTATCTGGATAATTAAGCAATATCAGCGAGGAGGCAGATACCAGGAATCTGATATTAATCCATCCCTCTTAATAGTGACTCAAAACCACTGAGGTGGAAAAAGCAGCCCTCGCCTCTTTAATCCCCTTTTACCAACATTTTGGCATCGGCACATCTCATTTATTCACAAATGGGAGTCCAACACATACTATTGCTGGCTTATGCCTAATTTAGGAGAGATAGATAAATAGATAGATGGACAGACAGATAGATAGATAGTCAAGGTATGCTAAGGAAATTGCAAAAAAAAAGGGGGGAGTGGAAGGAGGGGTGAAGATTACAAAAATTACTCGTGGGAATAATTCATAAGTGGTTCACAGCGTTTCAGCCGCAAGAGGTAAAAGCTAAGTGCCTGGATCTTGTTTGTGTTGCTTTTTGGGCACAAATACTCTGTTTAGAATTCTGTGGTGGAATCAGGAGTGCCTGAGGAGTTATCCATTTGGAGGAGCAGGGAGGAAGATAAACAAATAAATCAGATTGAAGATGCAAACTTTCTGTTGAGAATTTTCTTCAGTTTCCATTTCTGAATCTTATTTTCCCTCCAAAAAAACAACAACAGATGATGATGAAGATTTAATGTGGCTCTCCATCCATGCAGTTGGTGCTTTACAATGACCCAGAGGACAGGCCCCAGACCCAAGGGGATTGCAATCTAGATATAAAAACACATGAAACAACACAGAAATGGAGCCAGGGGTAAATATAAAAAGGGGGGAGTTCCGCAGTCATTTCATTTATGTACAACTTCTGTTTGGGCATTCTTCCTTGCTTGTATGATAGGAAAAGCTTGTCTTGCTGATCCTCCCCATTGCCTTCAGGTCGGCTGGGTAGGCCGTACCACTGTCCATGTTCTGCAGCAGAAGTTAGCAAAACTATGCATATGATGGAGAAAGGGGATGTTGTTGTTGTTTAGTCGTTTAGTCATGTCCAACTCTTCGTGACCCCATGGACCAGAGCAAGCCAGGCACTCCTGGCTTCCACTGCCTCCCGCAGTTTGGTCAAACTCACTGCCTTGCCATGGCGAAGGGGCTTGAATAACTCAGAGAAGCTGTGAACTATGCCGAGCAGGGCACCCAAGATGGACAGGTCATAGTGGAGAGTTTTGACCAAACGTGATCCACCTGGAGCAGGAACCGGCAAGCCACTCCAGTATCCCTGCCAAGAAAACTCCATGGAGAAAGACAACAGAAAGAGGATAGGCGAATGTTATTTCTTTCCTCCCTCTCTCAAACTCTGCAACCTGTGGGCTGAAGCTGACCATTGGATGATTCAAAACAGAAAGTCCTTCTTCACACAGGTGCATACACTAAGGGACTCAGTCCCACAGGAGACAGTGATGGCCACCAACCCAAATGGCTTTAGAAATGAATTCTACAAATTCATAGGGGAGGATGTCAACGAGGCATGTTGGCTATGTTTTGCCTCCGTGGTCAGAGTCAGAAATGTTTCTGATACCAGTTGCTGGAAGCTACAGGAGGGGAGAGGACTCTTGCGCTTGAGTCCCGCTTGCAGGTTTCCCACAGGCATCTGGTTGGCTACGATGAGGACAGGGTGGTGAGCCATTGGCCTGATCCAGCAGGCTCTTCTTATGTTATCCAGATCTCCCCCTGCCTCTCCAATGGGTGGAAGGAGACTAGGCTGGACAACAGAAATATGACAGGAGGCCCAGGCCCAGCAAGTGTGTCCCTGGTTTCCTCCCTCATGTGATACTAACCATGTGAGTAAGAATACCTGAATTGGGCTGTACTCAGATAAAGTAGGGCGTAGTGCCTTCAATATGTTATTGGGTTACAGCTCTCATGTTCTCTGGCTATTGACCACCCTGCCTGGGGCTGGCGGGAGTTGGAACCCAACAAAATTTGAAGGGCACCATGCTGTCTTACCATGCAGTAGGGTATAAATACTAGGGAGATGTGTCAAAATCTGCATGGGCATTTGTGTGTGAATATTCACCTTTCCTCAGTTCTGCTGAGTGCGATTGTTTCATGTTCTGCTGCTACCTTGGTGTGATTTCCTCCCCCCCCCCCAACTGGGGGCTTCTATCTCCTTATTGGATCCATCTCATGGATAACCTGTTTCTAGTGCATTATATGTTGACGGGATATTGCACTACTATTGCCAGAATGAGACTGGCACAAGCAGAGCAGTGAGAATTAAACCCAGCTTTTTGGGAAGCCAACTAGAAAAGCCATTTTTAAAAGGCACAATAAAATTGAATCTGGCTCATTATTATTTTGTTCTTTGCATATTGGCCCTAGGGAGTTCCTAGGGTTCTTATGGAATATAGATAAATATATAGATATACACACATGCACATAGCATCACATACCCTCGATATGCTAGATGTTCTTCTAGCTATTAGAAACTGTAAGCCAGGCTTTCCCAAGCCATGTTATTGGGGTCTGGTGGGAATTAGAATCCAAAACATTTGAGGGCACCAGGTTGAAGAAGGCTGAAGTTCATGACCTTTAACTTGGTCAGCAGATGATCCGCAATAACATTATTCAAATATTCCAGTCTCATCATTTCCAACCCAAGGTGGACGTCAAGAATAAAATCATAATCATTATGAGTGGTTTTGCACTATTAGACTGACCTTTAATTAAAGGTCTGGCAGTACTTTGTAAAGATTAATTAAGCATCACTTTTTTTCCTTTTCAACCAAGAATATAATAAGCCATTGAGTTAAGGGTTTCACCTTAAATTAGCAAGAATCAACTACAGCTAGGGATCTATGCATTTCCCCCCATTAAACCATTGCTCAAATTGTGTCCATTTTCAAATTTCCTCAGCTTTTCTATTTGTGCATGTGTTCAATTGTGGAGGAAAAGGAAAATATGTGGGATATTATCCATTTTTGACCAGCTTATGTAACATCCAGTTGGCATGAAAGGATGTTTAACACTTCACCAAAAAAGGATCTTCCTGACTCATGTTAAGCTCAGTCAGTAGAGCAGGAGACATTTCATCTCAGAGTTGAGGGTTCAAGCCCCACATTGGGCAAAATAGTACTGCACTCCCGGGGTTTGGACTATACAGGCCTTGTGGTCCCTTCTAACTCTACAATTCCGTTAGTCAAAACTATGTACACACCATACATGAAAAGCATATTTGAAGCACAGATGCCTTCCAAGAATCCTGGGAACTCTAGTTTACCCCTTGCAAAGCTACAGCACCTTTAACAATCTACAGTTCCCAGGATTCTTGGGGGGGGGGGGAGTGTGCTTTAAATGTATGATGTGTACAATGCCACCGCCCATTGTTCAATCTCAAAACCTCAAAGGTAACTTCAACAACCTGTCAGAGTCGGCCCTACCATTGGGAAAAATGAGGAAACAGATTCAGTGAACAAATGAAACATAGGAACACTGCCTTAGACTGAATCAGATCATTGTCCCATCTCTTTCTCTTTCTTCTCTTCAATCACTCATAGCCGAGTAAGATTGCCTTCCATAAACACAGTTTTAACAGTGAGTCTGTAAGTGACTGTGGAGGCCAATTCCTTCCGCTGTGGGGACATAGTTTGATCACAGTGAGGGTTTGCCAAGTGTGCTTTCCTCTTAGCACATTTCTCCCTTTCGTCCTGAGTTCAAGCATCTTCAAAGACCATGACACCTTTGGTAAAGGCTGTTCTCCAATTGGAGCACTCGTAGGCCAATGTTTCATAGTTGGCGATGTTTATTTTTTTAAAAAATAATATTTATTAAAAGTTTCCAATTACAACAAAATAAAAAAACAAAACATCCAAATTTAAAATCTTGTTTTCCATAACATCTTTCCAGGACTTCCCCTCCCCTCCCCCTCTTGTATTCCAATTCTTACTTATAAATTCAGCAATTTCTTATCCCAAATTTTGAACTTATTGTCATTGACCCAATTTAAAAATATTTTCCCATCTCCTAAAATCGACCTGTTCCCTTCCACGCGTTCCCCCCTTTAACATACATTACAAATTAAAATATAATGAAATAAAATGTAGTTTAACATCCTTTGGATTCCAAATTTCCCTCCCCCTTTTCCCGGTTGCGTTCCCAAAATTTATCAACAAATTTATCTGATGTCTTCCTGGAGCTCCCACAATTATTTAAGCCATAGTCCTTTACCAGTCATCTTTAATTTCGAATGTCCAATCTTGGAAGGAGTCTGTCTCAAAAAGGCCCATTTTTTCCATCCAGATTTTTATACATTAGGAGTAAAAACTCCAATTTTATTTCTTTAAACCTTTCAAATCTGGATGTCCCAAATGTTCCCTCTTCCAACTTTATCCAATTCTTGTTATTCTTGTTATTCTTGTTGTTCTTGTTGATCTCTCTCCTTTTCTTTTTTTTTTCCTTTCCTGATTTCCTGCACAAATGTTCTAATTCCAAAAGCTTCAAATTCAGCTGCAGAGGCTCTGTTATTCAGGAACGAAACATAATGCCAAGTCCCTTCCATTTTTCAATAGATAAGTCTATTGTCTTCTTTAGTATGTCAGCCTCTGTAGTCAAAATAGTGTTCCATTTCTGCAGTTTCCCAGGAGATAGAAAGTTCTATTCAAATTCCATGTCAACAACTTGTAATATCCCTCGGCTCCTCTAGGTGGGTTACAATAACTCAGTTCCCTTCCAGATCACCCCAATCAGTCCAAATAACTTGTTATTCCTTGTTTTAAACAATTTGTATCCAATTTAAAACAAATGTAACCGGCAAAGTCCTTGTAACAAAGTTCTCATTTTTGTTCTTCTGCTTTGACAGCTCTTTGACAGCTGTCAAAACCTCTCTTTGTCTTCTCCCGGCGCTCTTGCAAAATGCTCCCAGGGTTCCGGGGGGGGGTTACTTTTTAAATCAATTCCACTTTTCTCCTCCAGCTCAGTCTTATAGTTTTCCATCGCGAAATTAATAACTTTGTAAAAATAGGGTTGCACTCGATCTTAGATGTCAAATCCTTTGCTTTAACTCCTCTACAACAGGGGGGGGCTGACTTCCTTTTTGCGCCTCCCCCGCTCGCTCCGAATTTTTAAAAAAAATTTATCCCCCTTTTTAGTCCAGGTTCCAATTACTCACGGGTTATTCTTTTAGGACCAGATTTTCAATAGAAGAAGTCAGCGCTCTCCGTTGAATGGCATGCGGCTTCGCTCGGCAGGGGAAGCGGAGGACTCAAAGCACCACCACCACCCCGTCACCCGTTCCGTAGCCTTTAAAAAGGCTCCTTCGCGGGCCGGGGGGGAGCGCAAAAGGTGCCAGCCGAGTCACCATGTCCATGGGTTTCAGCGCCCATGGTTTTTGAGGGTCCCCGCGTCGCCGGCGCGGTAGGACCCAGCCCCTGCCGAGCAGGCTCCCTCCGGAGCTCGGAGGGAGTCCGCCATTCGGCGATGGCGCCAACCCGGAAGTCCCATAGTTGTCGATGTTTAAACTACTTTTTTTTTTTAAGATTTGCCTTGACAGAGTCTTTAAACCTCTTTTGTTGACCACCAGCATTACGCTTTCCATTTTTAAGTTCAGAATAGAGTAGTTGCTTTGGAAGATGATCATCAGGCATCCAACGACCAGTCCAATGAAGTTGATGTTGAAGAATCATTGCTTCAACACTGGTGACCTTTGCTTCTTCAAATACACTGGTAGTAGTTCACCTGTCTTCCCAAGTGATGTGTAAAAATTTTAGGAGACACCATTGATGGAATCTTTTGAGGAGTTGGAGATGGCGTTTATAAGTGGTCTATGTTTCACAAGCATACAGTACTGTTTGCACAGTGACTGTCCATAATTTCAGGACAGGATGGTTGTGGCTTTCCACAATTACAGGACAGAGAGTTCTTCCCATCCCTACCTGGAGATGCCAGGGATTGAACCTGGGACCGTCAGCATGCAAAGCAGTTGCTCTACCACTGAGCTATGGCACTTTCCTGTAACAATATCCTGAAAAATGAACCAACCTAATAGATGAGAGCTGGAGTCCAACAGCATCAGGATAGGATACCCATTCCTGATCTAAATGAACTTAGGTGTAGACCTAACAGGCACTCTTTTAGACAAATCTCCTAGTTTAATAAGGTTCTATAAGGTAAAAGGGTACCCAGGTGGCATTTCTCCCTTCTTCCAATTATTTAGTTATTCCCTTGGTACCCTGGTTTATCCTCTAGAACACCAGGCAGGCACCTCGCAACATGGCCCGTGGTCTCCATTAGCTGGTTACAGCAATTCGGCTGGTTTCTGAGATGCAATACCCTGTGTTTGATATTCAGTAAGATCCCATGCCAGTAGAGGAAACTATCAGGTTATTTTGAAAATAATTAGCCTTCTGTTTCAATGACAAGAAGGAATGGCAGTGTGTAGGCAGAAAACTGAGGCGTTTCCTTTACCTACCTGCTGAGATTTTATATATATATATATATATATATATATATATATATATATATATATATATATTTGTACAAAAACAGTCACATGTTTTTACAGAATAGGCCAATAGTGCCACAGGAAATGAATCAGAGCATCCTTAATTAATATGTCAGAATATAAGAAATGGGGGGAAAATATGTATAATTAAATTCTTGCACTAAAAACAAGAATTAAAAAAGTCGCTAAAATAGAACACTGCTTCTTTTTTGTTCCTTAAAAGGAAGTGTCATCTCCCCGTTCCAACACCTCGCTTGGTGCTGCTCTGTAATGAATTGCCGGTGAGGAGAGCTGACAGGTTGGGCCTTCCCAAAAAAACCCAGAGGCTCTGTGTCGAGATTAGAGAGCCTGCAAAACTTTCAGCTTCCTGCATCATTTCCATTTCGAAGTCAGGGAGAGGGTGAGGTGTCGGCAACCGACCAATGCGGACCGTGGCAATAATGAGGAACTGCTCAAAGAAGGTGATAAAGAAACAAGATGAGAAGAGCAATCCTGAGTGGGGAAAGGGAGGGAGAGGGTGGTGATGAAGTTCTATGGCCACATCCCAAGCCTAGCTAGTTCGTGGCAGCCAGGGTTTTATGGTCTGGCCAGGTGGTTGTTTGCACTGAAAGGTAATGTAATGAAAAGAAGGGGCTATCAATTCATACTCGCTGCCTATTCTTTGTTCCTTCCAGTGGTGCTGGCTTGTGACTGTGGGTGCCATGGGCCATGCATGCTATTGGGCGTGCATGCCAACGTTAGCACTCCTGGCAGCATTTGTGAGCGACATCCCTAGCACACTGCTGGGTGTGCTGACATCGGACACACACAGCACTGGGCAAGCTGACGTCGGATGCACGTGCCCAGCACACATGCCACCAAAATTTGTGGGTGCCCAGCCCTCTCAGGGGGAATTTTGGGGGGCTAAAACATCCAGGGCCCTCTGGGTTCCAGTAGTAGGCATAGTTTTGCATTAGAATTATAGAATTGTAGAGTTAGAAGGAACCCCCAGAGTTATCTAGTCATCTAATCCAAGCTCATCCAATGAAGGAATCTCAGCTGAAGCATCCATGGCAGATGGACACCCAACCTCTGCTTAAAAACCTCCAATGAAGGAGAGTCCACAACCTCCTAAGCAGCTCATACAGTCAGAAAGCGCTTCCTGATGTTGGAAACTCCTTTATTGCAACTTCAAGCCATTTGTTCATGTCCTACCCTCCAGAGCAGGAGAAAACAAGCTTGTTCCATCTTCTACATGACAACCCTTTAGATATCTGAAGTTGGCTATCATATCTCCTCTTAAAGGTAAAGGGCCCCCTTACCATTAGGTTCAGTTGCGGACGACTCTGGGGTTGCAGCGCTCATCTCACTTTTCATAAGGCTCAGTTTCCAAACCCTTGATCATTTTGATCACCCTCCTCTGCACATGTTCCAGCTTGTCAATATCCTTCTTAAATTGTGGAGCCCAGAACTGCACAGGTGTGGTCTGACCAAGGCAGAATAGAGTGGTACTATTACTTCCCTTGCTAGACACTATAATTCTGTTGATTCAGCCTAGAAAAACATTACTTTTTTGTTGCTGTATCACACTGTTGTTTTTTGAAAAGATATTTATTGAAGTTTTAAAAATTATACAAAAAACAATAATAAAAACAAGAGAAAAACACAACAAATAACAAATATAAAAGGACAAAATACAAAATTAAAAAACTGTTTAAAAACAAGTAAAGTTTCGTTCCCTTATTTTCTTATAACTTACTTCCCCGACCTCCCCTTTCTGTATTCCAATTTCTAATTATTAATTCAACAAATCCTCTCCCTTAATTTTTCATTTAATTTTTAACCTTTCTTTTCTTTTTACTTAATCATTACAGCTGAAAACCACTTAATTTCTAAGCCAACATCATTCTAACATTCATTAATTTTGCAATGTTTCCTTAGATAGTCCTTAAAAATTTCTTCCAATCTTCTTCCGCCGTCTCTCTTCCCTGGTCTCGGATTCTGCCAGTCATTTCTGCCAGTCCCATATAGTCTATCACCTTCATCTGCCAGCTGTATCACACTGTTGACTCATATGAAGCTTGTGTGTCTATTAAGACCCCTGGATCCATTTCACATGTAATACTGGCAAACCAGGTGTCCCCATCTTATATTTGTGCATCTGGTTCTTCCTGCCTAAGTGCAGGACCTTACATTTGTCCCTATTGAGATTTATTTTTTTACTTTGGGCCCAGTTCTCCAATCTGTTAAGGACATATAGAATTCTGATTCTGTCTTCTGCTGCATTAGCTACCCCTTCCAGTTTGGTGTCATCTGCAAATTGGATGAGCATCGCTGAACACTTTTATTCAAGTCGCTTATTAAGATATTGAATGAAAATTGGCCCAGGACACACATACACACCCAGGTCTGTTAGTAAAACACATGTTTGTGAAATGACTTAAACAAACTGAAGTGTCCATTTTTTAAATAAAGTAGTGAAGGTGAATAATTCACAAATCATAATCATAATTTTATTACTTATACTCCACTCATCTGGCTGGGCTTCCAGTAAATATAAAAACATAATAAAATGTCAAACATTAAAAACTGCCTGGTACAGGGCTGCCTTCAGATGTCCTTTAAAATTTGTGTAGTTCTTTAACTCCTTGAGGGACGCAGGTGGCGCTGTGGGTTAAAGCCTCAGCGCCTAGGACTTGCCGATCGAAAGGTCGGTGGTTCGAATCCCTGCGGCGGGGTGCGCTCCCGCTGCTCGGTCCCAGCGCCTGCCAACCTAGCAGTTCGAAAGCACCTCCGGGTGCAAGTAGATAAATAGGGACCGCTTACCAGTGGGAAGGTAAACGGCGTTTCCGTGTGCGGCTCTGGCTCGCCAGAGCAGCGATGTCACGCTGGCCACGTGACCCGGAAGTGTCTCCGGACAGCGCTGGCCCCTGGCCTCTTGAGTGAGATGGGCGCACAACCCCAGAGTCTGTCAAGACTGGCCCGTACGGGCAGGGGTACCTTTACCTTTACCTTTACCTTAACTCCTTGACATCTGATGGGGGGTGTTCCACAGGGTGGGCACCACTACCAAAAAGGTCCTCTGCCTGGTTCCCTGTAACTTCATTTCTCTCAGTGAGGGAACCACCAGAAGACCCTTGGAGGTGGACCTCAGTGTTTGGGCTGAATGATGGGGGTGGAGACACTCCTTCAGGTATAGTGGGCTGAGGTCATTTAGGGCTTTAAAGGTCAGCACCAACACTTTGAATTGTGCTTGGAAACATTATTCAAACTGCATATAAGAAAGTGGTCCACTAATCTCCCCCGCCCCCACCCACGCCCAGCCTGCAAGTCAGTCTAATACTAGACATCTTTACTTGGATGAGAAAAGTGGTGTTCTATTCAATGGGAGGTAGTGGCAGTAGAATTGGGATAGGAATTCAATTCAATGTGCATTTAAAGGCTAAACTACCTCATTTGCACTCTACAACGCTAGTTGCAAACAAACACAGTGACCTTTCAGCATTCACATTTCTCTGAAATATGCAAGGCCATTCTTCAGCCAAGCGATGCATAAAAATATCCATATGTTAAGGCCAGGAATACATATAAATGCATATATTCATGTCACTTTCAAGCAAAAACGTGTTATATCAGGAAACTTTGCATTGCAAAAATGCGTATATTATTCAAAATTGCACACAAAAATGTGCATATTAGGAGAAAATTGCACTAAAATGCTGTGGAGAACCCGTGAGAAGGACCTGAGCATGAAAGCACTCTCCCTTCCTGTGGTTTCCAGCAACTGGTATTAAGAAGCATTGAAGCATTGGTATTAAGAAACAGTTGGAGCTGCCTCCAACTGTTTTTTCCGAGTTCTTTCTTGCAGGAAGTAGGCAAGCAAACTCTCTTTTCCTAGGTGATGGATGTGGACGGGTTGGTCTCCTGATTGATATGGTGATCTTCCTGGGAAGAAGGGGGCACAGCCTCCAGTGCCCAGCCAGAGGCATAGCATGGGTTGCCAATGTCCGGGGCCACATGGCTGTGGGGAGGGAGGGAAACAGAAAAAGTACACATGCACATTCAACTGCCTAATGGCATCTGCATCACCCCAGAGATTGCAGCCACGGAGATAAGAAAAGAAGAGTCACTCTGTTGTCAGGAGTAGTCACTTCAAAGTTTGCATGGAGAAGATGTTTTCAATGAAGCCCAGAGACAGAAGCGTGCAGCTATATTGAGGCAGCACCAACAGTTCAAATTTTGTGCCCCCTAACAATTTTGCACCCAGGACAACCACCCCTGGGCCCCCATCACCACTACGCCACTGGCCCCAGCCCATGGCGAAGACTAGTGTGTGTTTTTCCTTGGTTCTGTTATCCTCACCATCTACAGTATCAGATGACTTTGTGGTTGCAGATTATGTAATGAGGAGGAGAGGAAGCGGCAGAATGGTAATCAGCATGGTGCGTGGAATGCCAGAGCCCCATGTCCTGCTAAGTTAACATTTAACCCAGCATATTTGTCCCTATTTCACATGCCCTCAAAACATTGCAACGTATATCATTATTATTCTCAATTTGTTATCACTTTCGCTTGCTGCTGCCCCAAATAATTGCGAAAACAATTCACATTGTGTTGAGAAATGATCTGATGTGTTATGCCTGTGATAATTGTCACACTTCTCCTGCTCCCACCAGGTCATTAGGGCGCAAAAGAGGACACTAGGAGAGCATTAATGAGCTCTCATTGAGGATGTTTAAAAGCTTATATTGATCTGTTTGTCCAAGGAGGAGATATTTAAGCCTTCGTGCAGAGGGCATGGGAGGCAGAGATTGCTATCACAAAGCCTTTTATCCCAAACCTCTCTGTTCCTGGCTTCAATATTGTCCAGCCTCAGCATGTCTAGTTCCGGAGGTCATGCAGTGTTAAGAGTTTTCTTCTTTCCCTTGCTCTCTCTCTCTTAAGAATAATACAGAGCACACACTTAAGTTTTACTACGGGGATCCTTTCTGCAAACTGCATGCTTCCCAGAATATGGCATCTCCCTCTTTGTGCATGTCTAGCTTTTAGGCTTAGATTTATTTATTTATGTTAAAAAGATTCAGACAAAATGAGAAATTTGGTTCAACTTTCAGTAATGTCGTTATTGCTTCCAGTAATTCATAATTATTTTTGGAAACCCACAGAGATTCTTTTTCGTTAATAAAATGAAAAGTCCTACACAAACATGCTACACTGCTAGAGAATCTTGCTCACGACTTATGTGAGATTACTGGTCCACTTCAGAATCCACAGTCCAGTGGATTCCATTATGAAGGGGGTCCGAGTGTTGTTCTGCCTCCATTCCTGCCCCAGATTTTTTGCTTTCAAACTGTGTGCTAAGCTGCACACAGCCTGAGCAGCTACATGAGGTTCCTTACTATAACAAGAGCAAGGCCGTCTGAGAATAGTGGGACTTGATGATATTCCTTTTTCCCTGGGAGGAATTGTATGGGGAGAAACATGGCTGCAACTCTTGAACCACATTGGATGTTGGAATAATAATAATAATAATAATAATAATAATAATAATAATAATAATAATTTATTTATACCCCACCAATCTGGCTGGGTTTCCCCAGCCACTCTGGGCAGTTTCCAACAAAACACTAAAATACAATAACCTATTAAACCTTTAAAGCTTCCCCAAACAGGGCTGCCTTCAGATGTCTTCTAAAAGTTCTCTTTGACATCTGGTGGGAGGGTGTTCCACAGGGTGGATGCCACTACCGAGAAGGCCCTCTGCCTGGTTCCCTGTAACTTCGCTTCTCACAGTGAGGGAACCACCAGAAGGCCCTCGGCACTGAACCTCAGTGTCCGGGCAGAACGATGGAGGTGGAGACGCTCCTTCAAGTATACTGAACTGAGGCCATTTATGTATGAAATGTTTGCTTAATGTGTGTTCCTGTTTGTTTGGTTTTTTTGTTTGGTTTTTTAAGAATTAGCCATTAAAAATCCACCTGCAGATAGGACAGTATGGATTTAGTCCTGTCTTCATTGCAAACTGGAATGCAGGAGACTTGAATAGTCCATCCATCCCTAGCTTCAGTCTGTGAGGCCAATAGAAAGGATGAATGGGAGCTATAGTCTAGCGATGGACATCTTTTTTGTCCACGTAGGCCAGATGTTTATCTCCTCACATCCTGTGGGACATGAGTGACAGCTGAGTGAAGCCACCCTCCTGTCAATTTTCCGACACCATGATGGGAACACACTACTGAAACATTTCCTAGAAGACTCAGTCCTGCTCTCTGAGGGGCTCTGCTTGCCAGTGCATTCAGCACGCAGCAGCATTGAACCCTCCCCCTCCCATTAGCTCACATCACCTGGAGACATCAGCTGTTGACAGATGATCATGGTTGGTGGGAAATTACTCCATGGGCCAAATTGGACCCCCTTGGCTGTGGGTCAGAGGATCCCCAGTCCTGCTTCATTGACTGGCTTTTTGGTTTGTAAATTTTGCCTTCTCCAACAGCAGCTCCAAGGCACAGAAGCAGACTTCAGAAAGACCACATTTACTTCTTTCGCATACAATAAAATGGAGAAAAACAATGAAACAAGGGGAATGCATGGGAAATGACACCAGATTAATAACATTAATAACAGGGAGCCACCGATGAAATGATTTTACAAGAGGGGTTTGTGAAGTAGAGTTCTTATGAGAGAGAACACCACAAGTTGTGGCGTTGGTAACGCTGTGCTGAATCTTGCCCTCCGTTTTCTAAATAGAAATCAAACCTCTATAGATGTATGCAAAAGAAAGTATTAAGCATAGTAGTTCTTGCATTACGGAATACCCTCCCTGTGCAGGCGAAGCAGATGCCAACAGATGCATGGATTTCGACGTGCCATGAAAACATTTTTTTATTTCAGCAAGCATTTCCGGAACATTAATTTTATCTGGTCAGTTTTAGTACTCTACTCTCTTATTTATGACGTATGTTATTCTGTAGTTTACTCTGCTATAAATCGCTTAGAGATCTATGGTTATAGGCAATTCATAAATATGTAAAATAAATAAATAATCCAGGGTTTCTTTGGCCCTGCAAAACAGGCTGCTGTTTTGTTTTGTTTTTTAATCCCGTGTCTTTCTAAGTTGCTTTTCATATTTTCATTTTGGACAAGTTATATTACTTAAGAGGTGGTGCGTATGAGCAGCTGGCTTCTTCCACCCTCCAACCAGCTATTGGCTGGCTGCAACATTCCCAGCCTATGCTTCTTCCAAACCCCTGAAAACCATTGGCTGGCCTCTACTGTAAGACCAGGCACCTGATACTGTTGCAGAGTGCAAGTAGATGATTTGTTGAATGAAAGGAAGGACACTCACACACACCTCTCTGTAGTTGCAACAAAACATCCACATCCCACTCATAAGAATCTCACCCAGATCTCTGTTCCTTTGACAATTTTGAAATGCAGTTTCTTGACGAGGAATCGTGGTGGTGGTGAAAACACAGGAGAGATTTTTGGCGCAGCACTACAACACTCAGCAAAAAGCTGAGAGTTTTGGCACCTGAAAGTGCCCTTGCTCCTGGTTTGTAACAGATCTTAAGGTCGTTTCCTTCAAATGACCTGAACCCAAAGCCTTCAGGAATTTAAAGGAAAGTAGTAGCATCTTAAACTGCTGTCTGAGTTTGGTAACATGCAATACTCATAATCAACACTGCCTAGCAGTAGCAGTGGTAGGGCAACAGTGCTTACCTGACCTCCCAACAGCAGTGTTGCTGCTTACTGAGAAGGAGAGGGGAAGGGGTGGGACAAGAGGAAGGTCAACATGATGCAAATCAAAAGAACAGATTGGCTCCCTTGGTGCATTTGCACTGTGCCAGATCCTCCACCACCTCTCTCTTCCTCCTCTCCTTCCTGGCAGGCAGCAGCAACTCAGTGATGAGGAGGTCAGGTGAGCACCACTACCCCACCTCACCATTCGCTACTGCCACTTAGCTCTCCCAAACATTCTGACAGCTCAAATTTAAACCATCAGAAGCTTCTCAACCATCTTCAAAGGTAGCCCTAAGTGGAAGCTGTCTTAGATTGAGTTGGCCCATTGGCCCACCTGGTTCAGTATTGTCCACACTGACATACCGTAGCTCTGCGGATCTCTCCAACCCCTACCTGTATAATTGAACCTGGACACTTCTTCACAAAAAACCAATGTTCTACCACTTAGCTTCCTATTACAATAGGCGCTGTGGGTTAAACCACAGAGCCTAGGACTTGCCGATCAGAAGGTCGGTGGTTCAAATCCCCGCGATGGGGTGAGCTCCCGTTGCTCAATCCCTGCTCCTGCCAACCTAGCAGTTCAAAAGTATATCAAAGTACAAGTAGATAAATAGGTACCCCTCCGCCGGGAAGGTAAACAGCGTTTCTGTGTGCTGCTTTGGTTCACCAGAAGCGGTTTAGTCATGCTGGCCACATGACCCGGAAGCTGTACGCTGGCTCTCTCAGCCAGTAAAGCGAGATGAGCGCCGCAACCCCAGAGTCATCCGCGACTGGACCTAATGGTCAGGGGTTCCTTCACCTTTACCTAGTAAAGTTGGACATTTGGTGGGACAATTCATATTCCCCCACCAGAAAGGTTTGAGTGCCCCACAGTTTCTAGTCCAGAGCTTGGAAGCTCTTCATTTTCCACCAGGAGGTTTAGCTGGGAGTTCTCCCCACCCAATCTATGGGTTCAACATGGCTTGAGTGCCTCAATGCTGCACTTAATGCCAAGGAGAAAAGGAAAAAGAAAAACTGTGCTGTGGCAAACTGAAGATGGGGAGGGGAGCAGAAAAGAAGAGAGGAAGAAGGGGAAACCACCCTGGACCAAGACGCGCTTCTGATCTGGCCTGACAATGATGTGAAACCTTCAGAGACGGACAACCTTCCTCTGGTAATGGCATGTTATTGATATGGTAATTTTTATATTAACAAACATGTGGTGGAAAGTCGTCTGTGATGTTTTCTTGCTTGGGAAAAGGAAGAAGAGGAAATAGAAGGCTGCTCAGTGCATTCTAATGAAGCTATGTTAATAAACCAGGCTAGGACTTTCCCTGCTTTTGCAGGGGGCCCTACTCTACGGTCGACATCTGCTGAGGTAGATGGGGCTTCTGAACTTTAAGCATCTTTGTGAGGCGAATGCGTATAGCAGGGGTGCCTTTCCACATCGCAACTGCAGCAACAACGACAAAAAAATAACATACCTGTTTCAGTGAGTGTGATCCCAATAAGTTGTGTGTAGCGAGAGTGGCTCCAAATGGGGATGTTTTGCTCAGGGAAACAAAACAGCAGTCATGTTTTGAGCATTTCCTTCACAACCATGAGGGCTAGATACATCTTTTTATTCAAGCAAAGCTGGTGGCACAGATAAAATTCTCCATAGCCTGAGGTGACCATGAGACAGGGTGTGACGGATTAGGAACAAGTGCCTCTTTATCATAGCCTTGCACATGTGAAGGCAACGGAATCTGCAAACGCAACTCTCCTTCCTTGATGTATGTTAAAGATCTTCACTAAAAAGACCTACAAAAGGAAGTTAGGCATACTTTTTAACTTTGGTGCTACATTTAGTTTCATTTTGAAATCTCAGCCTGCCACTCCCCCTTCAGTTCTGCCCTGTTTCCATTTTTCAAGCTGTTAAATTAGTACTTGGGGATTTGGGCTTTTTGCCTGACTTTAATCAGCATGGAGATGGTTTCAAGTCAACCAGCTTTTCACAAAAAAGATGATTCTTGCAGGTGTCACATAATAAGTTGCACTTGACAATTTTCCCCGGTCACAAAAAATATTTAAAAATTCCATGTACCAAACAGCTCACTTTCTCTTTAACATTATAGAGCTATAGACACACACACAGAGACCAACCCCTAGATCAGATCAGAGGTCCATCGAGTCCAGCATCCTCACACTGGACAACACATAGAAACACAATAATACACCAAACATTAATAGCAACAATCTGATCCAATATAAAAATCACAATAACTTTAAAACAAACAAGTTATATCAAATAAAGCAATATTAATATGTCAAAATCTAACAGTAAAATTAAACATCAACAAATAATAATATTAATAAACAACTCACACTTATCAACCACAATAAAGAATTACCAATCTATAATAGAAGTAACAGCAAATCACAATGCATAAAATACCACAAAACATACACAACCATGTAAAAGGATCAAATTAAGAAACAAAGATGCACAACTTATAAGGCTATTATTATTATTATTATTATTATTATTATTATTATTATTATTAAACACCCCTGAACTCCTCTGCTATTGCCATAGTGTGGGAAAGGCAGGGAGGGGCAAGGCAGGTGGAAATGTGATTGCCTAATGAGGCCCTTCTTCATATGTCTCCCCCATGAGAGCTCTAGAAGGTGGCAGCCCTGGAATGGGCCTGTTCTGCTGTTGCTCCCCATTTGTCGAATGCTCTCCCCAGAGCAGCTCACTGGGCACCTTCATTACATATCTTTAGGCACCTGGTGAAAACGTTTCTCTTCAACCAGGCATTTGGCTGATTAACAGTCTATAGTCTATGGACTTTGAAATGTGTCTGCAGGAGAAGGTGTTATTGGTTTGTTTTGCTTTCATTTTTCTATGTATTTTGTGTTTTCATATTTCATTTTTATGTTTTTTAACTACCCTGTGATCTTTGGATGAAAGGTGATATACAAAATAACAACAACAACAACAATAATATACAGTGGTACCTCCGGTTACGAACGGGATTCGCCGCATCCTGAAAACTTTGTAACTGGAGGTGTCCTTGTGTGCACGCGTGTGGTGCACAGAGCGCTTCTGCGCATGCGCGCACAGCGAAACCTGCCACATTTGCAACCCAAAGTTTACGTATCCAGAGGGATATGTAAGTAGAGGTATGACTGTATTGGGAAGCTTTTAATGTGTGATGGTTTGTTTTGTTCTTTCATATACTGTTGGACGCTGCCCACAGTGGTAGAGTACAATAAATAAATTATTTCAAATCCCTTCCCTCCTGCTATAAATATTCAGAAAATCACTGGTGAATGAATATTCAAAAGATGCATTGTTGTTGTTGTTGTTGTTGTTGGAATTATTGAAAGCATAACTACTTCAGCTTTGCATACATAAGAAATTCATTTTTGAGATACAGCAACCTTCAACCCATCTCACCGTGTCCTATGTCCACATGGTGAAAATTATTTTCCCACATGCCCCACTCCTGATAGTACCTGATTTAAAAGAATCTTTAAAATATTTGAAGATGCTTAATACTTGTGGCGCACTGCACCGCTTGAGGTCTGATTTTAGAGAAAAAGAGCACTTGCAAAAAAAAAAAAAAAAAAAGTTTCTGGCTGTCTCAAGTAAAACTTTTCCGAACGCGTTAAACAAGGCCCGTCCCATTGCACGCAGCTTGCCAAAACGACAATCAACCACTGTGCATAAACAAGCACTTCTTTTCTACTTATTTCACACCGGTGTTAGCACAGCAGTCCCACTAAGAGGGAAAGAGCAAAACCTTGGCAGACACAAGAGAAACTTCAGAGTGTTCCTGGAAGAGGAAATCGGGAGGGGAAAAAAGATTAGCGAGCGTTTGCTCAGGCAACAGCTGAGGAGATAAGAGAACTGTAAGACAGGCCTGTTTCCAGTTATTAAGAGGCCTATTTAAATATCCCAAATATCCTAAATATACATAGAATGGCTGGAGGTACAGGGAAAGAAGCATGCATGCAGCCAGTTGTGTGTGTGATTTCACCCCTGCCCTGCAGCCAGTCACTTGGCTGAACAGGAAAGCAAGCTGGCTTTAAATGAAAATATTATTAATAATAATGATGGTGATGGTGATGATAATAATAATAATAATGATGATGATGATGATAATAATAATAATAATAATAATTATTATTATTATTATTATTATTATTATTATTATTATTATTATTTATTTATACCCCACCCACCTGGCTGGGTTTCCGCAGCCACTCTGGGCAGCTTCCAACAGAACACTAAAATACAATAACCTATTAAACATTAAAAGCTTCCATCATCATTATTATTATTATTATTATTATTATTATTATTATTTTCTAACACACCCATCTGGCTGGGTTTCCCCAGCCACTCGATAGCAACTTGCCCATTCTAATTTAAACTGCATACATATATAAAAATCTGTTTAAAACATACAAATAATTACAATAAAAACTGCCTGGCACCAGCCCGGGCATTAAAAACAGTCAGTTCCCAAAGCCTCTTGGAACAAGAAGGTCTTCACCTGCTGGTGGAAGGACAACAAGGAGGGAGCCTGTCTAGAGTCTCCAGGAAAGGAGTTCCAGAACCTGGGGGCAGCCACCAAGAAGACCCTTTTTCAGTGTCCTCACCAGGCATGCCTGTGAGGGTGGTGGGAGTCAAGAGAAGGGCCTCCTGTTTAATGATTGGCTGAATGTAGGTATTTTCAGAGAGCTCCCGCTGCACACAGGGTTGATGTAAGGGCCAGCCTGGCCAGGCATGTGCTGAGGTCCCACGTTTCAGTGGCCACATTTGCCAGGACTTTTGCTTTTCTTCACCATGGTGACATGCTTGCAAGTCCATCTGTCGTTTGGTCTGATGCAGGTAACAGCAGTGAGCAGCTGGAGATGTTGCTACTTGCTTGCTCGTTGGCTCTCTGCCTGGCAAGACGCAGGTGGTGACTGCAATCGTCATAATTATCAGTTCATTTGTATACCACTTTCCGACAAAATTGTGCCCAAAGTGGCTCACAACACAAGCTTGACTGGCAGGTGAAGATGATAGAATACCTGGAACTTGTGAAAATGAATGGGAAAAGAAGGTTTAAGGTATGTCAGCTTACTCATACAGTGGTACCTCGGGTTAAGTACTTAATTCGTTCCGGAGGTCCGTATTTAACCTGAAACTGTTCTTAACCTGAAGCACCACTTTAGCTAATTGGGCCTCCTGCAGCTGCCACGCCAAAGGAGCACAATTCCTGTTCTCATCCTGAAGCAAAGTTCTTAACGTGAAGCACTATTTCTGGGTTAGCGGAGTCTGTAACCTGAAGTGTATGTAACCTGAAGCGTATGTAACCTGAAGCATATGTAACCCGAGGTACCACTGTACCTGGAACTTGCGAAAAGGACTGGGAAAATAAGAGGAAGGAAACTCAAATCAGAAAGTGAGCATAGAATGGACAATACTTAAATAATATTTAAAACCATATTGTGAAAAAGCAAATCTTGTGACAGATATAGATTGAATCTTGAATATTAAAGAAAATTATAAATGTGAAAAATGTTTCTTGATATGTAATAGATATAACAGGAAGTGCGTATAGGTTAAGAATATTTAGATAGCACAACGAGGTGATTCGGAAGTAAAAAAAAATATGTGTAATGTTAGATGATGTGTAGTCAGTTAAAGTTTAGTTGTCATTGTGGTATTGTTTGTTCTGTTTGTGTTGTATGTTTTGCAAGAAAGATAATAATAAAAAAACCCAAAGTGGCTCACAACATATCAAGAGAACAATTCTCTTTTTTTCTGTATGTATATATATGTAGAAACAATTAAAAATAATATCATTAATTAGAAATATTATGAATCAATCAATATAAAAAAATCAACCCACACTTGTTTGTATAAAATAATACAAATAAACAAGCCTAATTTAACAACTTAAAACCAACCAGGAAAGAACATTGTCTAACCTAGAAATAAAAAATAGTATGCGAAACATTCAACTGCTCCAGAAGGGTCCATTTCTAATAGCTCAGACGCAAGATTCAATCTTCATGCATCCAGGTACCTTGACCCCACCTCTCATCTGTGGTACTAAGACATTCCCACTCCTACAACCACTATTACCATAGCTCTCACTCCACACAGACACCAATAACATGCATTCCACATTCTCCCACCAATCATCATACATTCATCTGGGCTAGGGATGGTAAACGAACTTCTTTTGGAGGAAGAGGAAGCTGTGATGATAGCAATGAGGAGACAGACACGTCATCTCAAAGAACCAGGCCACTGTCCTAAGGAGGCAGAGTTGTGTGGCACAATCACGACTGCTTTCCTAAACCTATAGTACCAGCCTCAGCATATGGCTATTCATATAAATTGGTACACTAGAAAGCTGTTTTTGCAAATAAGAAGCCAGTACAGAACACAGCAAAGACAGATTGTTGAAGGACGGAAGAACATGAGGACTCATCATGCATTGAGTTAAGCAGCTGATAACAATCTAAAGTAACTTCCCCTGATTTCACTGGGTGGTCTTGAATTTATACCAGCTCAAATAAAAGTTGGAATTGCCTCATTGACTGAGACCTTTAGAATCAGAGTTGGAAACTCTAAAAATTGCTCATCTGTAAAATTACAACTATTCTGTCCCTAATGCTTAAATATTGGTTTATGAAAATGCACCATAATAAAAACCCCACAAAAATAGCAATAAAAACTGATCGTTAAGCATTCTCCCTCATTACGCCAATGCACTGTTCTCTCTATTAAAGTACTGGCCGATTTCTAGGGGGAAATGACATGTTCTGAACATAATTAAGAATACTCAATATTTGTATAAAACTTCTTAAATCCATCCTCATATTCTTTTCTTTAAATATGATCTTTGGTGGTTTGTAGTGCTCACTTTTATAAATGAGGGGAGCATTCTCAGTCCTGAGTTCTTCTCTGACTCAGATTTTAATTCAAGCCAGAGAAGAACTCCTTCCTTCTTCCAACCATCCTCTGGCTTCACTTGTTGCTCAGACGACTATTGAGTGAGATGATTTTTAAAATTTATTTTTTGGTCTCTTTCAGCCACTTTTCCTTCCTCCTTCTTTCCTTCAAGGTGCCAGAGAGAAGCAGGCATGTGAGGCAAACAGAAAGAGACAATGGCACCTCTGCCTGGGGGCAGGAGTTGGGGCTCAGTGGGGTGCTGGATGGGGAAATCACACTCACAGTGAAGTCACTAGAATTTGTGGGAATGTTCTGGGGTGCAGGAGAGGATATATTGACTAATTATATCCTTATCCAACCTGTGCTAACAAGTTCCCAAAATATCAGTAGAGTTTATAGACATTCCCCTTTAAGTACGCAACGGTAACGTGTGTACAGGTTCGCTAGAACCTCTATAATAATTACTCTGGTAATTTCCCCTTTGTTCCCTCTTAAAATACAAGACACGACACAGTCTTTATAAAAGTATAAAAGAGTTTACTCATGTTCTGTTCACAATATGATCCCAGAAAGCACACAGCTTTAAAAAGGTAAAATACATTTAGAATCTATCTTGTAGCAAGATAGTCCTTATCTCCTCTCTTGGCTGGGAGCCAAGAGAGCATCCTTAGATGTTTCCTCATCGAAGGAAGATGGCAGAGAGAGATGGCAGAGAGAGAGATGGCTGCCTGCCCTGTGCTTTTATCATTTACCTGCACAGGTGAGGCCACACCCACCTCTGTTCACATGCGGAGGAAGTCCATCCCCAGGAAGTTTACCTGCTTGCTAGACAGACATCCCTCCCCATGTTCTAACATGTACACTCTAGGAATGTTGTCATTGACTGCTCCTGTGTTTACATCCCACAGAATTCAGATGGGGTTCTGATCTGCAATTCAATCTGAAAACAACTCAAACATTTTAAAAGGAAAATAGCTCCATTAGCTAAGCCCATTTATGAGTAAGGGTAGAAGAGGAATCTATTTAAAATGCATTTCTGACTGTGACCAGATCATGCTTTGCTCACACTGAACAACCTTTGGGATCGAGCGGCTGTTTATGTCCAAACTGGTCATGCATTATCAGTTCTTTCTTTTTTTTCTTTTAAAGTCCCACTAATTAAATGCAGAAATGCATATAAAATGGCATACACAAATTATATTATGTCTCTCTTGCCAGAGCGGTGCATGCTCTAGTTATTTCTCGCTTGGACTACTGCAATGCGCTCTATGTGGGGCTACCTTTGAAGGTGACCCAGAAACTACAACTAATCAGAATGCGGCAGCTAGACTGGTGACTGGGAGCGGCCGCTGAGACTATATAACACCGGTCTTGAAAGACCTACACTGACTCCCAGTACGTTTCCGGGCACAATTCAAAGTGTTGTTGCTGACCTTTAAAACCCTAAATGGCCTTGGTACAGTATACCTGAAGGAGCGTCTCCATCTCCATCGTTCTGCCTGGACACTGAGGTCCAGCGCTGAGGGCCTTCTGGCGGTTCCCTCACTGTGAGAAACCAAGTTACAGGGAACCAGGCAGAGGGCCTTCTTGGTAGTGGCGCCCACCCTGTGGAACTCCCTCCCACCAGATGTCAAAGTGAAAAACAGCTACCAAACTTTTAGAAGACATCTGAAGACAGCCCTGTTTAGGGAAGCTAAATGACTAAATGACTAAACAACAACAACAAAGCTCTGTTGACATTCACACCCTACATTTAGAGCACTATTATACCACTTTAAGCAATCATGGCTTCCCCCAAATAATTCTTCCAGAGCTGAAACTCCCAGAGTTCCTTAGGAAGAGGGGTTGATTGTTCAACCACTCTGGGAACTGTAGCGCTGAGATGGGAATAGGGGTCTCCTAGCAATTCTCAGCACCTTTCACAACCTAGAGCTCCTGTAGCTCCTTGGGACTGCTTCAGGTGGCATCATAGTGCTTCGAATATATGATGTTAATGTGACCTCCATCTCCCAACACTAAAATGCATGGCTGTCATCCTAATTGTGGATGGGAGAGGATGGTGGCTCATCCACTGACACCACCAAGCATGCCTGCAATGATAAGACAACAAACTTTAAATGCATGTTGTGAATGCTCCTCGTTTATGGGTTATAGGGGCCAGGGATCAGAGAAATGGTCAGGAATGGTGGTGGTGGGGTTTCCACTGCTGTTTCTTTGCACACTCCAGCGGCTACTGCTTGAGTCCTACTCTGCTTAATGATAGGCTTCACAAACACACACACACACAGCTTGAGCATTTGCGTTTTCAGACCCAGAAACCTCCCCCCTAAATAAATCCACACTTGAGTCAAATTTTGGTTTTTGGCAGAATTTAGGCCACAACTTTTTGATTACAGAAAGTGACTGGTTGCATAGGCTCTGGTTCGACTAGCTCCCTGTCATGCAGGTAGTGCTGACCCAGGGCACCAGCATAGGTCAGTCAAGGGTGTATACCCGGATAAGCGGAAAGCTGGGAATGGGCTAACTCCACCACCCAGATGTCCCCCTGGATTCAGGCATGGGCACAACCCCCTCTCAGGGGTTGACCAAACCATTGAGTCCCTGGATTCCTTTAATGGAATACCCTTCACATAGGGGTGGCGAGAGCTTTCTCCCATTCCTATCACCTGAACCAGAGCCTATCCGCAACCTTAAAAGTTGCGACGATTTGCTACGTGGCAGGCGAAACCCAAATGGCAACAGCCAATCAGCCAAGTGGGGAAATTCCTGCCATGCCCCTGTCCCAACGACAGACGACACACGACGGCACAGCAAGGTCAAGCGCAAAGCCCTACAAATAGGGAGAGGTGGGTGAGTGTTCCGAATGCATGCACCAAAAGAGGAAGCTCTAGGTCATGTGCATGGGCATAAATAGGTCCCTCAAACCGTTTAGACTGTGTCCCATTGGCCAGATTGCACCCAGCTTTGAGGGACCTACCAGTCGGGTGTTGTGGCTGTCCAAAAGTACCCACCCACAACACAGGGTGTCGGTTGTCTAGGTCTCACTGCAATACATGCCCTCTTTAAGGGAGAACCCAATTTTCAGCATCCATAGGGTGTGATCCAAACTCCTGGTGAGCATCAGCAGGACTGAAGAGAATGGTGGAGTCACAATAGCATGCAGAACCCTCTCACTCATACTGGCCTGTGTGGAAGGTGGGGGACAGGAAAATCCAGTTTGCTCACCACACCTCTTCCAGGCTGGTACACTAGAGAGGCCAGGATTGGGTCCATTGCCAGGAGCTGGACCACCTTAGGGTCCTGTGGATCCTTAGCTGGCCCAGTAACTTCTCCCTGCCACAGTCAAAACGCAGGGACCTATGCCACAACAGGCATACCCCTTCCACCATGGTGGATGGCAGTGGGTGGGTTGGATTGCTCTGCTAAATCTTTTTAGATTTTAATGACTGAGACATAGGGTATTTCTGAATTTGTATTAGTATGCAATACATTAAGGATTGATTTACCTAGAGAGTTTGATCATGTTGTGTTTTTGATTTGTTTGTTGTGGCAATGTTTTGTTTTACATACGACCAGCCAAGCTGTTAAGAGTACATTATAATTATTATCAATAATTATTTTTAAAAAAACAGGAAAAAATAATTAGAATCAAGATCTAAAAGTGTCTGAGGGAGGTGTGATTTCCCGTATTTGTAAAATTTTATTCCAGGGTGAATCCAGGTAGTTGCCTTTCCAGATGGTAAGAAGGGAACCGAGCCCCCACCCTTGTAAACCAGCAACACAACGTAGTCCTATATTTTTATATATGCTAGCAGGAATAAGAAAGTGGTGGGAGTGTTTTCGCACGCTGCACAATCATTCTGAAAGTTAAATTGTCATGAGGCACAATTCATTGCAAATTTCTCCTGTGCAATCCCACTGCAATGAATAGCGACCAATATTGTGTACTACTGACTACTGGATCATGTCCTGTCCTCTGTCCATTCATTCATTCATTCCGGTTGTTTTTTCTAGTGTGTGTGTGTGTGTGTGTGTGTGTCACTCTCTCACACAAATATATACATATATTCATCTCTTCATGCAAAGGTAGGAGGCAAGCTTTAGAAGCAAAGTCTACAAATTGATTCACTCAGAAGGGTTGCCATGGTGACAGATTACTATAAAGTAACTTGAACCGGCCCTTTGACATGGAGAGAGTTCAAAGGTCAGCCCTGCCTGCGCTAGGACTCCTTTGACAACTTCCTGCATAATTTGACTGTTATTTGCGTGTCTGGTCACTGTCTGACCTCAAAGTCTGGAAAGAATTGAGAGGTACTCTGTATATCTGTATCACAGGGACCTCCAAAAGGGCATTTTTAATCACATTTCGGTGAGAAACCCATACTCAAAGCTAGTGTGGGTGACAGCTGGCGGAACAGCTGAAATCCTGTGGATTCTTCAGGATTCGTTGAAAAACTTGCCTGCCCGCATTTCAGAGTATTCATGCAGCTGTGACTTCTCCTGTTGCAGAGAGATTATTATGTTGGTTCATAAGATGTAAGGATCTGCAACGAAGGGCTCGTTCAGATGACCTATTTATTGAGCATCCGTCCTGATTTGCTTGCTCGAATTTTGCATGGAGGTTACATGATGTCTTCCCATCAATATTTTATTGAACATTTGCCACGATTTTCCTGTGGGCAGGTTATATTTATTTGATTTGTCTAATGTTTAACATATAATGCTTAACACCATGTTGAAAAACGGGGTTGCCAGAAAAGATATAAATGATGAAACCAGTTGAAAGTAACCATTAAATCAGGAAATTCCTAAAGAAAACAAATATTCACCAAGAATCTGAGGTTCAGCAGGGGAGAGGCCTGTCTGATCTCAGTCAGCAAGGAGTTCCATCAGTGCATGGATTTCTGCTTGTGTGATGGGACTTCCCCTCTGGCCTGTGTCCTCCCCAGATCTCCTGAATTTGCAACATAATTCTTGCATTGAAGCTTGGGCTCCTCATTTAACATGGAGTGCAATACAGGATCTGCCCAGTGCCAGATTTATGTATAAGCTTAAAAAGGCTATAGCTTAGGGTGCCACTCTCTTGGAGGCCCCCAAAAAATTTAAAGGGAAAAAAAAACCTGGATGTACATTTCCAAAATAAAAGATAAAAAACAAATAAAAGAAAACCTATATATAGAAACAGTGGCAAATGGCTTTAGATACCTATTAGGTCCATAAATTACCATATAGCATATATCCAACACAAAAAACAGTGATTATTATTATTATTATTATTATTATTATTATTATTTGTACCCTGCCCATCTGGCTGGGTTTCCCCAGCCACTCTGGGCGGCTTCCAACAAAGACCAAAAATACACAAAAATAAACTAAAATTTGTTGTTGACAACAGACAGCTGGACATATAAAGGGCCCCATTACCTTCAGTAGCTTAGGGCCTCATCAAACCTAAATCTGGCCCTGGATCTGCCTCAGAGATATTGAAGTATAGGAATGAAATTTGGAACGTAGTTCATTGCTGTTAAAATTCTCTGTTTGAAATCTGAACACCCGGCCAGTGCTCACACTCATTTTCAAGGTGGCCAGAGAAGGTGGTGAACATGTTTCAATGTGCCACTTCCCACATGGACAAGGAAAAAATAGCAACGCACAGCCCGAACTTCCAAGAAAAATGAAAAGCCTTCATTAGCTATGATTCATTACGGATGCAGATAGGTGCCTCTCTATCCTTTAGCACCATTATGGCAAATCCCCTCCCGCAATCAACCTTGTACTCGAAGTTAGAGTGAAAAATTAGTTCAGTTTTAGACCTGAATCAGGACTGTGATGTTTGTAGCTCTCTCATAGTTTTACCTCTAGGATATCTCCCTTAACCTTGAAACATCACAATGAAATTGAGAATGCACTCTTATGTGTAGTGTAGTTATAGCTTAAACAAACCAATTATAATCATACATCCTTGGAAATAAGAGGCAAATAAGTGTCATTGAAATGTGTGTGTTACTTCCAGATAAATACATTTTAGAAGAGGGTCATTAGGGCCAAATTGACACTGCCACAAGCTTTAGGTGCCCCCTTTGTTCTTTATATATATATTTGTTTTCTGTATTTATTAACTGTGTTTCTTTTATTTATGAATTGCATTGATTTAGAAAGCACAAACACAAACATTCACTTGGCTGTCTTTGGCTTCGTACGCACAGGATAATTTCTACAAGAGAAATGTAAAATGTAATGTGATTTGTGAACTGTATAAGGAGAACTAAAATGAACGTTTAGAAAATCTAGAGGGGCAATCCATATTCCTTTTTTTCAAAAGAAGAGGAGGAGGAGGAGGAGGAGGAGGAGGAGGAGGAGGAGGAGGAGGAGGAATGACCATGGCTTTGGAATGGAAAATAATTTGATACATTTTGTGTTGATATAAATCCCTGTCAAAAAAATCCCAGGCAAACCATTGGAAACATCTAAAGGAGTCCTGGGTGACTTCATTTACCCCCAATCTCATCAAATATGCAGTATATTTCCATAAATTTCTGAATGACTATGCTCTAGAACAGTTGAACATAGAACTGACCAGTGAAGAGGTGACCAAAGACTTACTCAGAACCTGGTGTAAGAAGAAAGTGTTGATCAAGCATATAGGAATAGTGACCACAGTATTATCAAATTCGACATATTTTAAGTGCTTGGTTTTTATCTTTTGCCTTCAACAGCAACAGCAAGTGGAGTAGAAGAGGGGGAAATACTTTCTCTCCTCTATTCCCCTCTTCCCTGAAAGTGGCAGTAGCAGCATGAAATGGAAAGAGGAAGGTCTAAGGCTAAGCCACCCCATGGCTAGGATCAGTGTGGGATGGCTTATACCTTCCCTATTCCATTGGTGTGGGGAGAGGAATGTAGAAGAGAAAGATGTGAGGTTGGCAGCAGAGTAGGATTGATGCTGAGGGGCTGCCCCAACCTTCCTACATGTTCCTCTATGGCTTGCCTGGGCCAGCAAATACTGACACTGCTCACTTTCTCCATCCTCACCAATCTCTCGCCTGCCCACTCGCCTGTCAGTTCTCTCCACCAGCCTGTCCATCTGAGTCACCCACTTATTTGCTCACTCACTCTCTCTGCCTGCCTCCTTCTCCTGCTCGCCTGCTGTTTTGTCATTACACTGTAGTTTGCATGGTCACCAACAGGCAGCCACATAGACTGCTGCATGACAACATCCTTGCAATTTTATTATATAGTAAGAAATGATATTCACAATGCCATGTAACCCATGGGAGTTTTCTATAGAACATGCCTGAAAAGGGCTTCTTGCCAGATCTAGAAATTCAATTTTATTCATGTCATTTATTTGACTAAACCAAGGGTAACCAATGTGGAGCCCTTCGGGTGTAGTTGACCACAATGCTTATCAGGCCCAGCCAGCATGGGCAATGGTCGGGAATTATGAGAGTTGTAGTACAAACCTCTGGAACGTACCATATTGGAACCCCCAGACTAAATGAATAGCCATCATTTCCTCAAGATGCAAGTGTCAAAGTCCTCTAGCACAACTCAAGACATACAAATTGCAAGGTGTACCATGCGCCTTCAAAACCATTGCAAAGGGGAAATCTGGAGGGCTGAGACTTTTTGAATCTCTATGATCTCCTTGAATTTCCAAGCTGCAACAGAATCCAAGGCAGTTTTTAACTGTGTATATCACATTCGCTGCACAGTTATATAGACCAAATGCAGATGATGGAAGGTGTTGCACTTAATAGGTGAGTGGTCTCATTCAGTATATGGCAAATCCCATTTTTGATTATAGAGTAGGAGACAGCCAACATTCCTTCTGAGGAAAAAGAAAGATGTTCATACATAAACGAAGAGGGGAAATGTGTTTTCTGTGCAATTGTGTGCCCCCCCCTTTTGCAAACCATCCTACTTAAAGCTAGTAAAATTACACAGGGAAAAAGAAGTGGAGCTATTATGTGTTATTTTTCCATTCACTTAATGATGCATTTCAGTTCACTCGGAAATAAAGAGACACGCTTGAGTCAATAAACAAGGACTAACAGAACAGAGTCTATCCAAAAGGCACTATCTGAGCATCTCTAGCCTAAACATGATATCTCTGCTGCAGCAGGAAGAAGAAGGAGAAAAATACCTCTCTCTCTCTCTCTCTCTCTCTCTCTCTCTCTCTCTCTCTCTCTCTGTCCTTGATACTGCTATTTATTTATTTGTGGGCATTATGGTCGCTCAAGTAGGCAAATAAAAGAAACCAACTGTGTGTCCTAAGCAACACAGCATTCATAAATCCTCTAAGATGTTTTATTTAGTGGGGAAGCGTCTTCTTTGCATGCAGAACATCCCAAATTCAATCACCAACATCTCTAGGCAGGGCTGGGAATTATCCTGTCTGAAACCCTGGTGAGTCACTGCCACTCAGTGTAGACAATATTTATCTAGATAAGAGTTTCCTAAACTTGGGTCTCCAGCTGTTGTTGGACTACAACTACCATGATCCCTAGCTAGCAGGACCAGTGGTCAGGGATGATGGGAATTGTAATCCAAAAGGCCCAAGTTTGGGAAACCCTGATCAAGATGGATTCATGGTTCAATATAAGACAGGTTCCTATGTTCCTAAAATGGAAGAAAAGTAAAGAAACCATCCTCACTGATTCTGATTCAGTTCTTCAAGTTTTATCGCTTATGTACTGAGAACGGCAACAAGAGGAAGGTACCAGCAGATTCAAGGTAACCTTGAGGTTTGTAGAACAACAATAATCTTTAAAAAAACAAAACAACTGAGCCCCACACCCTGAAAAAAAAGACCAACTCAGTGCCCACAGAAGGTAAGCTGATAGTTTGTTTTATTTAAATTTTATTTGTCAAAGCATAACAAGAAGAAAAAAACACCGCCATCATCTGCTGTCATTAGCAATCAAAGTATTCCATCGATCCTGACAAAAATGCAAATTTAATATAGGCATGCCATATGTGTACCTGACTGTTGAGGGATGAGAGAATGGAAAGGAATGGAATGGCTGGAAAAGGAGAATGGAGAAAAGGACACGTAAATATAGAAAAGTGACAGGCTGCCAGCAAGCTTCCGAGACTGATTCATGGCTAAGTTATTAGCATATAAAGATTTAAATGGCTGGGGAGCCAAGTATCTGTGGGAGATACTTGCCCATTACCAGTTAACATTTTTGTTACGATCAGCAGGAAACAGTGTAAGCTGGTCCATTGGGGACCCGAAGGGACCTCAACTCCTAGGAGTTGGCTCCTATGGTTCCAGATCATCACATGCAACAGTGGGCTGTGTGTAAGCCCATTCCACCCTGTTCCACCCCTTTTCTAGCCACTTCTGAGTTGCTGTGATGCACATATGCACGGTCGCACGTCAGTTGGACACACGTGAATTGGTTGTTGCCTGCACTGCAACTTTGACTAGTTCCAACCAGCATAGCCAACAGTAAGGAATGCTGGAAAGTGTGGTCCAGTGACATTGAGACGGCCATAAATTACCCGCCCCTGTCTTAAATAAATCGAAAATCACACCAGCAGTTTGGTGTCATCCACCAAAAGCTGCAGGCTATCACAGCCAACCGGTAGCTTACAACATCTCACCTGAGAGTCAGTCACTATCCATATGGCAGACATACACACACACAAATCCATGTCTGTTAAAAAAAACAACGGAATTCTGGGCAGCTCACAAATTAAAATATCATGCAAGCTATAAAATGCTGAAAATCCACAATAGCAAACGGCAAGCCAAGCACAAATTAACCAGTAAAGGAAAACAGCAACAATTCACAATGCAGTGATCTTAAAGCAAACAGCACCAACATAATAAGAGAAGAGGATACTTAGCCAAATGCGCTCCCAGAGAGCCCTCCTAAAGAGCCATGCTTTAAATAACTGCCTTTTGTAAACTGTTTTAAAAGCAAGTTGTTTCTTTATTTGCTTTTCCTGTATTTGCACTCTACCTTCCTTTGGTCATGAAACTCAAGGTGGCCTATGTTTGGCTCCCAGGAAGTCACTCATCCCCACCCATGCCAGACCTAGATCCGCTTAGTTGCAACAAAGTGGTAGCGGCGCAGCACATGCCCACACTGCCCAGGGAGGGCACCCTTCCGAGGGGGTGGGGCATGGAGGGTACGGGATAGCCCAGGCACGGGATAGCTGCTCGGGTGCATGGAGCAGCGTGCGAGCCCTGCAGCCGGGGGTGGAGTGAGCTGCCCTGGGGGGCAGAGCAAGTTGTTGATGGCGGACATTCTGCACACCACCCACCCACGACTCCCAAGCCTACCCCGAGCTGTCAAAATGAAGGGGGAAGGGGAGGAGTGCCGCCAGCAAAGCTGCTCAGCCCCCCCCCTTTCCCCTGATAGTGATATCACTCCCTCTGTCCTATGAAGCTATACCTGCAAGGCTGGGGATACCCACCTGCCACCTCACATCAGTCCAGTTCAGAGCTGACAAATATGTACATGCCAAAAGTTTGCCCAAACTGTGGCTTAGACAGGCCACAGAGGGACATCCCTGGACAGCCGCCCCAAAAACATCCCACTCTGCCACTGGTTACTTCCTCCTCAGCCTACTATTTTGCTAAGTCCAAAACAGCAGCATTGGTGGAAGCACAATGGTGGCAAAGGAGCCACCCCAGCTGCCCCTTTGCGGCTCACCTGTCTCTCCCCAACCCTGCCATTCTGTCACCATGGCTTGGGAGTCGCAGCCAGGCAGCACGCCAAATGCCACCCCCCTCAGAGAAGACACCCGGGCTGGTCTGCCCCCACCACACACCCCTTCCTCCACCCCTGCAAGGTGGCAGCCTCATATGCCTTCAGGCCACACTTTGGCATCTTGTGAATGGACATCCTTGGCTCCCTCTCTGGCATCTCCACTTAAAGGACCTTAAACAGACCTGGGAAGGATGACATCCTACCTGGGACCTCAGAGAGATGCTGCCAGTCATACTACCAATGGGCTTGACGGATGGACAGTCTCTGATACAGCGGAAGGCAGCTTTTTAATGTTCCAGTGGGAACCACCTTTTGCAGCGAGCAGCTGAAAAGTTTTCATTTTCTTTTATGTGTGTGTGTTCATACTTAGGATGAAATGGGGGGGGGGAATATCAATGCAACTTTGGAGTGTGGCCCAGCGGGACAGTCCCTCCATCCAGATCCTGTATTGCGGGGGACATGAAGGTGTCTGCAGTCCCCATCTCCCCACCTGACCATTCCTGTGGGTATCCCTGGCCTCCAGCAATAAGAAGAAGGGGGGAAATTAGAGAAATGTAAATAAGGAAGGAAACTTGCCATTTGTCACTTGAAAGTCCTTATTTCATGGCTTGTTCCCTGTACTCCTGGAATTTTGTGTCATTATCTCCTGTTAAAAGGATTCAAATGACATTATTTGCATGGGAGCGCGCATACAAATTGTGTCGCCTGTGTCACAAAGTTGCATTACAATGAAGGGAGTGATGGCTGTGTCACATGTACGTGACATTCTTTGTGTCATTAAATTTAAAGTCAATGCTGGCAGTTATAAACCACTCACGTCTCCAGAAAATACATCACTTCTGATCTGAAATGAATATTTTAAAACGCCAACTCCAAATGCATCAAATGGCAATAACCTGCAATGTCATCTATTCTCTCTCTTTGCCCCCTCCCCATGCAACCTTCCCCCCCCCCTTTGAAAATCTGGGATTCTAAACAAAGGTGGACATCAGGGAGTTTTATGGAAATGCAGGAAAGCAAAAACAAAAGAAACCAAATTGACAAACATAAAACATAAATAATTCCAAAGCATTTTTTTTAAACAACATCAAAAACAACAACAACGGATCCATCTGTGGAATTTTCTTGGGGAAGATTTTTTAAAACCCATTTTATTATTTTAATTTTTCTTTTCAGAGTCTACAGTCAGACTCGCAGATCCTGTCGCTTTCATTTCAGGCAGATGAGATGCATAATTGCATCTTCAAGATCCCAGCACAGGCCACGGTGCACAAGGTTCCCAGCTATTGTCTTGCCAGAGTCCAATAACCCTGTCAACGTAGCAAGCTTTGTGCAATCTCCTCCACACTCCTCCAAAGATTCAAAGGCAAAAGATGACAATGAAGACTCTACCCAAATTTACAAGGGCCTCTTCAGCATAGTAAACAGAATAGGGGGCTGGGAATGTAAGGGAGCTCTCTGCACTCAATTGCTAAAGCAGCTGGCGTTAAACTGGATGTTTGGAAGGTATGTGAGAAAGAAGGGGTACTCTCCCCCCCCCACCTGCTGAGAATGGAAATAAAGCTATACCTACTGGTGCCTGGACAAGGTTGCCATTATTATTATTTCAAGTTCAAAAAGTTTTGCCATTTTTTTATTGCAGACAATGTGCTTTAAGTAGAGTGCTACCAGCACTCTGTTTAACTTCAAGACATTTACCATGCTCTTGGAGACAAGCAAGTTGGGGGTAGGAGGGGAAATGGAAAGGACATGCAAGAATAAGGTAGCAGCAGAGCAAGGGAAAGAATAAAGAGTCAAGGGGTGAACAGGGTTATCGTAAAGGAGATTAAGGGTGAGATTCAACTAATGAGTCCTCCCAGTGGAAGCACTGTGGTGGAGATTTTGCTTGGACAGTGGGGATTTCCTTCCCTTCCTCGGTGCCCCCCAAATGGGCTGGTGGGTATCAGAAGAACCCCTGGAACAAGCACTGGGGAGAAGAATTGTTTATTCGGGCAAGCTGAAATGCTCATCTTGGCACAACTCTGATTTTCTCCCTAAGTGAACGTTTTCACAAGAAGGTGAGGAGTGATGAGAATCATAGAACTATAGACCTGGAAGGTATATTGAGGGTCATCCAGTCCAACCTGCTGCAGTGCAGGAATCTCAACTAAAGCATCCATGACAGATGACCATCCAACTTCTGCTTAAAAGCTTCAGATGAAAGTGAGTCCACCACCATCTCAGGGGATCCAGTGTCAAACAGCTCTTACTATCAGAAAGTTCTTCCTGATGTTTAGTCAGAATTTCCTTCCTTGTAACTTGACGCCAAATGAGAAAGAGAGGCAGATGGGGCTCATCAGCCTGGGAAGTTAGCCCATCTAGGAGAAGGAAAGCTCAGATCCTAAACCTCTGCTGCCTTGTGGGATATTTTTGGGAGAAGAAAGGGCTAAGGAGTAAACCTTGCACAAATCCAGAGTGGAGTCCCTAAGGCAGCTGGATGGCGTCTTGTATGCCTCCTTCTAGCAACTCCTGCAGCCATGCTGGTGCCAAACATATTGGTCTGCTTTCCTATAGGCTACATCAATGAGACTGAGAGAGGAGTCCTGTTGTCTGGGCAGCCCAGGACCTCCCTACACACTGCCCAGGATTGCGACCCGGGGAAGTCACCTAGGTGCTGCTCACAGAGAGGTCTGACTTCACCCCTGCAGGCAAACTCCATTGTTTCTCAAGACGGACAGATTCCAACAACAGCAATATAAGAAAGTATTAGCCTAATCCTAGACCTGTTTACTAGGGGGGAGAAAATTGGCATGAAGTTTCTAGTACATATTGAGGGTGGGGTGGGGGAAAATTCAATTCAGTTCACATTTAAAGGTGAAACTACCCAATTGGCCCTTTCTGAAACAATCCGTGAACCGAAATATAGTCATCCTTCACAATTTGAAATTCAGTTCGGCAGACAATACATGTGTACACTAGGGTAAAGTCTGCATAAAAATTCAGATATTAGTGAAAATAACATTAGCAGAAATTGCTTGCAAAAATGTGTTTATTGAGCAAAATTGCATGCAAATATGTATATTGGGAAAAGTTCATTTGAAATGCTAGTGAATTTTCATGAGGGCTTTTAGAACAAACAACAAACAAACTGATGTATAAAACTGAAGGTAAGACTGGAAGAATGAGAAACTGAGAGAATCAAAACTCACAGGTTCTCCCATTCCTTGTTCCTGGAAAACGTGTTTTGGGTTGCAGCCAGTAACTGCTCTGTACTGTTAAAACTAGGAATTGAGGGATGGGCAGACATCTAGTAATGTGCATGTTTGTGTGTGTCCATCTGTCGGTGTTTTATATTTAAGGAACTGAGATCACTCTAGAAAAATACTAGCGAAACTGCACGTTAGAAAATCTAATATCAGCATACCACTGTTTTCATGTGGGTGGAAAATCGGACAAGCAGTCAGTGACACATCCATGAGAATTAAGCGTAACAAAATGAAGACAGATGGTTCCCCTGGCAGTGCTCACTTATATCTACGGTCCAGGGATCAGCCAGACCAAAGAAAATGGGAAGAAACAGGGCACCAGAGGCCCACAGAGGTCGCCGAGGTGGATTCCAAGTGACAACTCAGGAAAAAGAAGTAGTGTTGTCCCAATGAGCTCTGATATAGACACAGTCTCTAGGGCTGGCACTGGTTACATAAGACTCACGACTAAAGATGGGCAGAGAAGTCTTTTTTCCAGACCCGACCAATTTTTCATGGATTCATGCATCAATACATTCCATTCCATTCCCTCATTAATCTGTGGGTTTATTTAAAAACCTGCACAGAAAAAAAGTTTACATATTACCAGGGACTACAGAGCTGAAGGAAGGCACACATGGACCAGGGGCAGATTTTGGGGTGTGTGATTGGTTCAGTTGCACTGGTTGCAGAGCCTCGTGGACACTGCAGAGGGCACTACAACTAAAATGTGGAATGAAAGGTGAGAAGCGGGGGGTGCTGAATTTTGGTGTCATACAGAATTCTGTTAAAATTTGAGGTCTGTCACTGCCAGGTCCCAAGAGGCCACTGGGAGGTTACATTCCTTGCCTCCCAGGAAGAAGTCATGGCAAGAAGGAAACCAAGCTGGCCTCATTCATTGGCCACTGAAGGAGTAGCTGGGAATTCTTGTTTCCTTCTTCCCTCTCTATTTTTTTTCATCCTTTTGTGCCATACTGATTAGTTTGTGAGCCTGCTACGAACTGCCCTATATTTCAGGATCCTTATGGTGCACTGCAAATTATAGAGGAAGTGAGAAAAGGGCCTTCTATGTGTTGACCCCCCACTTCTGGAACAGAGGTGGATTTAGGGCAGCACGAGGAGCTCCACCCCACCGGGTGCTGAGCCTAGGAGGCCCCACAAGACGTTGATGGAGAGAACTGAGCAGAACGGAAGGCAATAGGCAGGGGGCACCAATTTTTGGCCTCACCCAGGGTTCTGCTGAAATTTAAAAGACCAAATTCTTCCCCTGCTCTGGAATGCCACCCCTGCTACACAAGAGAGAATTAATAATCATGTTTTTTGGTACTTTTCTATCCTGTTTGTATTTTTATCTGTTTGTTCAACATAATATATCTGCTGCTTGCTTGCAAATAGAATCTCTGAGTTGTTCTTTCTCCAATCTGGAGCAGAGGGTTGCTAAATAACGCAACCAAGAAACCCCATTAAAATAATAGGGCAAAACTATGGGGGGGCACCCAAGAAGCAGTGTGTTGGGTGCTGACTTTACTCAGGCCATTGGATAAGGTGAGGACTGGTGGTCATTTGAAGGCTGTGTGTTTCACCTGTTATACTATAAGCAGGTACAGTGGTACCTCAGTTTTTGAACGTCTCCGTTGGTGAACATCTTGGTTTCCTAACGCCATCAACCCAGAAGTAAATGCTTTGGTTTTCAAACACACCTTGGAAGTCGAGCATGAAATGTGGCTTCCATATTGAGTTTTCCATTTTGAGGCTTCTGTACTGAGTTTTTGGGTTTTGAACATTTTGGAACTCAAACAGTCTTCCGGAATGGATTACATTCGAAAATCGAGGTATCACTGTATTTGGATTGGTTGAACTAAACAGAGGGGGAAAGGTTTGCTTTATGAATACGATTGCTTCATGGCAATTGGTTGGACATGATGGGTGTTAGAATAAAAGAATCATAGAACCGTCATTTAGGGGCATCTAGTCCAACCCCCTGCAATGCAAGAAACTCAAATAAAGCATCCTTGACAGGTGGCCATCCAACCTCTGCATTAAAACCTTCACAGTCTCCTGACGGAGACAGTTGCACTGGTGCTGGCAAACCTCCCTTGGATCTGTGTGACGATGGGCTGATTTAGAGATTAAAAGAAGCAATCTCTCTCTCTCTCTCTCTCTCTCTCTCTCTCTCTTTCGCTCCCCACTCCCCCCCCCCCCAGTTAACTAAATAAATATAATAAAAGCAAGTTACGGAAATTTAAGGTGAGTTCCTTAGGATGGAGCCTTTGGAGCTTAAAATCTGGTTGCTTTTCACAAGATGAAAGTAAAGTTTAGCCAGGCTCCAGCGTTAATCTATCATGGTGACAAATGCCTCCTCCGTGATCCATCATTCATGCAGAATCTATGGCAATACAGAATAAGGGGCTGACACTCTCAGTAACCAGTGTTTACATATTATGGACAGAGCCCTCCCTAAACAGGAGCAGTCCATAAAAATTATAAATGGGTGGCAACAGCCCTGCACCAACTTTCCATGCCTCCCTGGAGAGGCCCGCGTCACACTTGGGAGAGCCAAGTGCTTTCCAAGCCACTTATCATCTTTGTGGCTCTCTGAATTAGCCTTAATGTCGACATCCATGAAATGATGTGGCCCGAATGGGAGGGAAGGTGATGCGAAGGGAAGACTTTTGTGAACCTGATGGGAGGGCCAGGCCTGGCCTGCTCTGAAATATTTCATCATTGCGTCTGTCCACATTTCTTTCTATCTTTCCCGGGAAGCTCTCTCGCGAAGCAGTTCATGGTTGAATCACTGCTCTCCTTTTAAAAAATAATAAAAAATCTACTTTCTTTCTAAAGAATCTACAATTTCCATCTTCGTGGTTATGGTCCAAAGCAGTGACACATATCAGCAGTGCCCTGGGAGGTGAAGATTAGAAATGATATTTTGCTGCGAAAAGCTCATTGGTAGCTTATTTCCATGGATTAAAAAATCCAAGTCCATTTAAAGAGGCCTGAAGGAACATTCCATCCACGTCAAGCCAAGTGGCAACATACACATTATGTCTGTTGGTCATATATTAACTAATTTAAATTATTTTCACCCTGCTGTTCAGTTGGGGGGGGGGGACTCCCAGAGTGGCTTTCATAAGATCAATTTTTTAATTCCCTGCCTGCGGGCTTTCAATGTAGAAGGCACAACACAAAAGCAGACCCTCCAAGTGTCCCTATTTTCCAGGGACAGTCCCAGTTTTACAGAAGCCATCTCAGTTTCTGATTTGAACCTGAAATGTCCCGCTTTTCCCTAGGGCGCCCCTGTTTTAATCGGACAAATATTGGAGGGTATGGAGTTAGGCAACTCCTGAGCCAAGGAAATAAGTAACTACAACCTTTAGAAGACACCTGAGCATATCCCTAAATAGGGAAGTTATTTAATGTTTAATGGGTATCTTATTATTATTATGGAATAGTACATCCCTATTTTCATTGGACAAATGTTGCAGGGTATTCAGAAGTGGAAAGGGATGGAAGGGAAGAGGAAAACAAGAAACCTCATGTAGCGTTTGCCTCCTAGGTGGGTCATAAGGAAAGGGTTAAATGAGTGTGAAGTGATTGGCCAGTGGGAACCCAAGGGGGAGGAGTTAGAGTTAAGAGTTGGTGTTGTTTGGAAGTCAGTTGGGAGTTGGAGAAGGAAGAGGGAGGATAAGTCTGTGGGTTGGTTGAGTTGTGTTGTGAGAGAGTGAGAGGAACTGTTAGGTGGAGTCAGATAGATAGTTGGGATAATCAGTTTGAAGTTGTTAGGAATGTGTAGGTCAGTAAAGAAACTAAGATTAAGAAACTGGCAAGAAAAATTAACTGAAACCTTAAACTTGTTCATGCTTATAAAAGTAAACTTGATTATTTGTTAATGTTAACAATTGTCTGGACTCCGTGTGTACCCAAGGGAAACGAGTTGGTGGCAGTGAAGAGGCAATCACAGGGGTGGCACAGGGATCAATAGATCGTCAAACGTCTGGGGATCCTGTGTGATCGCCACACCTCAGCTACCATTCTTAATGTTACATAGTAGTTTTTAGAATGATCACCTGTTGGAAATATTACAGAGAGGAAGAGTGTTGAATGGAGCTGGTCTCTTAGCAGAACCTAAAGAATGTTTCTACTACAAATTCTAAATTCCTATTTCCAAATTCAGTGTTGTTTCTCCTTCCTAATTCCAGTTAAACTCAACTCTATCAATGTTTTCCAAACTTGGGTCTCCAGCTGTTTTTGGACTACAACTCCCATCATCCCTATCTAGTAAGATCAGTGATCAGGGATGATGGGAACTAAATAGATCTGCTAATGGGAGTCAGCGGAATGAATCCTGCTAAGCACATGGGACTTCTCCCCACTTGTCTCTCCCCTTGTATCCTCCTGTTCCCCCAACCATCTATGGGGGATCAGGAAAACCCCCAGAAGAGTAGGAGGAAGGGGAGAGTGTTCCATCAAGCAAGCAGGAATACTAGTGCTGATGGAATGACCTTTTTAGCATTGCTATGAATTCCACCCTAGTTGTTTTTCCACTGACCAGCTTCTGTGGAATCTGGCTGTAAATACTGTGAAATAATAGTACAAATTAGTAAGTATTGTATCTTGGTCTAAAAGCCTAGGCTATTTCACTGCAAACAATGCACAGTCTTGGGGAAAAACTCAAAAATGATCAGACAGAAACATTTGGGGAAAGACAGTTCCTTTGTCTGTCCTTCTCAATATAATTTCATATCTAATTTCGAGACAGCACTACAAATCACCCCTTCAAGCTTTGAAACGGCTCTTTTAATCAGAGGACACTGTTTCCCCACAACAAATATGAAAAGCATTTAAAGTGGTTTTCTAGCAGGAGTGCATTACTTTTGACCTCTGCTGAAAGACCACAATAAAAAGAATTCAATGAGGTTTGCTCTCTTAAAATCCTTAGTTCTCAAGCTTTGGTGAGCACGTGAAATATGATCACAGATGGACAATGTCTTTGTAACAGGGTTGAAAAGTCCATAGATCTCCTGAAGATGCCAGTTACCAGAGCTCAGATTTTGCAAAACAAACAGATGCATACACGGTTCTCAAAATATACAATACAGATCTTTCTTTTTTTTTTAGCCAGAATTATCACAATATTTTTGAGTTCTCCTCAAAATGCCTGCGGCATCAGGCAGTCAGATTTTGGGGTCAACATTTTGAATGGGCTTCTCAAGCTTTCCCTAGGAAATTTCGGAGGAGGAGGAGGAGGAGGAGGAGGAGGAGGAGGAGGAGGAGGAGAAGAAGAAGAAGAAGAAGAAGAAGAAGAAGAAGAAGAAGAAGAAGAAGAAGAAGAAGAAGAAAGGTGGTCTTTTCCTATGTGTTCTCTCAAAGCGCAGAAAAATGGACCTGGAGAATCCCACTGTCCCCACTCAATCCTCCAACACACCCACCCAATTTTTTAAATTGGTTGGCGAGAAGGAGACAAGAAACTGGTTATAGAGAATTCTGAGAAAATCTGCAGTCCATTACTTCCTTGCATGTGCTGTGCATGTAGGCTTCTGGGCTTGCCCAACACAGATGCCATTTTGTTCCCAAGAGTTATGGCGACAACTTGGATGAAATGACACACTGTTCCAAAACCACAGATTTACCTTGTTTGTTAAGGCCAGACTAAGATTTGATTCAATCCCATTTCGCCCAGGTGGATTCAGTTACAAAAGTGACCAAGAACATATGAACATGAATTTAGTCAAAGACAATAAAGTGGTACCTCTGGTTGTGAACGGGATCCGTTCTGGAGGCCTGTTCGCAACATGAAAAGCCCGCAACCTGAAGCACTGTAATCTGTGCAGGTGCATGGTGTGATTTGGCACTTGTGCGAGTGGTGAAGTAACCCTTTCCAGTACTTCTGGGTTGCCGCGGGACGCGACCTGAAAAAACATAACACGAAGCAAACGTAACATGAGGTATGAGGCTTTCATTAATTTGGTCAGATGGGTATGACTGCATCGTACCAGGGCTGAAAAGCAAGGTGGCATGGCTCTGCTGAGCAGAGGTGTGTGGGCGTCTCGAGTGCTCGCTTTTGGCTGCCTTCTGCATAAATGGTAGAAGGAGCTGCTCTTTGATGCTGGGCTCAGCCGTTCTGGTTTGTAAACGTATGAGAATGAAAAGGATGCTGCCGTCAGCCCACTTCAATTGAGCGAGGCTGTGGCATCTGAAGCACGGTTCTCCCTCAACTGTAGCCGTCACTCAGAAAGAATGAGGAAGTGGGGTGACAGAGGGAAGGGGCCCTTGATGCTTAGAGAGGGGAGGCAGCATTTAGCTGAGAAATTACCAACTCCAAATTGCTGATCGTATACTGCCGTCCACTTATTCAGGCAAGGATAAGCAAGCGTTCAGTTACAGCACAGATGGCTCCAGGTCCAGCAGATGTGCTGAAAACTCAAAAGGACAATTCTCCTCACAAGGTGTGGGAATGCTAAAAAGGGTGGTTTGAGGTTGGGAGAGTAGCCCTGAAGCAATTCTTTATTTCCATACATCTCTGAGACAGTATCAGACATCAGCAACGCCTTTGCAAAACTTCTATCAGATACCTGGGAGGAACATTTAAGATTAGCAAATGAATTGTTAAAATGCACAGATGCAGTGAAGTTGGACCCACAAGAAAATGGTAGCTGTGAGGACTGCTCCCATCCAGGGGCTCAGTCAGCCATAGACCTTCCTAGGATATTCCATTCCATTCTACTTCATATTTCCATCCCCTCTTGCCATAGGCAGTCTGTGGTGACTGATCATGCTCAGTCATTTCTTAGCTGTTGGAGATCGTTCCCCTCCATTTTTCTTTTAAAAAAACTATTTCACCTGAGTAATAATCCCCAAATAAACTTTCCATTTTACTTTAGCAGCAGCCAGCCCCACTCAAGTCTGCCAACAATCTCTGGGACACATCGAAGAGGCCTCTTTAACCATCCCGAGGGGGTCAAGTCAAGAAGAAAGACACAAGCCCAGGTGAATTCTCCTCACCTTCTGCTTTCATTATGAAAGTTTTCCACATCCCCTAAATATCCTCTTAATTGTTCTCAAACATCTGCCCTTTCTAAATCACCTTCTTCTGATGGAGTTGCAAAAGGCATTACTATTTTAGGTTCTTTCTGTGCTGAAGCTGAAGCAGTAAGCTGGGGGACTTTCAGAAGAGATTGCACTAAAATGTCAACAGATGGCTTGCTAATCATATTGGAAAAAAACTACTCCTTGCTGTTCTAAAATGGCTTTTTTTTTTCAGTGACTAGATCAGAAAGGAATGTTTATGATATAAAACATATTACTCACAACGTCTTTTAATTATCATACTTAATCATCAAGGTCAGGATGATAATTGTTTCTAAAAATTAACACCTAATTTTTCCAAGAAACTTACCCAAACGCATGGTCAGATTCAGGAAATTTCCTCGCTTGAGTATGAAAAAATGCATTTGCTCCTCCGCTGAACCAAATGTATATGCAAATGCCATGAAAGATTTTCAGATGCAATACCTATTAAAGGCACAGCCTAATTAGTCCGATTCCTACCTTCTGAATGCAGTCCTTCTAACCATATGCCCCAAGTGGGGTGCCATGTGGGAGCATAGCAACAGTACACATTGAAGTTGCACTTTTCATAACACAGTATTACTCAGTGCCACACAAATGCATCCATGGCACATAGAGTTATTGTGACCTGTGGGAAACAACTTTTTTTTTGGGGGGGGGGGGAATCAACCCTGCTATGATAGCTTGGTAAATACTTGATGATGAATAAGTAAGCCTGATGGGTCACTAGTCCACATTACGCGCTTACATGAAAAGAAAAGCTACACTTCCTAGATGGCTCAATGGGAATATTGTCCCCCTTTAATTTTGTATTATTCTGAATTTTTTATAGAGAGATGGTGTGTTGAGTATAAGTTGGAGATCTCTGTTAGACTATGGCACACCAGATGAATAGGTTGCAGATAGCAGGACTGTCTGGAACAAGTCCGGAAGCCTACAGAGAGTTCATGTCAAACATTCCCAAGGGATACAATTAAAGTGAATGGAAATGGAGTAAAAAAAGATGGGTGTCTCTTTGTGAACAAGGTTACAATCTCTGGTGGGTGGTCACAGTTCCTTAAAAGAAATTTGGTGATCTATGAATGATTCAGACAGTCTGGGGCATCTTACCCAAAGACGTTAGTGGCGCGGGGCACCAGGGTGCCAGATTTTGGAGGGCGCCACAGGCTTAGTGTCCGGAAAGGAGAGTCAGGGCATGCTCCCTTCCCCGCTCTGGGGCAGCCTGCTCCTTGCCTCTCAGCTGCCCATCAGAGCACACTGCGTCCGGCTCAGGGAAGCCCCTTTGCATCCCCTCCCACCAGGGCTGCCTGGGCACCAAGCAGGTTCAACCGGGGGTGGGCATGTCTCTCCTGCCCCTCTCTGCCTGTGTTGCTGCCTACGCACCTCCCTGTGGAGTCTGCAAGTGGAGCAGGGAAGTGCCCTGTGCAATCCCAGTGCCGCGTGAGGGTGGGACAGCTGGCAGGCCACCTGATCTGCTTGCGTGGACTTCCCTGGATGGGGGCAGGTAAGGGGACCAGGTGCTTAGAGGGAGTCTTTGTGGGAGGGTGCAGGAGGCTGTCTGGGTTGTGATCCGGAAGCCACTTACTTATTTGCAGTGGACCATGAGATGTAAACAAGCCAGACTGAAGTCCCCCCCCCCTTAAAAAAGGTTGACAACTCTGGGAAACCGGGGGGGGGGGTATTTGCACCAGAGATATTTGCACCATGGCGTTGGATATGCTTAAGATGGCCCTGTAGACAGTTAGTATGATATGTGACCAAACCATCCTGGAATTATTTGTGTAGCAAGAAGTTGATTTATCTTGATTCTGGGATCACATTATCATTTTCAACAAAGAGTGGAACTATCTTTTTGGTGAGATCCAGGTAGGACAGGATTGTTAGCAGTAGGCATGGATAGATCTGCTGTGTTTCATTCTGGAAGTAGTCCGCCAAATTGTTTATTTATGCATCATCATTTATAATCATTTGACAACAATGGGTATGTTCCTGCACCAGAGGACCAGTTTTCATCATGAACACAGCAAGAAGGGAAAGGGTTAACCCCTCTCTCCACCTGCTGTGAATCAGATAATTAGCAGAGCCTCCAGCACATGCTATTTGCAGGTTTGTTTGTTAAAGCATGCATGCTAAATATAAAGGGTGGCATTCAACTAAGTTTTACTCAGAGCAAACCCATTGAAATGGATGAAGATGATCAGGTTTGGTCCATGTATTCCACATGCAGATTGCTATAATGGCATTATGATATTGGCACTCTTGTTTTAAATTCTTTTCCTAGCTAGAAATTCCCTAGCGTGGAATTTGCCCTTTTTTGCTGTCACCACAGACCGGGTTGACATCTTTATCAAGCTACCTACTGCGACCCCAAAGTCTTGTTCCTGGCCATTATGTGTTTCCCCACAACATACACATTTTCGCAAAGCAGTTACTTCGAATAAAATTCATTTCTGTACATTATCTTCACTAGTGTGTGCATTCTTTTGGCGAACTTTACCTTAGCACTTACATTCGTATACACACCGGCTAGAGAACTGTGTTGCAAAATTTGGAGAAGAGCGAATTCAAAAAGATGGTGGTTTGCATTTTCTCTCTCTCCCCCCCCCCCCCCAATCTGTTATCCTACTGACAGCATATTATTGTGCATGAGGTGGGGTGTTCGTTAGTTGCTTACAATAATGGCAAAACAAAAGTGAAAACACAAAGCAGAAGAATTCCCCCCACACACACACAAACACACTGTCCTTCAGGTAAGCCTCTGTCTCCTAAAAGTTATTTAGAATTATCTCTTCCCCACAGAGAAATCACCAGAACACAGATCCAAATTTTCTGCCCCTGAGAATGAGGGGGTGAACCTCAGACACTGAACTTGCAACCTACCTTTACTGTGCGATATTGTTTTATATTATGTTGTAAGCTGAGATTGAAGTGGGGTTTATAAATCTTATAAAGAAATAAGCAAATAAATAAATTTGATTTGACTACCTAGTAAAGACAGGGGGGCGAGGGCAGTGCAGAGGCAATCTGTATTATGTTGCTTCCTTATTGCCACATGAACTTCTAAGGGTAGGAACTGTCTGGTGTGGGAGATAGAGACAGAAGCCACATTCACACCACACATGTATTATTATTATTAATAATAATAATAATAATACCCCACCCATCTGGCTGGGTTTCCCCAGCCACTCTGGGCAGCTTCCAGCAAAATATTAAAATACAATAATTCATCAAATATTAAAAGCTTCCCTAAATAGGACTGCCTTCAGATGCCTTCTAAAAGTCAGGTAGTTGTTTATTTCTTTGACATCTGGTGGGAGCGCGTTCAGCAGGGCGGGAGCCACTACCGAGAAAGCCCTCTGCCTGGTTCCCTGTAATTTGCTTCTCGCAGTGAGGGAACCGCCAGAAGGTGACTATGGGGTTGCATCGCTCATCTCACTTTCAGGCTGAGGGAGCCAGTATTTGTCCACAGACAGCTTTCCAGGTCATGTGGCCAGCATGACTAAACTGCTTCTGGAGCAACGGAACACTATGATGGAAACCAGAGCACACAGAAATGCCGTTTACCTTCCCGCTGCAGCGGTACCTAGTTATCTACTTGCACTGGCGTGCTTTCGAAGTGCTAGGCTGGCAGGAGCTGGGACAGAGCAATGGGAGCTCACCCCGTCACAGGGATTCAAACCGCCAACCTTCTGATCAGCAAGCCCAAGAGGCTCAGTGTTTTAGACCACAGTGCCACCCACATCTGAATAGCCAGCCTGCTTGCCCCAGTGAAAATATTTACACCACATGAGACTCCCAGATTAGGCTGTTCTGTAGGCTTTTTTAAAAGCATAAGTGGGGATCCAATAAGTTGGGGATCCAATCCTAGAATCAGGAATGCTGTTTTAAGAGAAGTTTCTGCATTAGTGGGGTGTGGGTTTGAGAGAGAGGGAGCACCTTTAGATGATCAGCGTGGGATTCAACTTACTAGTCCTGCTGCTGGAAGCCCACAGAAGGACTTCAGCCAGCACAATGGGGGTCCCCCCTCCTCCACTCACTGCCCCCCAAATTGGTTTGTGGGTCAGAAGAACCCCCAGAATAGTGCCCAGGGGAGGAGGGGGATGATTCTGTCCAGCAAGCTGAAAAGCTGGTGCTAATGAAACAATTGCCATAGCGCTACATTGAATTCCCCCCTCTGTGTTTTGTTGGAGGACTTCTCATGTATACCTGGAAATGTAGGTTTCCACCATAAAAGTGTCACCCTAACACAACAAATGTGCCTTATACAAGAAACTGACTTTTCTAGTTAGACAAGTGATGGGAAAATGAGAAGAAAGAAAGAAAGAAAGAAAGAAAGAAAGAAAGAAAGAAAGAATAACAGGGTGTTATTCAGGATGAATGTTCATTGTCGTCTAACCTCCCCACATACAACTCGGAACAAATGCTCAACAAAGGCTTGATAGCATCTAACCTCTCTGTAAGCAAATCAGGACGAATGCTCAATGAATAAGTCATCTGGAAGAACCGAGGGAGAAAGAGAACAAAAAACCTAAAACTTACAAGGGTGAGAAGATGAAGCTCTCCTTTTCTCCTCTTCCCTGCCTGCCAAATGTGATGGACCTTTATCCAGTAATAATAATGATGATAAATATTTAATAATCATAATTAATTACAATAATTCATCCTAAAGCTGTGGAGAGGCCTATATGTGTCATCTGGCACATAGGCAGGGAGAGGTAGCGCGTACCTTTGTTCTACTTGACACCAAAAGATTCAGCTATATCGCCTGTTCTTCCTCTTTTTTTAAAAAAAAATGTTTAAAAATTGATGCAGGAAATTATAACTGGACTTTTAAAAACATTCCACTCTGACAGGAGGAGAGAGATCAGTGTCTTTGTTTTGCACAACTTATTGAAGTTTGATGTCCTTTGAGAAATATTTTTCATAACCCACTGTTTGCTGTCCTGTATATTCAATTATTTAGAACAAGCAATCTGTCATTTTATTGTTTCCCTCCAATTATATAACTTTGGTGACAGTGGTGACAGAGAGAGAGGATTCTTTGCATGGGGAAGAAAACCTTGCCATACGATCTCCGAGACTTAGGTATGTATTTATGTTCATACATATTTGTGTTCTTGTTTTAAGGGTTTCGGTGGCTGCACCAGAAGGATTTTGATGCCATTTGGGGGCAGAAGAATTTAGAGGTATCTTTTTTTTCCTGAGCAAGAGTTTCAAAAGGAATAAGGATTCTTGAAATGTAAGCAGAATTAAGATTGGAGAGCCTCTATGCAGGCACCTAACGGCAGCTAGCTTTGAGTGCCTAGTCTGCTGAATGCAGATTGCAGAAGCTTGGGATCTTTCATTACATTCTGAGATAGAAAAGAACTTCTCGGGGAAATGACATTTGATTTGAATCTGAATTTAGCCAGCCGTTATGAGCTGGGTAAATCGGCACTCGGAATCAACTAATGATTACCTTTGCTAACATTGCTAGCTTGAACGAGATATATCTGGCTCAGTAGTAACTCATCCTCTTCTCCGCCCCATTGCAGCCCCTTTCACTAGCGCACAGGGCCTCTGTGCAATGAAGGAAGGACTGTAAAGGTAAAGAAAAAGGACCCCGGACGGTTAAGTCCAGTCAAAGGTGACTATGGGGTTGCAGCACTCATCTCGCTTTTCAGGCCAAGGGAGCTGGCTTTCTTCCACAGACAGCTTTCTGGGTTGTGTGGCCAGCATGACTAAACTGCTTCTGGCACAACAGGACACCGTGACAGAAACCAGAGCGCACAGAAACGCCATTTACCTTCCCACCACAGTGGTACCTATTTATCTACTTGCACTGGTGTGCTTTCGAACTGCTAGGTTGGCAAGAGCTGGGACAGAGCAACAGAAACTCACTACGTCGTGGGGATTTGAACCGCTGACCTTCCCATCGGCAAGCCCAAGAGGCTCAGTGGTTTAGACCACAGCTCCACTCGCGTCCCTAGGAAGGACTGTAGGTCAGTGGGGAAGCACCTGCTTTGATTGCAGAAGGTGTCAGGTTCAACCCCTGCCATATTCCTGGAGGACTGGGACACATGCCCAGTCTGAAACCCTACTGCTGGTCAAGGTAGACAATACCAATCAGGTGGACCAATGGTTTCATTCAGCATAAGGCAGTTTCTTATGTTCCAGTGTTCCAGCCATGGAATGTTTTTAGGGTGAGGAACAGCCTCACAGGGACAAGCTCTGACTGCACTCTGCGTGTTCTGAGCCAATACTCAAGCAAAGAGTCCCTGATCAGAGGGACAGCTGCCTCCATGTTGGAACATTGCAGATTTTGTTGTGATATACGTATTTAGAGTTGGGCGGGGTCAGAGCCTGGCACTGCAGCCAGAGCACCCTCTGCAGCACATGTTCTTTGAACAAAAGGAGCCACACCCACACTTCTGAAAGGGCTTAGATCAGCTCTCTTAAGTGGAACAATGGCCATGCTGGTTTTCTGGAAATATTTGTGGTTGACCATTTTGGCAGACTAGTTAAGGTGGATTTTAGCCAATTTAGGGTCATCCATGCAGCCCTGTGGTTAATTTTTGCAACACATTCATGAATTATGCTAAGAATGCAGTTTCGTCCTTAATATGTTGTGGATTTAAGAAAAAAAATTAAAATAGGATTATTGTCAGTTCAGCAAACACTGTGGAAAACATCCATTTTAATTTGGAGGAGAGATTAAATTTTGGCTTCTCTTAAGGAGGCAGCACTGTCTATTAGGTGAAACTGTCAATTTCAATTTCTCTCCATTGTTCTCCAGTTCTCCACATTTTCAGATCAGTTTATGATTATTATTTTTTAATGCAAGCTCTCATTCAAATTCGTCAGCAGTTCAGTGTGAATTCCTTGTAAGATAAAGTATAATTCGTTGTTTGCCATTTCACCCAATATACATATACTTTGGAAAGAAAATTTTCCTTCTGTAGTGCATGTTTTTATGCTATGTTCTGTGCACACTTTACCATTGCATATGTATTTTTGTACACATTGCTTGGCTGCAGAACTGCAGTGCAAAATTCAGAAAAGTGCAAATTTTGAAGGCTGGCCACAATCCCCCACCTCCCACCACTGAACATTGTTTGGGAAAGTGAGAGCTAGGTAGATCCACCTACAAATGTGAACTGAATCCAGTTTTTGTCCCGCAACTCCTGTTTATACATGAGCTGAAAGACAGAACATTTCATTATGGGAAGGGAAGCAGAAAACCGAAATCTGGGTAACCCGAGATATTTGGATATTTCTCTGAGAACTGAAAATCAAAACCTAATGCCTGCCTCCATCTTCCTCCCACTGCCTTAAAGGGAGCTCCTAGTGGAAATTCTCCATGCAGTCCTGATTTGCATGCTGGGTGTAAATTTTTCTAGGACGTTTTCCAGAAATCTGCATTTAGATAGAAAGTACTTTAAAAAGTCGAAAACCTGAGATTTTATGTGTGTCCTATTTTTCCTCCTTCCCCCTCCCTCCCCTTTGGATAGCTAAAAAGAAAGTGATTTTTACTTATTTTTTACACTATCTCAGATCAGTAAGACTCCAGCACACCTTCCGACATATTATGAAGATTGCGAAATACATTAATTCTTCTCCCACCCCCTGCAAACCAAACATCTGAGTCAACTGAGCCCCTGTGATCTATCAACCAGATAGATGGCAAGAGTTACCTGCAGCTCTCTGTTCACTTGAGCTTTAAACAATGTGAAGCAAGTCTTACCTCTCATCTGGTGGCAAACAGCTTTTAGGGGCAAACTTGATACACTGGTCTCTCCTTCTGTTTACTGTCCTTTGCTGCTTTCACCTTCCAAGCTCCTAATGCCCTCTGTCTCTCCCTACTGCCCCTTTTCGCTGGTTAACTAGCTGCCATGAGTTTAAAGGCTGGAGGACAAAGGAGAATGGGAGTCTGAGCCCTGAGATCAGAGCCTTCAAAGGTGGAGAGGTGAGGAATCCTAGCTTTAATTGAGCTACCCCTCTTGTCATCTTAAGAGAGATATCATCATCTCATCTCATCTGCTTTTCTTTTTCCTTTTCAGTCAATGGGAAAGTTTTCTGCCCTAACGAAAAATGATCCACTTTGATTCATTATATGCTTTCCAAATAATAATAATAATAATAATAATAATAATAATAATAATAATAATAATAATAATTTATTTATACCATACCCATCTGGCTGGATTTCCCCAGGCACTCTTGGTGGCTCCCAACAGAATATTATTATTATTATTATTATTATTATTATTATTAATAATAAAGCAATAAAATATCAAACATTAAAAACTTCCTTAAACAGGGCTGCCTTCAGATGTCTTCTAAAAGTCAGATACTTCTTTCCTTGACATCTGGTGGGAGGGCATTCCACATGGCGGGCGCCACTACCGAGAAGGCCCTCTGCCTGGTTCTCTTTAGTTTCACCTCTCGCAGGGAGGGAACCGCCAGAAGGCCCTCAGAGCTAGACCTCAGTGTCCAGGCTGAACGATGGGGGTGGAGACATTCCTTCAGGTAGATTTCCAGGTTCTTCTCAGGTACTTATTGTGGTGCAACCTGCTGAATACATTGTGGGACGAACTCTCAACCTAGTGTGTGCTTACTAATTGGTTTGACTTTGAGCTATTACCCCTCAAATCAGAAAGTCACCATGGTTCTGTGGCTGCTTTTGCTGAATGCCAGGTTGGCTCAGAGTAAGACGATCTGACTGTGTATGAGGAGGCAGATCTGTACCACTGAGACCTGGATGGGTGAGCAGGGTGAAGTTGGTCTCACCCAGCTCTGCCCACCTGGGTACTCGTGGCAGCATCTTGAGGGTCTGGGAGGGCCTTCTTCTTTTGCAATCCTGTGAGGAATATACCTTCCTCTTTTTAATTTTTGTTTTAAAAAGACCAGTGCATTCCCTAAACATGATAGTAAATTTAAAAAGTAGCTTCTTCTGATAGAAACTTTACACTACAAAAAAAGTGGAAATTACTAAGCTTGTGTCCATTCCATTCCATTCCATTTTGTCTGAAACATTTTGCTTAGAAAGAATAAACATTGATCACTAACCACCAAGATACCATCACAGGCGAAAATATGTTTGCAAATGAAAGTATTTCTGTGCATCTGAGTTGGGCTCCTAGTGTTTTGGTTAGAAGATACCATCATGAGCAAAAATAATCATGAATACACCATAAGGTAGATATCTGGAGGGGCCCTAAGGATGCAATCCTAAAGGGGTGGTGGGAGATCCTAAGGATGTTTAATCACCTGATCCAACATCTTATGTGAAAAGCTTAATATACACACAAAACACACACATACACAGTCTGCTGATTCTGAACATAGAAGTTTCAAGGACATTCAAACTTCTCAAGGGCATTTATCAATGGGAATTGTTGCATTTGCTTTTTTTTTGTCCTAACTAACACAATCCATTCCAAAATAAATGTGCAAAGTATATCTAACTGATATTGCCCTCCCCGTTCCAGGGTGGACTGCAGTTTGGCAGAAAACAACAGCATGAATCCCTTTCACATGTAGCCTTTTAGCTGTCCCTTCAAAACACTGATCAGATGTTGGAAGCCGAACTGTTTTGCGGGTGTGTTGGATTGGCAGGGGCCGGACTTGGGTTTCAATTTTCTGTCTCTACCAACACAAATTTTGTCAGTAAGCCTGCCAAAACCATGCGAGCGAGAGTTGGCAACGTTGGTGGAAAGCTAAATTGGGAATTCAGTGGGAATTTTTGTCATCCCAAAAGGTTTGCGCTGATGGACTGCTCATCTAATGAAGTCCATTTGCCCGACAGAAGAGGCTTCAACTACTAGTCGATGGTTGACAAGACTCCCTCTCCCTCTCCCTCTCTCCCTCTCTCTCTCCCTCCCTCCTTCCCTCCTTCTCTCTCTCTCTCTCTCTCTCTGCTTCAGTTGAAGATGCTGCAGAAAAGTTAGACTATCTAGTGATATGCTTCTGATGGGGTATCTGGAAAGCTTAAGGGATGTAATTTAATTTGAAGCTCTGAACACAGATTATATCTGAAGGTTCCCCAAATGAAAAAAATAAAATGTAAAACAACTACTGCCACTAAATTCGATTGTTTTTGTTCGCCTTATATTCTGTGTTCAGAAAGATTGGGGGGGGGATTGGGGGAAGAAGAAGAAGAAGAGTTTGGATTTGATATCCCACTTTATCACTACCGAAGGAGTCTCAAAGCGGCTAACATTCTCCTTTCCCTTCCTCCCCCACAACAAACACTCTGTGAGGTGAGTGGGGCTGAGAGACTTCAGAGAAGTGTGACTGGCCCAAGGTCACCCAGCAGCTGCATGTGGAGGAGCGGGGAAGTGAACCCAGTTCACCAGATTACGAGTCTACAGCTCTTAACCACTACACCACACTGGCCTTTAAAGAGTTTGGTTCTCCAACTACAGTGGAGTTGCCCTGGGGTCACATCCCAGCTCAGCTATAGCCTCCCTGGGTGATGTGAGTGAGTCAATTTCTCTCTCCTTCAGCCAGACCTAGGCGGGGCGCAACAGGGGAAATTGTCCTGGGCCTCACACATGGGCCTCAACACATCATCTCGGACAAATTGTGTAGTCCATTTGAGAGAAAATGGCACTGACCCCAAATGCAGTGAGAAGGAACGGGGAGGGCTTCAAATGAGCATTTCGACTCTAGCCTTCTTTTCTGACAGTGGTGGACTTTGGGGTCAAAAATTTCAGCGGTGCCCTCTGTGACGCAAATATCTGGCACCTCCCCGCCTCGTAGTTGTGGTGTCCATTGTGCCACTCCACAAGGCTCTGCACACACAGCCTCTGTTTCTGATCTTAAAATAAAGGTAAAGGTACCCCTGCCCGTACGGGCCAGTCTTGCCAGACTCTAGAGTTGTGAGCTCATCTCACTCTATAGGCCAGGAGCCAGCGCTGTCCACAGACACTTCCGGGTCACATGGCCAGTGTGACAAGCTGCATCTGGCGAGCCAGCGCAGCACACAGAACGCCGTTTACCTTCCCGCTGGTAAGCAGTCCCTATTTATCTACTTGCACCTGGAGATGCTTTCGAACTGCTAGGTTGGCAGGAGCTGGGACCGAACGATGGGAGCGCACCCTGCTGCTGGGATTTGAACCGCCGACCATGCGATCGGCAAGTCCTAGGCGCTGAGGTTTTACCCACAGCGCCACCCGCGCCCCTAGATCTTAAAATATGAGACCCTTAAAGAATCCTTATTTTCCAGGAGCAGTCCCAGATTTACAGAAGCCATCCCAGTTTCTGATTTAATCCCAAAATGTCCCACTTTTAATTCAGACGTCTCTATTTTCATCTGAGAAATTTTGGAGGGTATGGAGTTATGTGATTCAGGAACCAAGGAGATAAGTAACTATACAACCTTTAGAAGACATCTGAAGGCAGCCATGCATAGGGAAGTTTTTTTTAAAATGTTTAATGTTTTATTATGTTTTTATATATGTTGGAAGCCACCCAGAGTGGCTGGGGCAATCCAGTCAGATGGACAGGGTATAAATTTTATTATTGCTGTTGAACAGGACATCTCAATTTTCATTGGAGAAATGTTGGAGGGTATGAAATATTCTTGGCATGAGATCCTGCACCCCTCTCCCATGGTTGTGCTGCTCCTTAGTGGGTTTGAAGGTGGCAGTTTATCCCATTTCCCCAAGAGTTAATTTTCACTTTAAAATTGAGCTTTTGCATTGCGTAAAAAAAAAAAAACCACTTCCAGAAAGGTAATGGGATGTAATACATGTTTACTGCTGATTTACGTGCTCTTTGATTATAGGGAAAATCTGTTTGCAACCCCCTTAACCCAGACATTTGCAGGAGTAAAACAACGAAACTTGAGGTGGCATACCAGAATAGAGTTCTTTCTTGCTGCTATTATGGGGAAACAGAAGTGCACATGTGCATGTGTTGTGCCACACCATACCCACTGGCACCTCTGGCATGGCATGCCAGCACATTGGTCAAACAGTCCCATAAAACAACAGCCCAGTACGTCCACTGCTACACCTGCAGATGTAAAGGAGCTTAAAGGGGCTGAAAAGCACTGCCCAAGCATCACCCTCTGGAAACAATAATCCAAGTAGGACCAGAACCACCACAAAGTGGTGCCACCCACCCCTAGGACAGCCACTCCAGAAGGATACCATGGCTGATGATATCAAAAGCTCCTGAGAGGTCAATGAGAATCAACAAGGACACATTTACCCTCTCTACTGACATAGGTCATCATACAGAGTCATAGCCCAAAATACACCATGCTGGCTAAACTTGCCCAGTTTGATCCGACGTTTAGTATAGCGAGTCCAGTTACGCTTCTGGTTACATAGAAAGATGAAAATATCTGAGCCAGACTTCCCCAATCTGGCGCTCTCCAGATTGTTAGACTACAACTTGCACCAACTGCACTCAGCATGGCCAGTGATAAGGGATAATGGGAGTTATGGTCCAAACCATCTGGCGGAAACCAGTTTGAAGAAGGCTGCTCTGCATTTGCACCAAAAACACTGACTGTGAACAGTTCCCCACCCCTGGTGTAGATGGTTCATCAGGATGACCAAATGACCAGGATGGTAACATGTTAATTATGGGATTGATTGCACCATCCCTGTTGCCAGACATTGGGTGGGGTGGGGGGAATAAACCAGAGGAAACAAAGATTTGATTTAAAAGAATTAGTGTTCCGTATAAAGAAAAGTACATCTAGCCCTAATTTTAGCTATCAGAAGTGGTTCAAACTGAAAGCAGATTTTCTAAGCTGCACTGACGAATTTCCAAATGTGTCTGCTTTAACCAATTTGGTCTGTGATCACTGTATGCAAAGTTCCTTCTTCTCCCCCACCGCTCACTGCACCCTTTCCCTCTGGTAAAGATAGCGACGCTTAACTGGATGGTCTCTCTTAATGCAAGATGCTGATTAATAAAATGTGTTATAATAGGTGAGACATGCTCTTTAAGGCTTTCAAAGCTTTGTAGTCACCCATTAATTCAAGTGCAAATTGAAATATGGTTACATTCTGTGGAAATAAAGTGACTCAGACTTCAAGGATCCCCATTTTACTTACACTTATGAAGTTTGAGATAATTCACCACAGACAGAGCAACAGCAGCTACAGAGGGGATCAATTTGGCCATTCCCTCACCCCCTCCCTCTCTTAAAGCTTCATATCTTTTTCTAGAAGAAAAACAAAGCCCTGATCTTCTCCCCAACTTTTTGGTTTCAGCAATGGTTTTCTAGCTCTTTCCTTTTACAAATTAGTTACACCTGAACAAGTCAAGAAAATCAGGGTACATTTACAGCGGATTGAAAGCCAAAGATTTTTCAGTGTTTCTTTGGATACAAAGCAACCATACGGATTTCAGATACAAAGTTTGAAACGTGTTCTCCTAAAAAACCCAAAAAACAACAACCAGGTCCACATTTTTGAATCAGGTCAAAATTTTAAATTTTGTAACCAGTTGTGCTACAGGTGAGGTCATTGAGAATACCATGAGGCCAAAACTATGTTCTAGCACCAGCAACAAGGTGGACAAAAGAGAAGGCTGCTTCTCTGTTAGACCTCCAAAGCCCTCCTGACGGAACTTGCCATTCTAAAGATCCCAGGAGCTTGACAGGTATTCCAAATCCACACAAATGCCAGTAACTCCCAGGGATTTTTGAACAGAAAATTTCCTGCTGGTGAGGCTTACGAGCCTAAAGAAGACCTGAAGGTCTTTCCCTTTCTGCATGCACTTTCCTGATTCTGGGAGGTAAGTTTTGGGAACAGTAAAGGAGTTGCTGCGTCAGGACAGGCCTGAACCTATTTATAAACTGTGCCAAAATTTAAAGGGCCAGATTCACATATGTTTTTGCATGAACAGAAGCGAGTGTAATAAGTTTTACTAGGGTAACAAGACTTCCCTTTTTCTTTCCCCCATACCCCTGCAAACACTCCTCAAATGTGCTAAGTATGACTATTTTTGGATACCATTTTAAGTTTGTAAAAAAGCGTAGCCTAATCTCTAAAAACCTCAAATCCTCTCATTGTAGAAAATGAGTTGGTGTCATGCTGTGTGTATACATTTATAGAGTTTATTTGCAAGCTGCAATTTAATCAAGGTGGACCGATAAGTAGATCTGGTTCATTGTGTTTACCTGCAAACACAATTCACTTTTTAAAAAAGAAAAGACGTGTGCCTGCGTAAGCTAGAGTATATTGGAATCCAGAGAACATATAAGCAAATAAATGCACTGATGATAATAAGAACGGAATAGTCCATGTTGATGCTTGCAATTTACTTGGAATAGGCACATTTAAAGCATATCAGGTCCTCTGGCTGAATTTTGCATTACACAACTTGTGGTCCACCACAGACATATTAAAATGATATCACTCTTCCCACCCTTCCAGATTTTCTCAGCCTTTCTCATTTCACCGTCTTTCATTCAGATGAACCCCCTGCTCCTCCTATTCAGTCATGAATCTAGATTACTGTGGTGGGATCTGAATCTTCTGGTGATTCTCAGTATCCAGTGAGCTGATTAGATAAATGAAGCAATGCTCTTATTTTCAGTCCAACAAGAAAGGAAAGGGTTGAAATCCACACAGGCTTACCCGTTTGTGTGTGGCCATTTAATAATGTCATGTTGCCCATGAACACAAGGCAGCTCAAGCTTCAGTCCAATGCTCACTGACTTAATGACTGACATGTTCTGTGGCAGCAGTAAAGAACCTCCAGGCTCCCCCATTCAGCCCACCCAGCTGCTTTGGCCAAGCCAAGCTCACCATGCCAGATGTTGGCAGGCACCAGGCTTGCAAGAACTGATGATCAGCTGATCATTGGTGGTTGAAAAGCAAAGGGCCAACAATCAGCTGTTTGCTGGCACAAAGTGGAGTCACCAAATGTCATCCTCCCTGGATGTCATCATGACAGCAGGCAACCGACAGGTGAGTAGCCCCTCCCACCTGTCAAAGCTAGCTGCAGTATGTGTGCGAATGAGATAAGGATCTGGCCAGCACTCAGGATCCAGTTCCTCACCCCTATGGCTTTGGAATCAGCGGGGGGTTGTTCCAAATAAACATGGATACATCTGGGCTCAGTGGGCTGGTTCTGATGTTCCACCCGCTCACATGGAGGCAGCTGAGAGATGTTTCCATTGAAAAGGGGGAGATCCCCTTTTTGGTTTTGTTTTATTAGTAATTTAGAAAACTGAGCTCCTTTAAGCACACAGCAATGAAAGGGTCAAAGCCATAGTATTAACAGAACCCTCCCGAGGACAAATGTTGTTTACAGTATATGTTTAAAATAATATTCCTGGCTAGTAGGACTTTCCCCTTAGGATAGTGCAATTACAACAGTAACAGAGGATTAATTAAAGCCTTTCCCACAGGTGTTGCTGGAGATCTGGAATCGACCAAACGGGGATACATTACTAACTTGGCACAGGGGTGAACAGACCAGAAGCCGCTGACAATAATTACTGAGGCAGAAGGGTAGGGTTGAGCCTCTTTGCCTCCTCCGCCTCCTCTGCCTCCTCCTCCTCTCTTGTCCTTGCTTTGTTTATCTGATTTTGATTAATACCTTCATTTCATAAGATACAATGCCAAAGAGGAACAATAGATCCCTCCTTTTGTGTGTGTGTGAAAGAGAGAGAGAGAGAGAGAGAGAGAGAGAGAGAGAGACCAGTCCTTCCAATGCTGAAACCAATAAAGAAGGAATTCCTTCTTGACCATCTTAAGGAGTGCCTGTTTCCAACACCTGCATTTAAGGAACATTGCCCCACTTTCCCAAAGGCTTTCTCTCAGGGAAGGAAGGCACAGTTTAGGATTCCCCCACCCACAAATCCCTCTGAATACTTGGCACTCCAGGGTTCAGGCGCTGAGCCTCAGGCTAACATTGATCTGCCAATGTGCTTGAATCATCCGGTGAAGTGATCTGTTTTGCTGGCCTCTTTGTTACGGTGCCAGCCTACGCGGAGACGCGATGGTTTTAGCAGGTCAGGGCTGATGCGTTGAGGAACCAGCCATAGGGCAGGGAGTTGGTCCTTACAGCCCTTTGATGGCATCGTTTGGATGGCTTTAAAAGGGGATTCGACAAATTCATTGGGGAGGAGCGATCAGTCCATGGACACTTGCCATGATGGATTTATGAACCCTCCAGGTCCAGAGGCAGAATAACTGAATATCCACCACAGCAGGAGAACCCTGCTGCCTTCAAGCCATGCTGATGGGCTTCCTGGAGACATCTAGCTGGTCTCTGCAGAAAGCAGGATACTGAACAGAGATGGGCCTTCGAGAGAGCTTTTCTTACATTATCATTTGAGTGTGGAGACTTGACACGCTAGAATTACATTACATTCACATGAACACAAGTGAATAATATGAAATAATTATGAAGATTTTTTTACATGTGTGCATAAGAGCCTTGCTGGATCAGGCCAAGAGTCCTTCTGTTCCAGCGACCTCTTCTCACGGTGGCAAACCACTGTGCCTGGAAGCAGGCCTCTTATTTCTTATTGGTAGCTCAGGGCCTTTCCAGTGGTGGCACCCCTTCTCTGGAATTCCATCAGTAGACAAGCCCTCCCAGTACTGCTACTGATCTTTTCAGTGCCAGGTAAGGGCCTTTTTTATTTGCTGAAACTTTAAAATGCATTGATGAAATTTTATCTTATTGATTTGGGTTCTAAGTGACCAAATATAGCTACTGTTGATCATGGTTTGTACTGTTCTACTGATTGGTGGTTTCAGTGAGATGATTGCTATTAAATATATCTTATCAGCAGAGTTGGCCTATGTGAATAATGTTTCAGTGTAAATCATTGGGGATTATTAAGAACTTTAAGTGAATTTGTGAGACTGTGCAAACTCCATTCTCCATTCAACCCATTGTTTTCTCACCCTAAACCCACGATGCAAATACCAAGGTGGTGGAAAGTTGTATTTTGTTGGCACTGGGAGTGGACCTATATCTAACTGGGTCTGGAATACCTAAGGGGATGTCTCTAGCTTTGTGTTCCATGGTTATCTTTGAGATCAAATTAGGGTGCATTCATAACAATGTTGTCTGTGAAATGTGTTGCAATACTGAGGGTGTGTAAAACATAACAGCTTCAGTGGTTGCCCCACATTTGTGGGACTCTGGTGCCTCTGAAGATATGCCAAATTCCACACCTATATAATTCCACCTCAAGTGGCTAGCTGTAGGGTGGTGTAATATTATGTGATATACTTTCCCACTTCTGATGCACAAATGGCCCATTATTTTGGTAAGGATGTGTGGTGCAAAGAGGTAGAAAATTATCTTTGGCTCTGTAGGAAGAAAAGCAGGTAATTGGATGTGCACTGCAATGAAATACAGATGATGGGTTTTGGAGGGTGGGCATTATATGAATGTGGTGTACAACTAGCATTCAGATCTGCATGGTACTGCTGTGAGAGATGCCTGGTGGGCATTCAGATAGGGAACATGATGTACAATTCAGCCAACTGCGCATAACAATACTGCAGAGAATTATGCATACTTGTATACATAAGTTTATTTGATTGCCGCCTTTCCATAGTTCAAATTATGCTCAAGGCACCTTACAACATGAAGAAAAAAATAAATACATAATCACAACAAAATTAGTAATAAACAATGAATAAAACATGAAAAATGCTCAACCAAATCAAACAATTTCCACAGAAATCATCATCATCAGAGCAATAATCCTCCCAAACAGAACACCCCAAAACAGTACCCCAGTCCAATTATGGAGCAATTAAGGCCTTGCATCAGATTTTGCAGATAAGTGTACAGTGCGTGTGGTGCCAGAAATAGATGGAAAATCGGAAAAATCTCAGGAAAGGAAGAAACATGGACAGCATTCACACATCGTGTTATCTGGACTGGCACAGCATGAGTAAGCAGGAATGAACAGCAGCAAAATATGGATTCACACCCTCCCCTCTCCTCCAACTCCTGAACAGCTGCTTCCACTTTTTCTCAACCATGGTTTGTTGTGTTGTATGGACAGACAAACTGTGATCAGCTACATTTGGCCAACTAGACAACTTCAAACAGTGGTTTACAAAGCTGGCTTGTCTAAAGTGCCCCTTGGTTAAGATTATCCACAATTCTGGGTTCAGACAGCTCAGCACACTGTAGTTAATCAGATGCCGAAGCTTCCAAACTCCTCCCAACTGTGCAGGAGGGAGAGACAGGAGTAAGGGAGCCAGTGTGGTGTAGTGGTTAAGAGCAGTAGACTCGTGATCGGGTGAACCGGGTTCGCTTCCCTGCTCCTCCACATGCAGCTGCTGGGTGACCTTGGGCTAGTCACACTTCTTTGAAGTCTCTCAGCCTCACTCACCTCACAGACTGTTTGTTGTGGGGGGAGGAAGGGAAAGGAGATTGTTAGCTGCTTTGAGACTCCTTCGGGTAGTGATAAAGCGGGGTATCAAATCCAAACTCCTCCTCCTCTTCTTCTTCTTCTTCGGAGTGTACAAGCTTGAGTCTCACTGCAGTGTGTTTCTTCCCATTCATATCATCCTATGATTTAGTGCAGGCTTGGGGACCTATGGCCCTCCAGGTGTTATCGGACTCCAACTCTCATCAACCACAGCCTGATGGCCAGTGGTCAGGGATGATGGGAATTACAGTCCAACAACACTGGGAGGACAGCAGGTTTATCATCCCTGATTTGGCATCATTTGCAACCACTGCCAGGTTTTGCATCATTAGGTAGCTTTGATTTACCTGGTTGGACAGAATAGGTTTTAATGTCCCATAATCATGCCAGAATTTGTATTATCTCTCTTCCCCCTCCCCATTCCCCGCACCCACAAATATACACAATATTTGAAAAATGAGCCCTATTCCAGCATTCAAAATGAACTTGTGGGCCGGGAGACCAGTACCTACATTTGCTCACTGTGTCATTCGCTGATTCGACACTAGCTGAACAAGGGCACTCCCCCCCCCCCCCGCAACACAAAGCTTTAAACAAACTTACAGTCTCATGAAAAAGCTAGGCTAGGCTTTGCTTTTTTACTGATACTTTGGAATTTTTCTCAGAGTGTCCTGCTGACTGCAAAAAAAAAAAGTTCCTAAGTAAAAATAAAATCAATATGTACTAGTCCAATAATTCTCGAAGGCGCGCATGAATAATAGGACCCAGTACGGAAGGCTGTGTACCATCACATCCCGCAGTTGCCCCCTGATACCTAACTTAGTCTATGTTGTGGACTGGGATTCATATTTGTCCATATAAATCTGTTCTCCAAGGGTCCAATATCTTAAAAAAGATATTGTTATATACTATTGATTGAGAGTTGTTTTGTGCATATTACAGGCGGTGGGCAGACGACGCAGTTGCTTGGTGGGGTTTCTGCCTCTGATATTCCCCAAGTGATTCTGTTCCTATTCTGCAGATACTGGGAGTTTATGCATGCCTGCTGGCGTCACAGGGATTGGTTACAAAGCTTATGATGTGAGCAGTGGGTGCCTTGTGTTTCCAACCTACCTGGACATATATTGAAAGCGCATGTTGCCTGGGCACATCTGGGAAAGATTTCATTGATCACACAGGGACTTTGAATGTGGGCCCTGTTATTTTACGATTTTAGGAAGCATGGCCATAAACCCCCTTCCTGCCACAAGAGCTCCTTGGTCTGCACACAGAGGGGGTGGAGAGACAAAGAGAATAGAGGCAGACAAAGAAAACAGAGGCAGGCGAAGGGAGCTAACAAGTCATCAATTCAACCCTCTGCCATAAAGCTACTTACCCAGTATCTTTTAGCATCCCCAGTGAATTCGTTCTGCGTATTTCTTGAAAATAATCTCTCGGAAAGTAGCTCCCACAACATCCCTAGGTGGCCTGTTGCTGAGAAGCTCCCTTACCTGTATATGCGGATTAAAAATCGACCCTCCTGCACAAACACTGGGCTGAATGCCTGTGCCTGTTTTACAAAGTCCTGGACAGAGAAACAAGGGCTTAACTGAAAACACAGAACCCGCTGATTTGTAAGGAGAGGCGACAAAAATGCAGTGTATATACAAATGTATATATCATGGGCATCTGAGGGCAACTGATAATTCTGTGATTACGAGGTAAATCTGGAAGGAGGAGCTGTTATCGTTGTTGGTAATGTGCACCATTGTGGAGTGGGAAGGAGCATTTCCTGGAAGTCATCTAATACACCATGGCTGCTCTGTTATCACTGTAGCATCAGCCCCAGGGTGGGGCTGGCTGCCAACACCCAGAGATCCATGGCCTTGTCACTACACTCTCTCCTTGCTGTTGCTAAGGCTAAGCTGAGCAGCCAATGCCATATTGTGTCAGTCTTGCTAGCACTGAAACTACATCGATCCAGCCCATTCCAATGTACTCCGCCCAGTGTACACTGTGTCAGAAAGGGGAGGGGGAGATTCAAGGCACTGGTGCAAATACACCAGCAGGCGTGCCAGACTGGCTCCACCAGCAGTGCGCCAACCTCGCCATCACTGTGCCCCGTCCCACCTCTTTATCTTGCCATGAGTCAGTCAGCTGGAGGTCAGGCACATAGTGCAATCCCAGTAACAGTAGCTAACAATTAGTATTGTTTTCTTCCTCAGAGCAGTGGAGCAGATTCGGTCTAATGGGACAGACCAAATGAACAGAAAGTTGCAAGCGGGAAAAGGAAGAGGTGGGGTGCTGGTATGGTGTATTTATCCTGGTTTCATTCAGTCTTTTATGATTGCTGGTTTTGTGGGTTTTGGTATAATGCCAGAAACTGCATTATACCAGTCAGAGTGTAAGTACACCTCAAATTGTCTGCTCTGGTGGCTCCCAGGATGGCCACCAGAGATTCTTCCCATCACTTGCTACCTGACCCTACATATCAAGGAGTGAACCTGGCATCTTATGCATTTATGCCACTGGGCTAAGGCCCTTCCTCCCTTGGGAAGCTGAATTCTGTGCCACATTTCTGCTCTTTTCTGATCTCGAACAAGTGCAGAATTCATACAGCCCTGGCTGCAAGCGGTCGCCAGTAGGTGGTGCTGGTTGTTGTTCTAAGAGATGAAGTGCTCTTTGGCTCATTTACTGTCACATACCTGTGGTAAGCAGCCTTGTGAGCAGACAGATGAGAATTATAAGAGGTAAGCTCAAGGCAAACGAAACATCTCCCAGAGCTCCAAGACGTAGCCTCCTCTACCGTCTAGCCTACCTTGCTTTGTTTTTCTGTCATAGCTTAGCTATTGGGTTTGGGTGGTTTCCATTTCCTTTTTGTCACTGGCAATGGAAGGAACTCAAAACCCCAAACAAGGAAGCATTCCATATATTTACAGGGGATCTCACCAGTGGAAGGACATTGAAGATATTTGGAAGGAAGATAAAGCTTATCAATGGCTACTAGCCATGGTGGTTGTGCTGTGTCTCCACAGTTGGAGGCAATAATGTTTCTCAATACCAGCTTCTGGAAACTAAGGGAGAGGGGAGAGAATACTCTTGTCCTTCTTAAGGGTTTGCCTTGGAGGCATCTGGTTAATCGCTGTGCAAACAGGATGATGGAGCTGATGGGCCCTTGGCCTGATGACCTAGCAGGCTAGTTTTTTTGTGTAGAGGAATTCCTGAACCAAAGTACTGAATGCTACCTGCTCTTACATAACCACATGCCCACCAACCACTGCCCTGATAGCAACATTGAACACCATTCCTCAGCCATACTTCACCAAGAAACATACTTCACTTTATCTGTAGATGGGGCAGGTGTATGCAAACAACCCCCACCTATGGGGCATGCAGGTTTCTCTTTCAACCTTCACACATCCAATCAGCGTTCCCAGTTATAGTGCCATTTCACTTAGAAACCCTCTTCAGACCTTTGTGCTAAATACACAAGGGTTTGATGAAAGAGAAGTTTTTGCACCCAGGGATGTTGCCTCCTACCAGAGCACAAGATATTCACTTCTCACCCTCCAAAACCCATCTATCTATTTTATATCACCTTTCAATTGTGCAACATGCCCAAATTCCTAAAAGCATCAATGAAAATTAATGCATAATAATTAAAGGGGAGCAATGCGGAAAAGCACTTAAAAAAAAAGCCAGATCCTAAGTACATAAGCAAAGTGCCCTACATTCTTCTTAGGTAATATATGGAAGTTTCAGTCATATGGGGAATCCCCCCCCCCCATCATGCTGTTCCTTCCTCTACCAGTGCATTCACCCCACCTAATGACTCGAGAATGATGCAACTGCAGATTTTTCATATCTTACGAAACCGACCTATGAATTGACCACAGGGAGGTGGTTATTTGGTGGCTACCGTGCCGCCACAGAAACTCACTCACCCACTGTGTCTTTCTGCAAGAGCAGCAAGATATCAGGCGTGTTTGTGTGAGAAATGAAAAGAGGGGTGTGAAATGAGTGTGTTTGTGTGTGTGGAGAGAAGATGCAAATGTGCTTTGGAGCCACAAGGCATCGTGCCTTGGATGTGAGGTGGGAAGAAGGGGCATGGAAAGATGCCAGGCAACTCCCAAACAGGACTTCCTTTAACCTTTTGCCAGAATTTAGAAGTGGGTTAACCTAATACCCAGGCCATTGGCCCATCTAGTCTAGCATCCTGCTCTCACACTGGCCAACTAGATGTCTCTAGGAAATGTGCAGGCAGGATGCAAGCCCAAGAACACTCTGTCCTCCTGCGGTTTCCAGCAATTGGTATTTAGAAGCATTACTGCATCCAACTGTGGTGGCAAAACCTAGCTATCATGGCTAGTGGCCTTTGATAGCCTTCTCCTTCATGAATTTATCCCATCCTCTTCTAAAGCCATCTGAGTTAGCGGCCGTCACTGCCTCTTGCAGGAGCAACTTCCATCATTTAACTGCGCACTGCATTAGAAGTACATACAAAAAAAAAACACACCCCAAAAAAACTTTCTTGTGTGTGAAGAAAATGCCTACAAGAGGTGGCTGTAAAAAACACACAAAAACGAAACGAAACGAAAACCAACCCAGACAATTGATGCAGCTGGTTTCTCACCGGGGTGTGTGCTTGTGTACAGTGGTACCTCAGGTTAAGAACTTAATTCGTTCTGGAGGTCCATTCTTAACCTGAAACTGTTCTTAACCTGAGATACCACCTTAGCTAATGGGGCCTCCCGCTGCCACCGTGCCGCTGCCACGCAATTTCTGTTCTCATCCTGAAGCAAAGTTCTTAACCTGAGGTACTATTTCTGGGTTAGCGGAGTCTGTAACCCGAAGTGTCTGTAACCTGAAGCGTCTCTAACCCCAGATACCACTGTATTTGGAAATCTGACCCCACTTGCAGATTTCTTGTTCCAGTTCTGATTCAAAATGCACCTCACAGATTCTGTTGCAGCCTTCACCGTAGGAAGGAGGCCGCCCTTGCCTTGCACACCTGGTTCAGGGGAAACAGATTGAGGGCTTTACTCCTGCAGAAGAACAGGGCAGTGTCGCTGCAGAGTGATACAATGCCTTGGGCATTGTGGTAATTGTAAATGATTTCTCATATCTAGCTGTTTGGCATGGGGACCACGCCATGGCACAGAAGACCATCCTGGTCCCCTGTAGTGAGCCGGTGGATCTAAGTTGCATTTAAATTTCCCAGAATGCATTGCATCACTATTGCACATAAATGAAAATGGTGGCTCAAGCCCAGCTGCCTGGCGCTGATCACAGCACTGCTACTTTGGCCTGTTGCTGCCCCACTGCCACCCAGAAATGCCCCTGGAACCCACTGATGTAAGAGGAGACCCACCAGTGGAGGGCCGCATTAACTCTGCCAAGAAGCTGCTCAAACCTGGAGTCAGGTTCTCACAGGAACACAAGAAGTTGCCTTGTTTTCTACCATTTGTCCATCTGGTTCAGTAGCACCTGCATTGACTGGCAGCATCTCTCTCGGGTTTCCCCACAGCCCAACCTGGAGAGGCCAGATATTGAACCAGCGACCTTCTACGTGCATCTAAAGCTCTGTTGCTCAGCTCTGGAGGTGCAGAAAATGATTCTTCCACCCAATCTAAACATTTATGGCCCATTCAAAGAGGCCATGTTTGCTGCTCTGAATATCCTGGAGTGGACGGTAGGTGTAAAATAAACGCATAGTGATGTGTCTTCAAAAGCTGGGAGCCATGTGTCATGATGAGTTTCTGAGTTTTGCCGCACCTGATCTGCACAATCTGGAGAGGAGAAGGGGGGTAGGGGTGGAGAAGGTATCACTTGGTATCATTCTGTCTTCAGTGGAGCTATAAAATAAATGGCTGCATGGCTGCAAGCTATAATTGGTGCCACATGGCTTAAAGCCAAGCTCGCTTGCTTTCTCAAGGCAAAGTCTTTCGGATGCCTGGCTTTGATGGGATTTGGCCGGAGATGGTAGAGAGAGAGAAAAGCGCCGAAGTGTGAGCTGGGGGGACAAGGACTTCAGGAGTTCTTCCCCCTCCCTTAGCAAAGCCTTCACCTCTTGTGATCACGGGACTCCAGGAAGCAGCACCTTCCATGACGTGCCGGTGTTGAGCAGCGAGGAGCCAAAGTGCAGCGGCTGTTGTTTCCCAGGCAGAAATGGTTCGGCAGGAAGCCAGTTCTTAATCACACAGCCACATCATATCATTACGGAGCGTCACTCGGCACAACCACTTGCTGCACACCCTGCACCTCTGCAGCATGATGCTGGCTTCCTGCCAGTGGTTTAGAGAAGGGGGGGGTGGAGAGAGAGAAAGCTGCTATCGGCTTATATAATTGCTTTCCCTGATGAAACAACCCACTGAAATGGCAGGGCTAAAGAGGGAGGGAGAGCTACAAGACCACAAAGTTCCCAGACTTCCAAGTCCAGATCTATTAAGCACCAATTAAACTGCTGGCCAGCTTCAGATGTCCACCACAATTGGACTCTATTGTCAGCTTTGCTGGCAGGCTCAGCACAGAGGCCAAGGGGGAAATGTGCAGAAGAACTAAGGCTGTCTCTATCTCTCTCTCTCTTGCTCTCTCGCTCTTTGAGCAAAGTTTGGCAAAAGTGAGAAAACTGGTACAGCTGCACTCCTTGTGTATAATACAGCACAATTCAGGGCTGTGTAAATATATATTTAATATACAGTGGTACCTCGGTTAAGAACTTAATTCGTTCCGGAGGTCCGTTCTTAACCTGGAATTGTTCTTAACCCGAAGCACCACTTTAGCTAATGGGGCCTCCTGCTGCCGCCACACTGCCAGAACACAATTTCTGTTCTTATCCTGAAGCAAAGTTCATAACCCGAGATAATATTTCTGGGTTAGCAGAGTCTGTAACCTGAAGCGTATGTATCCTGAAGCATACGTAACCTGAGGTACCACTGTATATAGTGTTACACAATAGCATTGGTTTGGCTATATGGCAGGCATTCCAGACTTCGTACAGAGAAGGAGGAAGAAGGGGCACACTTTCAACAAACTTATGGAATAAACACATCTTAATGTCTTTGTATTTTCAGGGTCAAACATCCTGCTTGTAATGCACTGGGCTAAGGGTGCCACTTGCTAAATTTGCAAGGGCATAAATAGAGCTGGACTAAGATGGGTAGGGAATACTTTTTAAATCTGGCTTGGCAGCAGAATTTAATATCTGGGGTTGTTGTTTTTCCTTTTCTAAAATCTGTATATTAATGTTTAAGGGAAAGTCTTTGTAGCATAACAGAGTTCAGGTCAGATAAGAGGGAGCTTCAGTGTCACAATCTCAAATACTTGTCAATACATCCAAGATAACTTTTGTTTGACAGGGTAGGAGTAGTGGCGGAGCTTCATGCTCCGGTACTGGGGGGCGGAGAGCAGGCGGGGGCAGGGTGCACGTCATGGGGGCGAGGCGGCCAGCATGGGGGGGGCAGCCGCGATGGCACCCTGCCGGGATCACGCTGCCAGGGGCGGTGCGCTCCCCCCGCACACCTCTTCCTCCAACAGTGGGTGGGAGAACAGAAATGATCTGCTGCTTCAGATCATCTGGCCCAGGGATGGCTAACCTGTGGTGTTCTTGGAGTCCATCTCCCATCAGCCTTAGGAAGATGGAAGTTGTAGTCCAGGCACAGGCAAACTCAGCCCTCCAGATGCTTTGAGACTACAATTCCCATCATCCCTGACCACTGGTCCTGTTAGCTCGGGATGATGGGAGTTGTAGTCCCAAAATGTCTGGAGAGCCGAGTTTGCCTATGCCTGTTGTAGTCCAACAACCTCTCTGCCACAGGTTAGTGAGCCCTGATCTAGTCAAATATTTTGTCTTCTAACTGATGTCTGCAGTAAACCAACAGGGGACTTAGGGTTCACACAAGTACACTGCATCTAAAACATGGACATTGTATTTTGTTATCGTGACTAAAAGCAACTAACAATTCATTAATCCATGAACCACCTAAGTGATTAGCTTTCACTATATCTTATAAATACTGTATGAATACAGTAGGTTCATAATTTGCTGTACATATAAGTATTTTTTGTGTGTCAGTCCTACGCTTATCAGTTTAATTAGGTGACATTGAGTTACTGAAAGATAGGGAGGGCGAAAAAATCCCCATTCATACACAATGAAACAGCTGAAAGCAATTTCTTTCCTACTTAGGTCCAATTTCACACAGGATGTATTTAACCCCAATTTTTTGCAGATAATCTAGAGGAACATATAATGTGAGAACCATATCAGACAGATCAGTGCTCTGTTTCTAAGATTCCTAATGTTAGGACACACAGGTCATCATTTTAGCCCCGTTTCTTTAAGCAAGCCTCTGTGTCAGTGTTCATGCTACAAATATATATTGGCTTTATCAAGGGTGGTGCTGAGATTTTTCAGAGATGCCTAGGCAATCTTCTGGAACTACAGTTCCCATGAATCCCTGAGAGGAAATAGAAAGCTAAAACTGTGTTGGTTGTGGGAAGACTTCAGTTGCTAGGTAAACTTATGTAGACACCTCATTTGGTGGGGAAAATGGGCATTTTGGCATTATTTGATAACTTTGGGCATAGTAAGTACCGGACAAAAGATACATTTAGGATCCCAATTTGGTGCTTTGGATATTGGCCAGAGTCAGGAGGCTTCATAGTTTACATTGAGTCTGAACCAGGACACAAGTTCAGGAAAACCAAAGCTTCATGCTTCTCATTCCCAGAATGGTTTAACCAGTGTCCCGTCCCCCCCGCATACCCCTAAACATTTTGTGAATCTAAGTTTGGCCTCATTGAGGAGCAGTATCTCAATATGAGTAGGAAAATGAGAGTACCCCTAAGCATTCTTTAAGAAAAAAGCGCTGGGTTTAACAATCAAACCCTCTTCACAGGGAACTCTGGGAATTGTAGCTCTGTGAGGGGAACAGGGGCCTCTTAACAACTCTCAGCACCCTTAATAAACCACAGCTCCCAGAATTCTTAGGGGGAAGCCATGATTGCATAAAAAGTGGTATCATAGTGCTTTAAATGTTGTGAATGTAGCCCAGGGTTCCAGAATGCTGGACCCCAGGACTCTCAAAAAAGATTATGGAAAAAAGAGTGCTCATCTGTATGTACTGTAGCTGTCAGCAAGGAAAGTACTCTAAAATAAACCTCTTCATTTAAGAACCATAGTCTCGGTCCCTGTTTTGATTTTGAAGAATCCCGGCCCTCTGAACTGAGTTCTTCTCTGGGAGCCAACACATTTTCACAGTCCCAGTAAACCATGGTTTGGCTTACCATGTCTTGCAAGCCACAACATTCATGGGGGATAAGGCTGGTAATTAGTCATAATGGCTAAATAAGAACATAAGAAGAGCCTACTGGATCAGGCCAATAGCCCATCTAGTCCAGCATCCTGCTGCTGCTGCTGCTGCTGTTGTTGTTGTTATTTTATTTAACTTTCTCTACCACCCTTCACCCTGTTTATATTGGAAACAGGGCAGTTTACAATATAAAAAAAGAACATGCATAACAAACAAAACCAATAATCCCCAGCCCGAAACACACAGTTAAAAATGCTATAGATGGTTTAATTAACCAAAGACCTGGAAGAAGAGGAATGTTTTGCCTGGCCTGGCACCCAAAGATATGTAACGAAGGAGCCAGGCGAGCCTCCTGGGAATGAGCATTCCGCAAACAGGGAGCCATCACAGAAAAGGCCCTGTTCTCACAGCGGCTGACCAGATGTCTGCAGGAAATTCTCAAGCAGGACCTGAGCACAAGAGCGTTCTGCCCACCACTCCCATGGTTCCCAGCAGCTGGTATTCATAAACATTACTGCCTTTGACTGTGGAGACAGAGCATAGTCATCATGGCTGGTAGCCATTGATAGCTTTATCAATTTGTCTAATCCTTTTTAAAGCCAGCCAAGTTGGAGGCCATCCCTGCCCTCTCTGGGAGTGAGTTCCCAAGTTTAACTGTGCACCGCATGCCCTTGAATACCAATTACTGGGAGAATAGCAATCGGAGAGGGCTGTTGCCTGCGTGTCCTACTTTTTTGGTCTTTTGAGAGGCATCAGACTGGAAAATGGAAACCCAAGGCTGGACTAGATAGTTCTGTTCCACCAGGATGTTAGTGGGGAGTCTCCCCCCACCCTTGTCTTTTCAAAGTTCCTCTGCGTCCGCTACCAGCGATGCATCTTACTAATTTGTTTGTTGATTTAAAATATTTCTAATCATGCCTTTCCATGAATCATGCCCAAGGCAGCCATCATCAATAATATATACAGAAATGTCAATGAAGTCATTGAACAATTACAAACAGCAGCAATAAAAACCAATAAGCAAACAAGCAGGGTTAAAGCATTACAGAAGAGCAGGTACATTATTAATAAAACAATGCAAAACTGTAGAGAGAACAGCATGTCAGAATAAAAGCTAATAATCTTTCAGGCCAGAAACCCCTCTGCCTAAACAGGAAAGTTTTTACATAGAAGTAAAGAAGAAATCAATTAGGGGTAGCAGTGGGGATGTAAAGCTACCTGGGGAGAATATTCCACTTTTGTGGGGCTGCCACGGAAAAGACCCTCTCTCTGGTTCTTGCAAACACAGCTTAGAAAACGGTGCAATAGCAAGTCAGGTTATATTTTGCTTAGTTGCCATTTTGCTGAGCTAATCTAGACACACATTGCCTCCCTCGAAATTCTGTAGGGAGCAATAAAAAAACCACTAAAAGAGCAAATGCCCTGCTGATTGCACAAATCAGGTGCAACATGGAGGGCACCTGGAAACCATGCATTTTTGCTAACACCACCTCCAGGCTGGTGCACCACAGTTGGATCCTCCATCTGCGACTTGACTTGTTTAGAACTATTGGCTGTCCCAGCTCTGCCCCCATTCCCACCCTCTCCCTACTCCCAATATGAGACATAATGGATCCCATCCATTATTCTAATGTGAAAACCAATTGGCACTGTGCCTTAATGGAGAGCCAGTGTGGTGTAGTGGTTAAGAGCGGTAGACTCGTACCCAAATAGAAACTGAAAAGACACAACTTAAGAATTACCGCCCCATCTCCCTCCTAAATGTGGACTACAAAATATTTGCAGACATTTTAGCAAGCAGATTTTAAAAAGTTTTAAATGAAGTAATTCATAAGGACCAGGCAGGTTTTCTCCCAAGTAGACATTTGTTTGCTAATACAAGGAATATTATTGACATTTTGGAGCTTTTGCAAACAAATATCAATACAAAAGCAGTGTTAATATTTATAGATGCGGAGAAGGCCTTTGATAACATCTCATGGAAGTTTATGAAGAAAAATTTGGAAGGGATGGGAGTGGGACGGGGGTTTGAGAATGGGATAGATGCAATTTATTTGGAACAAAAGGCTAAATTGATAGTGAACAATGTGGTGATGGAAGAGTTCAAAATTGAAAAAGGAACACGACAAGGTTGCCCTATCTCCCCTTTGCTATTTATTTCGGTCCTGGAGGTGCTCTTGAATATGATTAGAGGAGACCGGTTGGTGGAAGGAATTCAGGTCGGAGCGAAACAGTATAAACTTAAAGCATTTGCAGATGACCTAGTTTTGACCCTACAGGAACCAGAGACTAGTATGAAAAGGGTATTACAATTGATTCAGGAGTTTGGCCGGGTGGCGGGATTTAAACTTAACAAGCAGAAAACCAAGGTTTTGGAAAAAAAATTGACACCTTTAGAATCAGAAAGGTTTCAGAAAGAGACAGAGTTAAATGTGGTTTAAAAAGTAAGATACCTAGGGGTAAACATAACAGCGAAGAATATGAGTCTATTTAAGGATAACTATGAAAAGTGTTGGTCTGAAATTAAAAGGGATTTAGAAGTTTGGTCAAGATTGAAACTTTCCTTGTCAGGACGAATTGCTGTTATAAAGATGAATGTATTGCCAAAAATGCTGTTTTTATTCCAGACTTTACAGATTGTGGATAAAATGGAGTGTTTTGGGAGGTGGCAAAGAGATATCTCCAAATTTGTCTGGCAGGGCAAAAAGCCCAGAATTAAGTTTAAGATACTAACTGATGCTAAAGAAAGAGGGGGCTTTGCCCTGCCAGACTTAAAGCTGTACTATGAATCAGCAGCTTTCTGCTGGTTGAAAGATTGGCTGCTTCTTGAAAACACTGATGTTTTAGATTTGGAAGGATTTAACAACGTTTTTGGATGGCATGCATATTTGTGGTATGACAAGGTTAAAATTCATAAGGCTTTCAAGAACCATATTGTCAGGAAAGCAGTGTTCAATGTCTGGATAAAATATAAAGACTTATTGGAAAATAAGACCCCAAGGTGGTTATCACCAATGGAAGCTAAGGCCCGGAAAAGACTCAATATGGAGGCCAAATGGCCGAAATATTGGGAAATAATAGAAAAAGATAGAGATAATTTCAGGTTGCAGAGTTTGGAGAAGTTAAAAGATAAAGTGCGAGATTGGTTACATTATGCTCAGATCAAAGAAGTTTTTAAGTTGGATAAAAAGATAGGATTCCAGGTGGAAAAATCAAAGTTAGAAACGGAATTGTTAGAACCTAAGACTAAGGTACTTTCAAGAATGTATAATTTGCTGCTAAAATGGAACACACAAGATGAAACGGTCAAATCGGCTATGATAAAATGGGCACAGGACATAGGGTATAATATCATGTTTGCTGACTGGGAAAGGTTATGGACCACCGGTTTGAAATTCATGGCATTTAATGCCTTGAAAGAAAATATTATGAAAATGATATATAGGCGGTACATGACCCCAGTCAAGCTTGCAAAAATATACCATTTGTCTGATAATAAATGTTGGAAATGTAAAGAAACTGAAGGAACGTTCTTTCACCTCTGGTGGACCTGCCCTAGAGTTAAGGCTTTCTGGGAAATGATATATAACGAGTTGAAAAAGGTATTTAAGTATACCTTCCCTAAGAAACCAGAGGCCTTTCTTTTGGGCATCGTCAGCCAGAGGGTGTTAAAGAAGGACCGAACATTTTTTATGTATGCAACAACAGCAGCAAGGATACTTATCGCTAAGCACTGGAAAACCCAAGATTTGCCCACACTGGAAGAATGGCAGATGCAACTGATAGACTATATGGAGCTAGCAGAAATGACTGGCAGAATCTGAGACCTGGGAGAAGAGGCTGTGGAGGAGGACTGGAAGAAATTTAAGGACTATTTACAAAAATATTGTAAATTGTATGAATGTTAAGAAAGATGTAAGATTATCAACAATATGGCACCAATAAGTTAGATAAAAGGAATATGAAGATAAATGAAAATATAAGAAAAGATAAATTTTGGATAAATATTATGTTAAAATTAAGCTTGTAAGGTCTGGGTTAAATTATCTAAAATTAGGGATACAATATTAGAAAATTATAATATAAGAATTGAAACAAGGTGATAAATTGCTGGGTAAAGCTCGAAAATTTGGAACGCAGGAGCGAGAGATGCGAGGAAGTCCAAAGAAGTGAAGAAAATGTGGATATTGGAAAAATTATATGTTATTTTGTTTGTTTTTTCTATTGTATTAAGAAAATCTTTAATAAATATTTAAAAAACGAAAAGAAAAGAAAAGAGCGGTAGACTCGTAATCTGGGGGACCGGGTTCGCATCTCCACTCCTTCACATGCAGCTTCTGGGTGACCTTGGGCCAGTCACACTTCTCTGAAGTCTCTCAGCCCCACTCACCTCACAGAGTGTTTGTTGTGGGGGACGAAGGGAAAGGAGAATGTTAGCCGCTTTGAGACTCCTTTGGGTAGTGATAAAGCGGGATATCAAATCCAAACTCTTCTTCTTCTCTTCTTAATGAAGGCCTGTGAGATTTGGTATATGCTGGTTATCTCTGACAGGGAGGCTCTCACTTGTAGTTTCTGCTCACTCACAGTTTAGGCAATTGCAGTCTGGAGTTTCCTGATAGAGTCCTCCCTGGAGAGCAGCACAGCCAAGCAGAGCTGAACAGAGGGACACCTACGCATGCCTTCTCCTGTGTGGCAGATCAGGGAGTTGGGCTGCTTTGTCCAACATGCTGTGGTCTAAACCACTGAGCCTCTTGGGCTTGCTGATCAGAAGGTCGGCGGTTCGAATCCCCACAATGGAGTGAGCTCCCGTTGCTCGGTCCCTGCTTCTGCCAGCCTAGCAGTTCGAAAGCACGCCAGTGCAAGTAGATAAATAGGTGCCACTGTGGCGGGAAAGAAAACGGCGTTTCCGTGCGCTCTGGCACTCATCACGGTCCTCCGTGCGCCAGTAGCAGTTTAGTCATGCTGGTCACATGACATGGAAAACAGTCTGTGGACAAAATGCCGGCTCCCGTGGCCTGAAAGTAAGATGAGCGCCACAATCCCATAGTCGCCTTTGACTGGACTTAACCATCCAGGAGTCCTTTACCTTTGCCCTACACCACCAAACCAAAAGGATGTCATAGAATCATATGGTTCCAGAACTGGAATATTAATAGATAATGTGTAAAACGTGCAGGGGTAAGCAAGGAAATAATAAAAGAATCAATTGACTAATTATTAAATTGCAACAACACAACAAAATGGAAGAAGTAAAAAATATATATTGAGATCACACATGGGTGAAGGGGAGTGGGGGGTATAGGGGAATTTATAAAAAAAATTCTAATATAATATTTCTAATTGTGTTTCATTTATATACAGCAAAGGGAAGTTTATAGCAATTTGGTATATTTTAATTTAGTCAAGTATGGATTTTGAATTTGATGTTTGTTATTCTTTTTTGGTTTTGAAATTTTTTTAAAAAGTGAAAGAATAATAGAATTATAGAGTTGAAAAGGACCCCAAGGGTCATCTAGTCCAAGCCCCTGCAATGCATCCAGGACAGATGTCCATCCAACCTCTGCTTAAAATAAACTTATTATTATTATCTCCAAGTAAGGAGAGTCCACCACCTCTTGTCAACATTTGCAAAGCCTCCCCCAAAATTCCCTTTGGGTGCATGCAAGTTCTTTTTGGGATCCCAGCCATCATTTAGCCATGTCTTTAGAAGAAATCTGAAGGCAGCCCTGTGAAGGCAAGTTTTTTAAAAAAATATTTGATGTTTTATTATGCTTTTATTTTTGTTGAAAGCCACCCAGGGTGGCTGGGGCAACCTAGTCAGTTAGTTGGGCAGGGTAAAATTATTATTATTATTATTATTATTATCATTATTCAGAAACAAAGCAGTGCTATGCTATGCCTTAATGCTGTGAGATTTGGTTGCTGCTCTGTCATCTGGGGGAAAGTGCAGGCAACAAAGGAGTGAAGTCTTGATAAAGGAAGACTGAAGAGTGCATATGTCTCGCTGTTATACATGATTAAAATAAAGCCTCCAACCTTATTTTATGATGATGTTTGTATAACATATGGCTTTCTAGAGACAGTCCTAACCATTACCTCTTTATCTGTTTAGAGCAGGATTCTCGGCTATTTATTATAAGCAAGCAGCTCACTAATATACTGGCATTTTTATCGTTAAGGTCAGTGCAATGATAGAATTTGCTTCTGCTTTCCTTGTTGCTTATAGAAAGAGAGAGAGAGAAAAGTCAGATACTTGCAAAGGTTGGGTTATTTCCTCCTCCCCTTCTTTGCACTTAGCTTCTGACATTAGCAGGGTACATGTTTTAGTGTCTATTTCCCACTGGAGCTAAAACATCAAATTAATAAATGATGGTAGGGCAAGGAAGAAAGTATCAGGGTCTGGCTTCATGCAGATCTCGCTGTGTTTTTCCATTTGTAAAGCTAATCAAACACATTTCTTCTCTCTCTCTCTCTCTCTCTCTCTCTCTCTCTCTCTCTTTCTCTCTCTCTCTCTCAAAGTCAGCTATGGTATTGCCTGCCTGACAGACAGCTCTCAACTCTAATTAGTGTGGGTGTCTTTTCAGATACTGTACAGCACAGAGATATTGCTTGTAATTTCATGAACATGTGTACTGTTAGTTTTTCTTTTCACTAGGCTAGACTCAAGACAATTGCTTGACACATTGGGGATGAAAGCAAATATAACTAGGCAGTTTGTCTTGTACCAGATGGGCGGTTTTGGCCATCCAGATTAGTGCTGTCCGCTCTGAATGGCAGAAGCTCTCTGTGGTCTAAGGTGGAGGTCTTGCCCCCTCACCTGCAACCTGGAGAGACAAGGGCTTGACCTGGAGAGGCTAGCATTGAATCTGGGACCTTCTGTGGGCCAAGCAATGCATTCTAACACTGAGTGGTGGTCTCTTCTCTGCCTTTTGCAGGGTGTTTAAAGGGATTTCAGCAAAATCTCTCAGGGGTGTTTCTCTAAGTTGCCTGCTGAATTTATTTCTATAAAGAGAAATCCAAGGGAAATTTGGAAGAGCTTACTCAAGGGCAGAGGGGTCATGTAGAAATTCTAAGGAAATCTGAAAGGATTTTGATGAAACTCACAAAATTATGCTTCTTCCTCTCTCTCTCAAATCCTTAAGGTAAACGGTAAAGGGACCCCTGACCGTTAAGTCCAGTCCTGGACGAATCTGGGGTTGCGGGGCTCATCTTGCTTTAATGGCCGAGGGAGCCGGCATTTGTCCGCAGACAGCTTCCAGGTCATGTGGCCAGCATGACTAAACCACTTCTGGCGAACCAGAGCAGCGCACGGAAATGCCGTTTATCTTCCCACCAGAGCGGTACCTATTTATCTACTTGCATTTTGATGTGCTTTTGAACTGCTAGGTGGGCAGGAGCAGGGACCAAGCAACAGGAGCTCACCCCATCGCGGGGATTCAAACTGCCAACCTTCTGATCGGCAAGTCCTAGGTTCTGTGGTTTAGACCACAGCGCCACCTGTGCATACTTAATCTGATCCAAATAATTTCTCCAGATTTGAGAGTCCTTCTAGTTCTCTACCGTGTTTTTTCACCCTCCTGGCTCTACTCACTGCATTCTCTGTGGCTCCAGCAGATTTTGAAGAATAGAGGAACATAAAGAGGGTCCTCTGCATTAAGGCAGTGGTCCATCTGGTCTAGCATCCTGTTCTCACCATGGCCAACTAGATGCTTGTGGGAAATCTACAAGCAGGATTTGAGCACAGGAGCCCTCTCCCCTCCTGCAGTTTTCAGCAACTGGTATGCAGAAGCATTGCTACCTGAGACAGTGAGTGCAGAGCATTGTCATCATGGCTAGTGGCCATCAATAACCCTGTCCTGAATTTGTCTACTTCTCCTTTAAACTCATCTAACTTTTTTTTTTTTGCATGTTCAGACCCAGAAACACCCCCCCCCTAAATAAATTCACACTTGACCCAAATTTTGTTTTTTTGCAGAATTTAGGCCACAACTTTATTGATTACAGAAAGTGACTGGTTGCATAGGCTCTGGTTCGACTAGCTCCCTGACATGTAGGTAGCGCTGACCCAGGGTTCCACCATAGGTCAGCCAAGGGTGAATACCTGGATAAGCGGAAAGCCAGGAACAGGCTAACTCTACCACCCTAATGTCCCCCTGGACTCAGGCACGGGCACAAGCCCCTCTCAGGGGTTGACCAGACCATCATGTCCCTGGATTCCTTTAACGGAATATCCTTCACATAGGGATGGCGAGAGCGTTCTCCCATCCCTATCACCTGAACCAGAGCCTATCCGCAACCTTACAAGTTGTGACGATGCTACACAGGAGGCGAAACCCAAATGGCCACAGCCAATCAGCCAAGTGGGGAAAATTCCTGCTGTGCCCTTGTCCCAACGACAGACGACACACAATGGCATAGCAAGGTCAAGAGCAAAGCCCTAAAAATAGGGAGAGATGGGTGGGAGTTCTGAATGCATGTGCCAAAAGAAGAAGCTCTGGGTCATGTTCATGGGTATAAATAGGTCCCTCGAACCGTTTGGACTGCATCCCATTAGCCAGATTGCCCCCAGCTATGAGGGACCTACCAATCGGGTGTTGTGGCTGACCAATTGTACCCACCCACAACACAGGGTGTCGGTTTTCCAGGTCTCACCGCAATACATGCCCTCTTTAAGGGAGGACCCAATTTGCGAAGGTTTCCCTGATTTCAGCTCTCTGTGGCTAAACCTGGTTAGTCCTCAGTTTTGTCACTTTGAAGGTACTTTGAGGACATCAGTAGCAGCTTTTACTTACCAAGCTCAAAATATAATGTTAAAAACAACAGCAGAGGAGTTGCCACGAAGCAAAAATCAGATCAGATGCTATCTATTGGTAAACATGAGGACAGTCCAACTGTTTGGATTTTGTTTTTTAGCTGCTTGGAAAGGCTGAGTTTCAATGTTGTGCATAAGCCTAAAGATTGTATGTGTGATCCGCCTAGAAATTCCACATGCTTCATCTCTGTCTAAGGAGACCAAATCTGTTCCCGCAAAAAGGCTTATCTGCTTGGGCTTAGTATGTTGCAGAGACACTCTCCATTATTTTGCTCCATCTGAAACGGACTAAGGATTCACCCAGACTTCCATTTGCACCACGTTTTCTGGACATTGGTCTGAGAGGTTTTTCTTTTCACCCTTCCATTTTCCTCAGGAAAACCTGCTGTTTACTGCTGAATCGGAACAAATGTCAATCGGGTTTTCTACAGATTGGTGTTCATTCCGAATTAGAGGTAGACAGTGGGTTTTCCTGGGGAAAGTCACAGGACAAAAGAGAAACCACATTGAAAGCAGCGTCAAACCACTTTAAATAGTCGTGGCTTTCCCCAAAGAATCTTGGGAACTGTAGATTGTTAAGGGTGCAGATAGTTGTTAGGAGACCCATATTCCACTGCAGTTTCCATAGTTCCCTGGGAAGGGGAATTGATTGCTAAACTACTGTGGAATTTGTCTTGTTTCCTGCTTCTGAAACTGAAGGCCCCTTGTAGTCATCATTGGAAAGTCTTTTGTAGACCTATCCTCCATGACTTTGTCAGGAGCCTTTCAAAAAGCCAACTCTGATCGTGGCCATAATCCCACATTGAGAACCAGTAGGGTGTAGTGGTTAGAGGCTGGCCTAGGCCCCAGGAGACCCGGGTTCAAATCCTTGCTCAGCCATGAAGCTCACGGATGACCTTGGGCCAGTCACAGTCTCTCAGCCTAACCTACCTCACAGGGTTGTTGTGAGGATGAAATGGGGAGGGGGAGAGCAACACACACCACCTTGAGCTACTTGGAGTAAAGGTGGGATATGAATGTAATAGTAAATAAACAGAGAAATGGTAAAATCAATCAATTAAGCTATGCCTTGTGCAAATAACTAACAAGCAATTCTGTAACATTTGGGTTGGTGGATGCCTGGATTGGTGCAGCGCCAAAATCTGCCCTCCAATTTCTAGAAAGTTTTATTTTCCTGTGAAAGAGGCTTCCATGGGTTGTTTTGTGTTTTTTGCCTCATTCTCAAGGCACTGTAGGATTTCTTTAGAATTTTGTTGAGTGGTGTGTGTCGCTTTGGGTATCTAAGCTTCTTGATCTATGACAGCTCCGTGGAAGGAACTACTTCAAGATGAGTTCCTATAGACTTTGCTTGAAGCATGGGCACCCAGGGAGGCTGCAGAGTGCAGAGCCCTGGTGAGATGGTTTAGAGAGTGAGAGAAAGGACACTCACAAAGACCCCTAAGCCACCTGAGAAGCAAAGTTAAATGCAACAAAAAGCCTGCACCTCACCCATGAGAATTTTACTGAATCACTATTTGCTTTTTCTAATTTTTGAATGCATCCCCCGTACTCATTAATTCTTCTTTTTTTAAAAGGAGAGATTGGAGAATGTTTTAAAAAAGAAAAGAAATGCAGGATAATTTTTGACACATCACTTGCTCAGATGCTCTCATTGTGATGATGAATGTAAACCTCTCTGAAACAATGGTCAGGGGATCATTACAGAAACATTTCATGAAAAATTGCAAATGAGTAAACTTTGAACAAAGGCTGCCTACACAAGCCCTTCTGTTATATATCAGAGCAGCAGCACGCTGGCATCGGGAAGGAAGAGCAAAACGAAACCCTCTCTTGAATTCTTTACGCCATTTCACACATTCCCCGGCAAATGGAATCAAATTTGCCACTGACAATACACTCAACAGGAGTTGCAATAAATCCTGTATGTCTGATTCATGATAGCTATCTTCAAATATCTGAAGGGCTGTCACATGGAAGATGGAGCAAGCTTGTTTTCTCCTGCTCTGGAGGGTAGGATTCAAACCAATGGATTCAAGTGACAAGAAAGGAGAATCTGAGTCTACATTAGGAAGAACTTTCTGACAGTAAGAGCTGTTCAACAGTGGAATGGACTACTGTGGAAAGTGATGATCTCTCCTTCCTTGGAGGTCTTTAAGCAGAGGTTGGATGGCCACCTGTCATGGATGCTTTAGCTATCATTCCTTCACTGCAGGGGGTTGGACTAGATGACCCTTGGGATCCCTTCTGACTCTACATTTCTATGAGTCTTGTCATGGTCTGGTTCACGGGCAACCGAAGTCCTGGCTGGGGACATTGGGACTGGGTGCAAGATGGTGGGGTGGGAGCAGGAACGGGAGTCCAGAAGCCAGGAGTCAGGAAGCCAAGAGTCCGAGGGTCAGAGAGCTGGGAGTCAAGAAGCCAAGGGTCAGGAAGCAAGGAGTCACGAAGTCAGGTGTTTGAGGATCAAAAAGCAAGGAGTCAAGGAGCCAAACACAGCAAGGCAGGGAACATGTTGCTGTGGTAAAGAGCCAAAGGGAAATGCTGACCTTATATCCCTTCCTGTCTCTTGCTACCAGGTGCTGTGGGTTACCAATCGGCCTCACCTGTGTGGCCGTACCTTGCCTCTTCAGAACAAACTTAGGAAGGCCCCAGTCCTGCAAAGTCCTACTGGTCACAGGGCCTGGCTCCTGCATGCACTCGTGACAATTCGTACATCTGTGTACTGCACACTGTTTATGTCCCATCCCCTCATGGCACATTCAGGAGTGCTCTTTAATTAAACTTGGACACATACCTAAAAACGTAACACCTGAAGAAGTTTCCTTGCCAAGGAAAATGGTTTCATAATAGGTTTTATTGTTTCTCTTTGTTTCTTTCCCCCTTTTTTGTTCTTTTCTAATTGATACTATAAAAACAAGAGGTTTAGTTTAGTTTATGGTTTGTTTTTTGGTTTAAGAAAAGCATTTCACTTCCTTTGCTCACGCACTGCACCCCTGGGGGAGCCTCAGCAGAAGGATATAAATCGTTCAAGCAAATATTTGGTGTGTGCTGTGGCTTCCTAAAAATAACTTGCTACTTTTTACTACTGTAAAAATAGCCTTCTCCCAAGTAGACATGGCTTGTCATTTCCAACAGTGAAATTTCCCGGCATCTGGAATCAATGGAAAGCCCTTTTTACTCACAACAGGTAGGGATTCTCTTTTCTTTTTGAGGGGGGCGGGACATATTACGATCTTTCATAAGGTCTAGAAACTCGCATGGGAGGGAGCAGAATAAAGGGGTGTTGCGCAATACGTGTCATAAGGACTGTCTGCTGAGCTAAATCTCAAGCTTCCACAAAGTCACTAAGGAGTAAGAGGTCCCTCCACAATCCTAATATTGCATATATGTGTATGTGAGACTGAGTGAGTGAGTGAGTGATGTCAGTCTTACAACATGTGTGGGCTTCGAAGCACAACATACGAGTTTCAAAGCAGGCTCTAAAGATTCATGGGTCTATAATGCATAGTACCAAGGTTGCAGGTGCGATTCCCATATGGGACAGCTGCATATTCCTGCACTGCAGGGGGTTGGACTTGGAAGGGTCCCTTCCAAGTCTACAATTCTATGATTCTATATGCACAAATCAAGGAGGCCGGATGGATGGATGGATGGATGGATCCATTCATTCATTGATTCCTTTTGCAAGATTTATATACTGCTTGGTCGAAATAAAACCTCATAGCAGTTTACAAAAAAAGAATAAAGCGATAAAATTAAACCAAGTTAAAAACAACTACAGTGGTACCTCGGGTTAAGTACTTAATTTGTTCCGGAGGTCTGTACTTAACCAGAAACTGTTCTTAACCTGAAGCACCACTCTAGCTAATGGGGCTTCCTGCTGCTGCTGCGCCGCCGGAGCACAATTTCTGTTCTCATCCTGAAGCAAAATTCTTAACCTGAAGCACTATTTCTGGGTTAGCGGAGTCTGTAACCTGAAGCGTATGTAACCTGAGGTACCACTGTATTTATTCAAAAATAATAAAATCTGGCAATAAGATTAAAAAAAAAACAACACCCCAGATTAAAAGACATGTCAACATTCTACATTTCTGAATGGGCTTGTCTAAACAAAAAATGTTTTTAGCAGGCACTGAAAAGAGTACATCCCTGATAGCAATAGTCAGGGAGCTCCAAACGCAGGTGCTGCCACACGAAAAGATGGAGAGAGTATTATACAAGACCTCTAGCGGTGCCAGTTTGGCAGATCAAAGTCGCCCGGTGGGGTAAGGAGACCTCACAAGTAAGCTGGTCCCAAGCTGGTTAGAGCATTAGAAGCTAATCATGTTAAACTTGGCCTGGCAGCAAACTGGCAAGCAGTGCAGGTCTCTGTTATGTACAGACAGTGTTATGTACAGACAGGGTCTGTCTCCTATCAGCAATTGTGCTGCAGCATTGTGTACTAACTTCAGATTCCTGTTCCAGGCTGCTCTTTTTGGATTGCACCGATACAGAAAGCAGGTTGCTGGCTGCATGCTTCAGCATGCAAACACACACACACACACACACACACACACACCACCTCCCTGCACACAGAAAAGTAGCATGTCAGGGCTAAGTTAGATTCCTTCCCTGTTTATATGCCAGTTTTCTGCACTCAGGTCATTAATTTTCTTAGGGGGCAATATTCAAATAACCTTCCTGCCAACCAGAGCAGGCCAACATGATTATATGGTTTAAATCTCAACCTGACTGTGCACAACCAAGGCTGCATTTCTACACACATGGAATGTTGTTTCTGCTTCTTTGCTATAGAGTTATGAGTGAAATCACGTGTGATCGCCCCATCAGGATCATCTGCCATTGCAGCACTTGTGCAATTGGCTCACGAGGCAAGAATTAAGAGAAGGGCAAAGTGGTTTAGCGCAGGCTTTGAGTGCAAAAAAAGATCCCAGGTTTAGTCCTGAGCATCTCTGGGTAGGTCTGAGACGCTAGAGAGCCACTGCCGACCGATGTATATAAGAACAATCTAAATGGACCGATGCTCTGACTCAGTAAACAGGTTTCTGACATATCTCTGCCATTCAGATATGACCAGAACAAGGCGGAGTGGATCCAGCCATGGGGAAGAAATACGGTAGCTGCACCTTTCTGGTAACATATGCAGTGGATCTCATTCAACACAATTGGCTCGTTACGCATAAGAATTGACAAGACTTTATCTTTGCAGCATTTGGCACATGGCAAAGCAGTTGCCTGTGCTCAGTACACATCCGGTTTGAAGAAACAACTGCATTCATGACAAAAGTGCTAAGCTAGCAGGAGAATTAAGCTTGTTTGTGTGCATCAAAGTTACCACTTTGTACCACTCCAGCTCTGCTCTGGATTGTGTGTGGCACAAACCACTTTTGGTTACATTTTAAAAAAGCAAAAACAAAAATATTTTTTTTAAAAACCCTGCAGCCAGGGTGTGGCCGTGCTTGTTTTCTATTTCCAGGGTACATGGCCTGATTGATCAGGATTCCCATCCCCATTTTTAAAACCCTATGAAGGTAAAGGTAAAGGACCCCTGGACGGTTAAGTCCAGTCAAAGGCAACTATGGGGTTGTGGCGCTCATCTCGCTTTCAGGCCGAGGGAGCCAGTGTTTGTCACAGAGAGCTTTCCAGGTCATGTGGCCAGCATGACTAAACCACTTCTAGGACACAGTGACGAAAACCAGAGCACATGGAAACACCGTTTACCTTCCCACCACAGTGGTACCTAGTTATCTACTTGCACTGGTGTGCTTTCGAACTGCTAGGTTGGCAGGAGCTGGGACAGAGCAATAGGAACTCACCCCATCGCGGGGATTCGAACCGCTGACCTTCTGATCAGCAAGCCCAAGAGGCTCAGTGGTTTAGACCACAGCGCCACCTGCGTCCTATGAATGTAGAAGGCAGCCACCTTCAGCCTGAAGCTGGTCATGCATTGGCTATGGAGAAAACATGGGCAGCTGTAGGTCCTGAATGCCCAAACAGGGATTAACAGCTCATGCCTTCTAGGTACAATTCACATTAATCGACAAACATACTGATTCACTTTCTGTCTCTCTGCATCTCTCCTTTAGGTCTTCTTGTCATTTTACCTCAATCCCCGGAGAGAAGCTGAAAACCCAGTATGGGTTGGGGGGTCCTTGAGAACTTTTGTGTTACACTCATGGCTTACTCCAGCTGCTCCTTGTCTCAAAGGAAACATTGATTGATAGACCCAAGGCCCACCCAGTGACAAGAGAGGCCCAGCGTCAAGGCTTCTCTTGCATTCCTTTTTCGTTCCTTTTGGGGGGGAGAGGAGAGGGGGAGGAGGGAGACATTACAGCAGGGTTGATTTGCCATATGCTGTCGGAGAGATGAGAAATCTTGGAGGCTTGATAGCCTTAATCCCCACCGCAGAAGTGTATAAAATTTCACAGCTTAGCTGCCAGAAAAGCCAAGACCACACCAGGAAAGCCGTCTGCATACAAGAAGATACCTGCCAGGTCTTGTCTGCCAGAGCCTGGACTAATGATGAATACACAATGTCCCAATCAATCAAACTGGATTTGTCTTTGCCCCAGGTCTAGGTGAGGTCTGGTATGAGGTGACCATAACTGTCAAGCATGCAGTAGTCGTGGCCAAGAAAATGACTGCATATTTATGCATTTTCTCAAAGTGAGGGTGAATAAATGTCTTTATTTCTGAACCAAACTGCCTCACGGCACACCAAGTACACTACACAGGCCCCCTGCATACATGTGTATTCAGTTTATACCAAGATATCACCATCTTCATTTCTTGGTACATGCTTTATATGCAGGTACAGTCTGTGCTTAAATATTCATATAGACATACGTACACATTCCTTTGTCTCTCTTTCTCCAATGTGCTCTTGTTCGGAGCTTTGCATATGATTTTAATACGGCCACTTGGAATATGATCACATTAAGAACTGAGAAACACACCACTCTAGCAGAACCGAACCACAACACTATACACACACGTACACGTCTGTGTGTGTGTGTGCGTGAACTGCAGGGAGAATGAGCTTCGTTGTATCTGTATTAATTCTCCACCACTGTCATTACACTCTGTCGGATAAACTGGCAATGATCACATTTAAAAAAGGGCTTATTTGCATGGGAAACCACAATGGCTCTCAATGAAGTGGGACAGGGAGCTCAAAAGCAGAGCCCATGTGTTGGGTGGGGTCTGTGTTTCTCTCATAGATTCTACCAGCTACTGTAGTGGTCAAGCATAATAATCCTACACAGAGTTCAATGTGCACCATTATGCAACAAGAAGGCTCTTGTTCATAAAACATTCCCCATTCCCTTCTGAGGGATGGGCAGCTGTGACCTCCCTTTGCCTTCCAGTTTTTCTTGCATGAGAATCAACAGGAAGTTATTCTGCTTTGCTGTCTATTTTATTTTTGTTCTGGCCAATGACAAGTACAGACCCATGCAAGTTCAACAGCTCCATCCCTCCAGCAAACCAGTTGATTCGGACATGCTTCCTCTAATGCAGGGATGAGGGAGCAGATGTTGTTGGATACAGCCTCCTATCACCTCCAGCCAACATGGTCAGCGGTGAGAGAAGGTGGGAGTTGTCACCCAAGATCTCGATGGCCAGAGGTTCCTCACTGCTGCTTTAATAATAATAGAAATAATAATTTTATTATTTGTACCCCGCCGATCTGACTGAGTTGCCCCAGCCACTCTGGGTGACTTCCAGCATATACACTAAAACCTCAAACATTAAAAACTTCCCTGTGCAGAGCTGCTTCAGGTGTCTTCTAAAAATCAAATAGTTGTCTATCTGTTTGACATCTGATGGGAGGGAGCTTCACAGGGGTGGGCTTCACTATTAGTAGTAGTGGTAGTAGTAGTAATATACTGCCCTATACCCGCAGGCCTCAGGGTGGTTCACAGGATAAAATCACAATATAAAAACACAAAATACATAATCAAAATAAAAACAAAAACAACCTAATAACTCTCCTTCTCCCAACACATTTTAAAAGGGCATTGGATGTCAATCAACCAAAGGCCTGGTTGAAGAGGAACATTTTTGCCTGGCACCTAAAGGAGTATAATGAAGGCACCAGGCAAACCTCCATGGGGAGAGCATTTCACAAATGAGGAGCCACAGCAGAGAAGGCCCGTTCTCATGTGGCCACCCTGTGGACCTCTCATGGAGGAGGCACACAAAGAAGAGCTTCACTACCTCTGCCTGGTTTCCTATAACCTCACTTCTCACAGTGAGGGAACTGCCAGAAGGCCCTCAGAGCTGCACCTCAGTGTCTGGGCTAGACTCTGGGGGTGGAGATGCTCCTTTGGGTAGACAAGGCTGAGGCTGTTCAGGGCTTTAAAGGTCAGCACCAACACTTTCCTGCATTGTTTTATCACCCATTTGTGATGGGGTGGAGATAGAAATGGCTTGCACACACACACCTAGCATGAGATGTTCATCAAAATGTCTTTTTTATTCTTCAGACTTCCAGCAATTCACTTGGAAATAAATTCAGTGAGGCCTTCCCTCCTCCTCCTCACTCACCCATGTTCATAATTTTGCTGATGGTAGCAACATTTTTTGTGTCTTCAAAATCCATGCAGATGTTTTAGCTGAGAAAGAGCCTCCAAATTCCCTTCAAATTTCATATCCAATGAAGGGAGAAGTGAAGTGAAGAGATTTATCCTGATGCCTTGGCAAGATGGAATGGGGGGTCTCGTATAACACGGGAGACCCACAGAGCTGCACTGTCCTGTTTCCCACCATCATTAATTGCAGGAAACAGAACAAGGTATGGAGCTGTCCAGTTACATTACCGGTTGTGGGGACCCTCTTTCTCATGGATGAAACCACACATTTCTGGACTGAATTCCATCCGTCACAGCAGTCCATGGCAACTTGTGTTGCCTCTGTAATTTCACCTAAATTGAAAACCCAAAGTGAGTTTCAGGGTTGCTCCTCAGGCCAACTATCTGAGGAAATCCAAGAGAACCAAAAGGAGTCAAAATAAGAGTCATGAAATATCTTAGCTTCTGTTTCTAGGTTGGGACAAGCTGCTAGGAGTGCAGAAGTGGAGAAGCAACCCTTTGTCTGATGTGGCTTTTAGAGTCAGAGTTCACAATGTAGAAACATTTAAGAACATAAGAAGAGCCTACTGGAAAGGCCATAGCTCAGTGGTAGGGTAGCTGTTTTGCATACAAAAGGTCCCAGGTTCAATCCCCTGCTTCTCCAGGTTGAGCTGGAAGAGACCACCTGTCTGAACCTCTATAGAGCTGTAACCAGTCATTGCAAACAGTGCTGATGTCAAGGAGCTGTCAGATGAGCCCAGGTCATCCATAGGGCAGGAAAGCACAGGAGGCACAGAATGCAACCAGCGTTTTATTAATAGAAAATAATAAGTCAGCAGAGTTACACAGACTCGACTCAATCAGCTCAAAGCATTGCTGAAACTGACCACTGGCCCTGCCCTTCTACCTCTAGCGTCTCCCTCTGAATCCCTCCCAAGCAGACAAATGCTGCATCAAGCTCCTCTGGACCGGTCTAGTCCATTGCTCAGCAACATGCAGGACTCTCCTCATGCAGGGTGTCAGAGGAGGAGGAGCCAGCAAGACTGGGACGTCTCCCTCTGAATCCCTCCCAAGCAGACAAATGCTGCATCAAGTGGGTGGGCCCCTCCTCTGGACCGGTCTAGTCCATTGCTCAGCAACGTGCAGGACTCTCCTCAAGCAGGGTGTCAGAGGAGGAGGATCCAGCAAGACTGGGACTCTCCTGCTGCTGTGTAGCAAGGGCAATCTCTGACTCCTCCCTCTCTGGGTCTGCTCTCACACTGTGGCTCTCAGTCTCAAACCCTGTCCTGGAAGGGCCTCCTTTGCCTGACCCCCCCCCCCCTTGATCACTCAACCCCTCTGCTTCTACACCCTTGTGCAAATTAATTGAAACAGCCAATGTAGTTCGCTGTACAAAACTCACATATACATGTACAAAACTCACATCTACGTACATTAGTAACAGATATGACCTCTGCTATTTTTAAGCAGCATTTGAACATGGTTTGGCATGGAGTCTACTAGTTTTGAGCAATCACTGTTGATTTTCAGATCCCTGTACCACACTTGAATCAGTGCCTGAATGAGCTTCTTCATGGTCGTATAGTTTACAGCATGGAGGCGACTTTTGCATTTAGACCACAAATTCTCAATGGGATTCACGTCTAGGGAATTCCGTGGCCAATCAAGTACCTATATTTGTTGCTCTGTCATGAATTTCTTCATCACTTTCAATGTGTGACAGGGGGCTAGGTCCTGCTGCAATATCCCAGTACTGTCAGGATACCTCTTTTCCAGCTCTGGAATAACCCTCTTTCGTAGAACCTCAATATATTGTGGCGAGCGCATCATTCCTTCTATTGGCTGCAGGCTTCCGACACCATAATGATCAATTGACTTTCCATGTTTGTTTTGAGTACAGGCTTACGAGTAAGATAGAAAACATGCCTTGTTTCAACTAATTTGCACAAGAGTGTAGCATCTCCCAGCTTGTCTCTTCCCCAGATTGCTCCTCAGTGTGTCAAATCCACAATCTGGGGGCTAAGTTGTCGTCTTCTGTGTCCTCCCTGGGGAGGGGGGCTCTTAGGCGAGTGGCTCCCCCCACTCTTCCTCATCCAGCCAGTCCATGACCCTGATCTATATGGTCCAATGACCTGAGTGTGGACCCCCAACATGTATCTGGAGATTTCATGGAGCCTTCGTGACTAATAGATAAATCCTCCTCCGTGGATCTGTCTAATTCTCCTTTAAATCCATCTAAGTTTCTGGCCATTACCACGTTTTGAGGTGATTATGGAATCTGGATCTTGTCCAGTGGGTAAAAAGGTAAAGTTAAAGGGACCCCTGACCATTAGGTCCAGTTGTAACTGACTCTGGGGTTGCGGCGCTCATCTCGCTCCATTGGCCGAGGGAGCCGGCGTACAGCTTCCAGGTCATGTGGCCAGCATGACTAAGCCGCTTCTGGCTAACTAGAGCAGTACACAGAAACTCAGTTTACCTTCCTGCCGGAGTGGTACCTATTTATCTACTTGCACTTTGACATGCTTTCGAACTGCTAGGTTGGCAGGAGCAGAGACCAAGCAATGGGAGCTAACCCTGTCGCAGGGATTCGAACCACCAACCTTCTGATCGTCAAGTCCTAGGCTCTGTGGATTAACCCACAGCACAAATACTGCTTTATCACGTTTGTTGTTTCTTCTAGCAGCTGGATTATATAAGATAATAATAATTTTAAGAGCCTGGGTTATGAATGATACTTTATAGCAGGAAGCCGTATGGAGGCTCCTTGGTGCCTCCCACTCTCCAGGAGCTTTGAATTCTGAGTATCATTCCAAAGGGAATTTCCCACAATTAAAGTCAAGTCCTGGCCAGTCTAAGGTGGTGCCGGTCAGAGCTAGTAGTGCTGTGTGTGTCTTTTGCAAACGTGTGTCACAATGGTAATTGGAGATTGGAACGGCACAGCTATTGCAGCCAGCCGTTTGCGGGGGCTTTTGGCTGAGCGAAACTACCCAGATCGGAGACAGGGCTGCTCGCCGTTGATTGCAGTCCTATATGCACTCACATGGGAGCAAATCCCAGTGAACTCAGTGAAGCTGACATCTGAGTAGACATGCACAAGACTGTGCTGTAAGGGTTCGTGCACACTTCCCTTGGTTTCATCCATTTGTCTTGGGATTTCTAGCTTTTTGTCCCACCACTTTCCCCAGGGGAAACCTGTGGTTTACTGCTGAATCAGGACAAACATCAACCTGCAGAAAACCTGAATGGCGTTTGTTCTGATTCAGTGGTAAACAGCAGGTTTTCCCGGGAAAAGTGGCATGATGAAGGAAGAACCTATTGGATCCAAGCCTAGAAATCATAAACAGGAGCATGGATCAGCCCTAAATCTCATTGAACTCAATGGGACTTACTTCTGAGCAGACATATGTAGCCTTGTGCTGCAGTTGTTGATAGAAAAGAGGCAGATAAATATGAAATAATGGCAAATTGTGAATGCATATGGAGGAGTAAGGCAAGCAGTCCTAATTTCAGAGTTCAGTGTGTGGAGGAAAATATTTCAGGGTGGCAGGGGGATGACTTGCAAACAGGTTTAAAGCCTGTTGTTCAATATATTAAAGATCAAAATGCAAAAGAACATGTTGTATGCTAAGAGCATCTGTTATGGTTATATTTTTTAAAGCATCTCACAATTAATTAGGCAACATCACTCAAAAGAATCCCTTTTTGGGAGCAAAAGGATTTGTGCCTTTAACATGCATACCTAGTACATAGGCTCCTGTAACTGCTTATAGTCAATAGTTACAAGTGTAAAGAATAAGTAAGTTGGTTCAGAAAACAGGAATAGGATGCAATTTTACGTTTTGGTATTGAGTACAATGGGGGAGAATTTTCACAGTGTGTTTGTGTGTTTCAGAAAAATCCCAGCCAGATTAAAAGGCCACTCCTTCATTTAGTAAATATTACATTGCCAAAGTGCAGTACATATTGAGAACATTGGTGGTGGTTATTTTCTGTGTTTCATCATAACCACAGAGGGATACACACGTTATACATTTAATGCATATTTTTCAGTGCACATTTATTTTTCTTATTCTTTTTTTCATAAAATTTATACACTACTTGATTGCTTTTTAAAAAACCCAAAAAACTCAAAATGATTTACCAAAAGATAAAGCAAGAAAAGTGAGAAAAATTCACAGCCATACTTTAAAACATACCGAAGCATTTGGGAGGCTTGTCTAAACAGGAATATTTTTAGCAGGCGCTGAAAAGAGTGCAGTGAAGGAGCCTTGCCTGATATCAATAGGCAGGGAGTTCCAAAGCACAGGTGCTGCCACACTAAACAATCAAGTTCTTACAAATGCAAATGGGTATTATATGATGCCTGTAGCCGTGTCAGTTCCACCAACTGAAGCAGTCAAGTGGGGTAAGGTGATCTTGTAGGTAAACTGGTTCCAAATTCTTAAGGGCTTTATATGCCCTTAGTAACACCTTGAACTTGGCCCAATAGCAAATCGGTAACCAGTGTGGATCTCTGAGCGCAGGTGTTACATGCAGGCAAGGCCTCGCTCCTGCCATCAATCGTGCTGCGGCATTCTGCACTAACTGCAGCTTCCAGAACATGTGCAAGGGAACCCACATTGCAAGAGTCCTGTCTTGAAGGAATCAGTGCATGAACTACTGTGGAAAGGCTTCCCTGGTCCAGGAAAGGCTGCACCTGTCAAACTAGCTGCAGTTGGTAAAAGGCAGTTCTAGCCACTGAGGCTACTTGAGCCTGCAGGGACAGAGCTGGATGTGGAAGTACTTTCGCACGGTGAACCTGCTCCTTCAGGGAGAGGGCAACGCCATCCAGGCTGGGCAAGTAGCCCCATGATGCCTTGCCAAGGTTCAAGCTCAGCTTGTTTTCCTCCATTCATTTCACCACTGCATCCAGGCAATGGCATCTCACCCCAAAACTCCTAATGACTTCTTGTAGGTATTCAATAGTACCAGAGAGAAGATGATCCCCTGCGACCCACTATAATGTAGCTGCCAGAGGACCAAAGGGCACTTTCCCAATTCTTACTCTCAGGAAAGTATGATTGGAACCATTGTCATACAGTGCCCCCTATTCCCACCTTTTTTCTGCGGGAGAGGAATCACGCAGGATCACAGAAACCCTAATAATAATAATAATAATAATAATAATAATAATAATAATAATGTATTTATTTATATGCCGCCCATCTGGCTTGGTTTCCCCAGCCACTCTGGGTGGCTCCCAACAGAATGTTAAAAATGCGATAAAACATCAGACATTAAAAACTTCCCTAAACTGGGCTGCCTTCAGATGTCTTCTAAAAGTGAGATAGTTGTTTATCTCCCTGACACCTGATGGGAGGGCGCCACCACCGAGAAGGCCCTCTGCCTGTTTCCCTGTATCCTCACTTCTTGCAGGGAGGGAACCGCCAGAAGGCCCTCGGCGCTGGACCTCGGTCTCTGGGCTGAATAATGGGGGTGGAGACACTCCTTCAGGTATACTGAGCCAAGGCCATTTAGGGCTTTAAAGGTCAGCACCAACACTTTGAATTGTGCTCAGAAATGTAAATGGCCACCATTCTTTCGCGATACAAAACGGGAAGGTGGCACCCGGGAAGATGGCATCCTGCATTTTGGCTTCGGTATGTTGGGGGCTATGCCCATGCGCCTTTCATGGACTGAGTTTAAGAATATCTGAAGTTGTGAGAAAAAAGTCTAAGGAAAGAGTTAAGACTATTTCTGTGTACCAAAGGATCCTGTCTCAGCCTAGTCCTCCCTCCACAGAGGAGTTTTAAATTGACTCCTTCTCCTTCCTCATTTCCATGTTTAACAAACGGACTGTTTCGTCGACCTTGTTTGCATGCCGCTTCCGTTCCTCTCAATGAAAGAATAAACTCCGCATGCCTAAGTATTAAGGAGAGGACAGACTCTCAAGGTAAAATCTGTCTGGCCATATATTGTTCCGCGGAGTTCATGGGCGGATGTGCGAGGGATCATGCATGATGGAAGAGCTCGTAATAGGCTGGTTGACTTTGTATGAGGACGTTGGCCCTAACACGATGCTAATAGAAGCATCTCATAATAAAATCCTAATTGTGTGAGTGATATGGAGGCACCCGCTCTATCTACCATCTCCCTGCTTCCAAGCCGCTGTGATGCTCTCTCATAGGAACAATATAGGAGTGACCATATCAGATGACCCCTGCTACATGTTACCGGTACTCATAAATCCTAATCTGGCAAATTCAATCTCTCTTGGCACAAGAAGGACATTTTAAATCTAGATGCTTCAATCCTGGTTCTCGGCGAGAAAAGTATTAAAGCAGCGCTGATACAGCTATCAGATCAAATACATTTTCCATGATTCTGCCTGGGATGGATTAAAATGTAGGTCCTTGTGATCAAAGGGCAGGGAATGAAAGCAATACACTTGTCTGTGTCCTCTTCTTCTTCTTGCATTGACTCAACAGACTTGCTGCCTCTCTCTCCCCCCCCCACCTCCCCTTCTCAACAGAGTGCAGGAATCTTAACACTCCATTTGGGGCTGCAGGTGATGTTTCCTAAACTACCTGTATTATGTAAATGACCTGCTAAAACAACTGAAGCGTCTGATCATTTTCAGGCTGAAAATGGAACAATCAAAACTATAGAAGCTGAGAAGCAGAGCAGTTCCCTGCAATTATCTGTTTTGAAGCAATGCATTGATTTGACGTTCTTAAGAAGCCACAGATGTCTGATTTCATAATATAATTTGTAGAAGTTAATAAAGAGGCGAGTTAAACAGTTGCCGACACACATCACGTTTACATGTGTTCAAAAGAACTTTCTTTAAAAAAGAAGAAAAAACACTTTCCAAATCTTACCCAACAGATTTGCGGTGTCATTATTCTTATTATCTGAAAGCCTATCCATTTTCACGGAGGGCGGTTGATGCTGAGGGACAGAAAGTTCTTGTCCTTTCACCAACTCTAGTGCCTTGCTTTCTCCCTGCTCCCTGCCAATCTATCACTAAATGAGGCCATCGCCACATGAAGAGAAAAGGCCAGGGCCAGATTTGTTCTTCCAGACTTGGCGCACCCTTCTTGCACATGATTTGCAGTTCTTGCACTTTCCTCCAGAGGGAGCCCCTGGCAGCCATCCCAGCCTCTGTCTGCTACGCTCTATGCTAGATTTTGTTTCTTACCTGCATGATTTTAACAGAAAATTTGAAAATTTTAACAGAAATTTGGGAAATGTTTGTGTTGCTCATCTGAATGTTCAAAGCACTTTACAGGGAAGTGAGAGACAGGTGAAAAATACGAGGGAACGGGGGGGGGGGGTCACAGAGATGAATGTGCCAACCACATCCCATCACTATTCTTGCCACTGTCCATGGGTGGTTGTTGTTGTTTAGCCGTTTAGTTGTGTCTGACTCTTCATGACCCCATGGACCAGAGCATGCCAGGCATTCCTGTCTTCCACTGCTTCCCGCAGCTTGGTCAAACTCATATTCGTAGCTTCAAGAACACTGTCCAACCATCTCATCCTCTGTCGTCCCCTTCTCCTTGTGCCCTCCATCTTTCCCAACATCAGGGTCTTTTCCAGAGAGTCTTCTCTTCTCATCAGGTGGCCAAAGTATTGGAGCCTTGGCTTCACAATCTGTCCTTCCAGTGAGCACTCAGGGCTGATTTCCTTAAGAATGGAGAGGTTTGATCTTCTTGCAGTCCATGGGACTCTCAAGATTCTCCTCCAGCACCATAATTCAAAAGCATCAATTCTTCAGTGATCAGCCTTCTTTATGGTCCAGCTCTCACTTCCATACATCACTAAGGGAGAATTTAGTACTCATTAATGTTAGAATCTTGATTTGCCACAGTTCTAAAATGGACACGGATTCTCTAGGAGAATCTTTGGCCCACAGGGGGACCAGATTTGGAGCCAGCTTGCGGGGTGGTCACTGCCATGACCATGGGAGGGATCCATTTTCCCTGGAATCTTGTGGGGCTTCCTTCTGTTGCATGGCCCAGTGAGCTTCTGGGGAGAAGTGGGAAGGCAGGCCCTTTAAAAGGGCTGTACAGCCCCAGACTCGGTCTCTCTTGCCTTGTGGCTGGATTTCCCAGCCCTCTCTCTAGAGACTTCCACTGATGGAGCTGGTGGCCACTGGTTTACAGGGCTGGGAAGGAATTTTGCTCTTGACCACACCTGGTCTTTGAGTGGGAGGTTTTTGCCTTTTTCTCAGCGGTTAGCTGGTGACTGTGAGGGGTATCCTAAAGAGCTATTTGTCACAGCTTGGAAGCAAATGACATTGGGTGGGATCTGAGCATAATGGGGACCCTCTTAAAGGGTCTTGAGGAGGTGCAACAGCTCCTGGCCCAGGTCAGGGTCCAGCTCCACTCAACTCAAGTCACTGGTGGGATTCCAGTTGCAAGGTGTGTTGGGCCTCATATGCTTCTCAACTCCCATAACATTCCCCAATAGGTGTGCTGGGATGGTATATCAGGCTTCAGATCAGAAGTTTTATGGGATAACCGACCCTGACCCAATGCCATGCGAATGGCCAACGATTTTGGGAGTTGCAGTTCAGCAACATCTGTTTCCCCACTCCTTCTACACAGTGTTTTTTTCTGAGGGTACTTAAAGGTACCCAATAAAGCACCTCTTTTTTTCAAATGTTAAAAGTGTGTAACAACTTCATGGTGAGTACTGACACCTTTTTTTCTTTTTTTAAAAAAGCACTGATTATCATCACCATCATCATTCTAGAATTTCAAAGCTTTGTTTTGTGTGATAAACTTTGTACTTTAGTCAAGAAAGAAAGGTATCCATTTATCAATTTGCCCTATAAAAACTGAGCAAAAAATGTGTTTCTTTCTCCACCCCCCCACCCTGCTTGCGAAATGTTGGCAAGTCAGAGAGTTTCCATGAATGCATTTGATACTTCAGAATTAGTCATCTCAGACTTTTCATTAGGATATCTTCATCTACATTACTGAGACCAGTCTCTATGGCACCATTTCCTAATTATTTGGCTTTCCCCTGGAGGTGTTTAGCATAAGGAAAGGCTTCTCTTGCTACATCTTCTGTCACATGACTGTTCATCACTCCCCACAGTGATATGAATAAATGGCACTCAGCTGGCCTTCGGACATGGCACTGAGATAAAAACCTCACTTGCTGATCTTCTTTTAAGTTTTTTTTTTTTTTTAAGCATACACACAGACAGTGTTTGTGTTTAAAGAACAGGATTGGCAAAATTGTCACCATTCTTTGACACTACTGCCCATGTTATGTTAACAAGAAAATGGGTGCTCCCATAGTGTCGCTCTTATGCAGGAAGGATTTAAGTGTATGCCAGAAATTTAGGTTAGATTAAAGTGCTTTGGTGCCCTGCTGCAACCAGGGTGTTGTTGTTTTTTAGTTGGAACTTGCTGGAACTCAGTTTCGGCACCTCTTGGGGGGGGGCATGATTGCCATTAAAATAGAACAAGGGAGGCGTTCATGGTAAGATCCAGTACCTCTTTTTCTAGAAAAATAGCACTGGCTGCAACAATCCACTTTGAAATTAAGAAACTAGGATAGAGATGAGAAGATGCACTGTAAAATGTGGGATGAATGAATGATTTAACATGAAGGTGTACAGTGGTACCTAGTTTCCGAACTGCTTAGCTGACAAACAAATCAGCTCCCAAACACCGCAAACCCAGAAGTAAGTGTTCCAGTTTGTGAACGTTTTTCGGAAGCCAAACATCCATTTCGGCTGTTGGCATTGTTTCCGGGGCCAGCCAATCAGAAGCTGCGTCTTGGTTTTCGAACGTTTTGGAAGTCGAACGGACTTCCAGAATGGATTGAGTTTGAGAACCAAGGTACCACTGTATAAACACTCCGGAACCAGATCAGGATGGGGTGCATGCCTGCCCACCCTTTGAGCCTTCAAGTGTTCAGGTGAATGAGTGAACACACCCAAAGGTTGAGAGACCCTTATGAGCATGGTTGGAAGGTGCTGTGTGCACATGCTATGTCACCATGTCAGTGGGTTCTCTGGATCGCAAACCATCAACAGTGTGAATCTTTGCAATTTTCTGCCATGCTGGATGTTCTCCTTAGAGTCACGCATAAGGAAGTTTTGGCCCTCCATGTGCTGTTTCACTCCAATTATCAATCCCTGTTCCCCGGGAACTCTGGAAATCATAGCTCTGTGAGGGAAATCTTGAGGTAACTCCTTCCACGGGGCTTTACCAGATCTATTATTGATCATGGCTACAAGGAAATTTCAGGTTCAGAGGTGTACTGTTCTCCCCCTCCCCATTTCCTCCACACAACAACCATGTGAGGTACCTTAGGCTGAGAGACTGTGACTGGCCCAAGGTCACCCAATGAACTTCATGGCTGAGCAGGGATTTGAACCCAGGTCTCCCAGGTCCTAGTCCAACATCTCACCACTGCTGGTTCACAGCATGGAATTATTGCCACTATCAAAGTAGGCATTTTAAAAAGCTTCTGACAAAGTAATGAGACTACCAAAGTCTCACCAGTGTTTACGTGGAACCTTCAGGTTCAGAGGCAGGAAACATGACAATCATAGAATTCTGGAAATGGAAGGGAACTTGGATGTCATTTATTCCCCACCTTTCTTCATTGTAAGATGTGTAGTGCAGGATTCAGCTATGGCATTCCTGACTAGATACCCCCCCCCCCAATCCAATTCCCAGAATATATTAACAATCAATCCAGCCTTCCCAAGGAACTCTGGAAATCAAAGCTCTGTGAGGAGAATAGGGGTTTCCTAACAACTCTCAGCATCCTTAGCAAACTACAGTTCCCATGATTCTTTGTGCGGCGGGGTAGCCATGATTGCTGAAGCGGTACAAGAGTCCTGTAAATGTGGCCTGAGTGACATTCGTTTACTGTCTGGGGACAGTGGACTCATGCCTCTATACACCGAGTACATAATATATCACAAAACAGGGAGTGTACATCACTTGCTTGTTGACAGGAAAACAGCGGCCGTGTGTATTTCCTTAAGGGGCTGCCTTTCCCAAAGGATAAGCTGAGTGTTGGCATCTGGCAAGTTGCAGCTTTGTCCTAGATAAAATAAATACGTTTAGCTTTTTTCACTGAAGCAGCTGCCCAAAGTGTTGTGAAACCAGTCAGGGAGTGAGTGACGGGTGTGGCTTTTGGAGGCTGGAGAGGGCATCTTAATTCTGAGGTAATCTTCCTCAGGGTTACTTTGCTAACGCAACGTGATTGAAGTTGGTGGTGACGACGATCTGCGGGTACTAAAGTGTGCCTCCCACACATGGGAAGCTGGCAGTGGACACAAGTTCAGAACAGTCCGAATTTTTCCGAGCTGATTCAGAAGACACGTCTCCCTCTGCCCCATCCCCACCCTGACTCTCCCTGTTTCACGCAGAGCTGTAGACAATCTGGAATAGATTTTGGCTGTGTACACGCTACCCTTTACTTCGGCTCCTGTGTGGTGTTTGGCGCTATGTACAGATGGCATTAGCCACATGTGGCTGCACACGCACTACACCTTTGAAGTGCATTTCTCCCCCTCAGTGTGTACATAACCTAAGACAGTGGTTTTCAACCAGTGTGCTGTGGCACCCTGGGGTGCCTTGAATGATGGTCGGGGTGCCACGGGCAACACTGGCCTGTGCCCCTCTTTCCCTCCCTCCCTCCCTCCTCTGATGCCCTCTCACATCTCTGCCTCCCAAACGCTTGCACAGCTGTTTGTTGAAGCCCTGGCTACAAGCTCCGCAGGTGAATGGTGCCTCTAGGGCAGGCCAGTGGGTGCTTCCTAGGTCCCTGTGGGGCAGTGTGAGAAGTCACTTCTCTTTGGGGCAGAGGGGGCAGCTCAGAGACCAGGGGCAGCACTTGTGGCTGCCCAGAGGAGTCCCAAGGAGAGGGGAGAAGAGAGGAGGCTGAGGGAACAGTTGACAAGGGAGTGTGTTTGAAAAGGGATGAGGGGCTGCTGGCTCTGCAGGCAAGGAGTGACGTAACTGGGCTCCTCAGCCCCACAGGGGTGCCACAGAAAGAATGTAGTTGCTCAAAGGAGCTGAGGACTCAAAATGGTTGAAAACCTGTGGCCTAAGAGATTGAATGTGGGGTGGGTGGGGAATGTGGGGCACAGATAGAGAGAGATAGATAGATAGAGAGAGAGAGAGAGAGAGAGAGAGAGAGACTAGAGAGAGAGAGAGAGAGAGAGAGAGAGAGAGAGAGAGAGTCTTTAAATACGAAATAATTAGTGCGCACACCTTACTGAAACTCCTTGGGTTCTTTATTTTTGGCATTGCAATTTTTAAGTTCAAGTTTTAAACTGTTTTGAATATTGTATTTGAAATTGTTGTGTCCCACCCAATGACCTTAGGGTGAAAGACAGGTAGATGGAACTCACCAGAACTGAGTTCTGGCACCTCTCAGGTGGATACCATCTCCATTATAAGAGAACAAGGGAGGCATTCATGGTGAGTTCCGGTACCTCTTTTTCTAGAAAAATAGCACGATCTATCATCAGGTGGCAAATCTGTGTTGTATCCAGCACTGCCTTTCTATTGGCGCAATAGACTTCCACTTGTGTACTGGAACTCACCCCTGCTCTCCTCTGCAGCCCCCCACCCTCACATCACGTCAAAATCTACTCCTGAGGGTTGGAGGGTCCATCGCAGCAGATTTTAGAGGCATGTGGGAAAAGGAGAGGAAGGGCAAGTCCTGGTGTGCTTGTGAAAGGCCGCTCTTCTCGTGCTGAATACAACCCTTCGTCTTTTTCCCTCCAAACCCTCACAATTAACTGAGAGAGGACTGGCGAAGGGGGTATACAGATACTGTTTCAGCTTCACAAATGTACGTTTTATGAAAAAGCAAAGTGAAACCATCTCCCGTGCCCTCAGAAAGAAGTGGCTTGGAAAAGTATCTCTTTTTCTTTCCCCTTTCTTTTCATGTTTCCATCGAGCACCACTGGCAAGTCAGGCCATCTTGGACAGCGGTAATTTTCAGTCAGAGGATTGCCTTGAAAGCCGGAAAAGCCACAGAGTTAATAGGAACCAGGCGGAGAAAGTGAAGGCTAGACCAAGGAATCCATAGGCAGAACCTTCCAGAAAAAAAAAAAAAGAAAAAGGCTTGGCTGTGGGAGGTCTGGCTGAGTCACGCATGGCCACAGATTGGCCTGGCACCTTCAGAGCAGAGGATCAGATCAAGAACTTGGCATATGGATCGCAGCCTGAGTTTTCGAACTCCTCACACGCTTTTGTAGATTTTCATCTATGCTGGTACTTTCTGCCAATAGAGTCTGACTCTGCTAAGGAGATATATATATATATCAGTCCCTCCATGTGGAAGTCCCTCATAAATATCATGGGAATTAATTTGTGCATGTCCCTGTTCCTTGCCAAGGCACAGCTATGCATGATGCATCTTTATGCTTCCCGAGTCTATATAGTGTGTAAATCAGTCACTGTGGACTGATACGAGCAACCCATTGGGGAGTGCTACTAGAAGGAATAGCGAAGGAAGACATGCTTTGAAATGAGGGGAAGGTCCCAGGTACGACTGCATTAACTTAACAAACACAGGCCTGGAGATAATGCTAGCAGCGAGGCAGACCGAGGATGGGAAGAAGCAGGTACAGGGGAGAAGGTTTCCGTATTTGCTGCCTGGCGTGAGGGAGCTGTTGACAGATATCCCGAATTAAGCGCTGCCGATAGAACGGGGGAGAGAGTCAAAGAAAGAAAAACATGCCCGGAAAGTTGCTGTAATTTATTAGCGCATTGAAGAAGCCCTTCACATTTAATCAGTCGCAGCTGTGTCACATTTGATCTATTCTTAGAAATGGATCTCATTAGGGATTATATTCCCCCCACCAGCACCTCCTTCCTTCACACAGGGCTAAGCAATGAGGGAGTAGCGTACAGGGTTTCTGGACCCCACACGCAATTGCTTTTGGATCACAGCCCATATGGATCGTGCTCCATGCCGCTGAGGGTTAGGGGACGCAACTTGTGGGCCTAGAGTCTAGTTTCATCGGGATGGCAAGGAGGGGAGAAGTGGCAGAAAAGGGGTTGTGGAAGAGACAAGGGGTAGTGGTGGAAAGAGAGAGAGGGAAGGGGTAGAACCACTCATCCTTGGCTCTGCTCCTTGCCTATTTCCGTCTCTTGCCCTACCCACTGCTAGCAAGTGGACAACCTCCATTTCCTCATTTCCCATGAGGAAATGTGGTCCTCTCTCGAGGAAAGATGGCCCACCTCTAATCTAAACACAGTCCAGGGCTGTGTACACACCATACATTTGAAGCATATATCCTCTTCGGGGGGAAAAGCATGGGATTTGTCATTTACTGCAGCTATAACAAAGGCAACATTTTTTCATCTCCGCCAAGCTAAGCAGTTGGCTCCTTACCTCACTCGCCCTGACCTAGTCACTGTGATCTACGAGACGATCACCTCCAGGTGTAACTCACTCTACGTGGGGCTGCCCTTGAGACTGACCCAGAAACTCCAGCTGGTCTAGAATGCTGCGGCGAGACTCCTTATGGGGTCCTCACCATGTGACCACATTTACCCAGGTCTATACTAGCTGCACTGGCTCCCGGTGGAGTACAGGATCAGATTTAAGGTGCTGGTTTTAACATTTAAAGCCCTATACGGCCTAGGACTCTCGTACCTACAGGACTGCCTCTCCTGGTATGTCCCGTGTAGGACCTTACGGACTTCAAATAAAAACATCATGGAGATCCCAGGGAGCTTAGGCTGGCCTTGACCAGAGCCATGGCTTTTTTGGACATGGCCCCGATCTGGTGGAACGCTCTGTCACAAGAGACTAGGGCCCTGCGGAACTTGATATCTTTCTGCAGGGCCTGCAAGACGGAGCTGTTATGCCAGGCCTTTGGCCAAGGCACAGTCTGACCCCCTTTCTCCTTCTGTAATCCTCACAGAACTCTAGCCCAATGGTTGCCATTAATTTGATTCTGAATTGATTTTAGAATGTATTTTAATTAATTGTGTGATTTTATGTACACTGTGCTATTTTTACTTGTTGTTAGCTGCTCTGAGCCCGGCTTTGGCTGGGGAGGATGGGATACAAATAAATAACTACTACTACTACTACTACTACTACTACTATTACTACTACTGCCAGCACCCTATAGTTCCCAAGATTTTCTTGGGTGGAGGGAGAAATGTGTTTTACATGTATAGTGTGTATGCAGTCAAGGTCTGAAATGGATTTGGAAATTTGGGCTGCAAATGAGTCCCTTCAGGCATCTCTTCTTCACATTGTTTCTCAAAAGCAAGTAGGGAAAGCAGAGAGGACTTCATGTACCATTTGAAGTTTCCCATAGGATCTCAGGCCCTGATGCATCCAGGACAGCTGGGTGGTCTACTACTACTACTACTACTACTACTACTACTACTACTACTACTACTAATGCAGTCTGCTATGTAGACTACCCAACCCATCCAGGTCTGATTACCCATCCCCACCAGACCTGATCTTGCATCCGAGAGACCAACATAGTCTGAATGATGTACCTTGTGGGTTTTATACATGCCTCAATGAGTGCATCTAAACTCAAATACGCAGTGAGTGGATCTAGTCCTTATTCACAGCCTCATTCTTCTTCAGTGGCCGGCAATGTAGAACAAACATGTCCTATGAGTCCCTCACCTGTTGCCCTTCAATTGGATAGAAGATGACCTCACCAATCTACTCAGAGCTGTCATGAGAAGGAGAAAGTCTCGGGAACGTGGACTCAGCACTAGCTACACCTTTCTTACCATCTCCCTTGCTAGAGCAGTAGCATATTCCTGTGCTCTGCCCTACTCTGGCTCACCATTTGGCGTTGTTCCTTAGAACCACTTCACTTAGATCTCTTTACTTAGCAGCGGCTGGATTAAGTATGCAGTGACATGGAGAACGAGTGCTGTTTTGAGGGTGCGGGGGTGAAGCCAGTGAATGCTAAACTAAACCATTTAATCATGCTTGCCATATGGAATAGAGGGTTTATGCTTACATAGGTTGAGAATAAAACAAACAAAGGGTACCTGCAGATGTTTTCAATTAACACATAATAGATAAGACCAAGCACAGGAGTCTTTCTTCCCTCCCTCCCTCCCTCCCTCCCTCCCTCCCTCCCTCCCTCCCTCCTTCCCTCCTTCCTTCCTTCCTTTTCTTTTTTCTTTCTACACAGTTTCACTTCTTGAGAAACGCAACAGGAGCAAGACAGGAAGCCGGAAGGTTGACCATCTCCTCTCTGCCATACTTTAAGAAGAAGAAACAAAAAAAAATTCCTTCCAGTAGCACCTTAAAGACCAACTAAGTCAGTTCTTGGTATGAGCTTTCATGTGCATGCACACTTCTTCAGATACACTGAAACAGAAGTTTCCAGACCCTTCTATATAGTGAGAAGGTGGGGAGGGGTATTACTCAGAAGGGTGGTGGGAATGGGTGATTGGCAGATAGCTGTGATGAGCCTGTTGACGACTCTTAACGACATCAGGAATCACAAGACAGAGAAACCAGTAGGAGAACACTTCAATCTCCCAGGACATTCTATACAAGATCTCAAAGTAGCTGTTTTACTACAAAGGAATTTCAGAAATAGACTGGAAAGAGAAGCTGCTGAATTGCAACTTATCACCAAACTTAAAACCATGGAGAGACCTGGTCTGAACAAAGACATTGGATTCTTATCTCATTATACATGACAAAGCCACTTTTCACCTTCTCACCCCTTGCTTTTTCCTGTAAGACCTATTGCAGTCGTTAAGAGTCGTCAACAGGCTCATCACAGCTATCTGCCAATCACCCATTCCCACCACCCTTCTGAGTAATACCCCTCCCCACCTTCTCACTATATAGAAGGGTCTGGAAACTTCTGTTTCAGTGTATCTGAAGAAGTGTGCATGCACACGAAAGCTCATACCAAGAACTAACTTAGTTGGTCTTTAAGGTGCTACTGGAAGGATTTTTTTTTTGTTTTGACTATGGCAGACCAACACGCCTACCTATCTGTTTAAGAAGAAGACCAGCAATAAAAGGAACATTCTAGGTAATCTTTCGCTTTGGCAACTGATGGATTCCCCCCCCCGCCCCCCTCCACCAAGTGCATTTGGGAAACCCAAATTTGCAAGTCTGCAGAAACTAAAGTTATTCAATTGTTTGTTTTTGATGCTTGTTTCGTAACCAGAAAGGCTTTCCCCAAAAGAATGCTGTGGTTTCATTTAAGGACAAACTAACAAGGCTTTCTGCCAAACGTCTGAAAAGTGATGTGATCTAGAGGGTAGAAGCCGTGAGCAGGGGAGGTCCAACAGCTGCCTCTCTGTGTGCTTGCCTTCCCCAAATGCCCTTTTTTAGTTTGCGTTCCCAGAGACAACTTTGCTATGGCTGCATAGGGGGCATCCAAGAGGGCAAGTGTCCATGCAAGGAGCTTGCCCCCCATTTCTGAACTGCTGTCATTAACATGTGCTTGCCCATCTAGAAATATAATTTGCCCCTTCTGTACTTCCCCAATTGTTCTTTTTCCTGGTGCTGCCATTGTATGGCTGGAGGGGAAGTATGGGGCACAAATTTGGTTAATTTTGCATTTTAATGGAAATGCAGTTCAGGCGTGCCAGTCCAAAACATGAAACTAAATGTAGCTAATCTGTAAGAAATGCATATGTCTCCCAATTTTGCACCACAGTTCCGCAACCCAAAAAATGCATTGTTTTAAAAATAATATGTGATCCATATAATAGGAGAAATGCACACTAACAGGGCTAATGGTTTTAGGGCTTTTAAATAATAATAATAATAAAGGCATAGTGATACAGAAATAAACATAAGATTGGAAAAATAAGAAACTAAGAGAAACCAAAACCGACACATCTATCCCTAGATGGCAACAGGAGAAAAACAGGGGACAGGTAAAGAGTTAAGCATCAGAGTTAATGGTCTTCATTATTTTCCCTTCCCACTGTCAGTCTTAGATGTTCTGCAAGATTCTCCTTCCTGACAAGCACAGGACGATTGAAAAAAGATTGGCAATGCTCCACCAGAAGAGCACGAGACTCTTAATCCCAGGGTCATGGGCCTGAGCCCCACATTGGGCAAAAAAATTCCTGCATTGCAGGGGGTTAGACTAGATGACCCTCATCATCCCTTCCAACTCTACTATTCTATTATTCTATAATTCTCATCATCGGTGTTTCTTCTGGGTCTGAGGGCGCTTCCACAGTGTTGTTGTTTTGGGGTGAGACTGAGTCACATATCAGCAAACTCAGCTTGCACAATTAAAGGGCCACAATACTGTTTCGTTTAGGAATTTTGTTGTTTAGTTGTGTCTGACTCTTCATGACCCCATGGACCAAAGCACACCAGGCACTCCTGTCTTCCACTGCCTCCCGCAGTTTGGTCAAACTCATGTTAGTAGCTTCAAGAACACTGTCCAGCCATCTCATCCTCTGTTGTCCCTTTCTCCTTGTGCCCTCAATCTTTCCCAGCATCAGGGTCTTTTCCAGGGAGTCTTCTCTTCTCATGAGGTGGTCCAAGTATTAGAGCCTCAGCTTCAGGATCTGTCCTTCCAGTGAGCACTCAGGGCTGATTTCCTTCAGAATGGATCGGTTTGATCTTCTTGCAGTCCGTGGGACTCTCAAGAGTCTCCTCCAGCACAATAATTCAAAAGCATTGATTCTTCGGTGATCAGCCTTCTTTATGGTCCAGCTCTCACTTCCATACATCACTACTGGGAAAACCAGGGAAAACAATATGTAAAGGATGGATACGATAAGGCACTCAAAAGCTCATGTCAGGTTAATCTGGAGGGGGGAAATCATCACAAGTTGGATAACATTTCTGAGCCAGTCCAAAGGTTCAAAGACATCTTCCCATCTGCACTTCGGCTGTGTTTGCACTCATTGTATTTCCAGTGCTGGGTTTTTAATCCGAGTCCTTACACCCTTCCTAATTCGTCTCTAGCCAAGGTGTGAACATAGAAAATATGTCCCCTCCCTGATCAATTGAGGCTAAGCTGGTGGGAATAGCTGGTGGAAGAGGAGAGAGAGAGCTGTGAAACACCCCAGAAAAACAACTACTTCACTATGCTTAAGACAGTAATGTGAACATGCCCTGAATCTGGAGCACCTTTCTCTGGGGTGATGCTGCTGAATTGAGTTGGGGATGGTTTGATTCAGTTTTTAAGGGCAATACCCAAGGTTAGGAGGAGAGAACCCACCTCCTATTGAACCTCTGCTGGGGGGGGGGCATTTCTTCCTACCCTCAGATTTCCACTTGCACCTTCTTTCTACACATGCCCGTGCATCCTAATGAAATAATTTAGTTCCATTAAAAATATAGGAACTAGAAAAAGCAATGGTCCCTTCACTAGGTGTGGGCTTTTATCTCCCCACCCCAGTTTTAGCCATATAAGCAACATGTTGATCTAACTGCATTTGGGGATTAAGTGTCAGCAATTCTTCTCTGGCTCAGATGTTAATCCAAGGAGGGAAAGAATTTGCGGGTTTACAAAGCTTGCCTCTCCATCCCGCCGCACAAGAGATTTTCAATCCCTCGGACTACTGTGTAAAATAAAGTTTTCCAGAGATACAGTAAGAGTAAAAAAAATAAATAATAATCTTGCTGACAATAAGCAATCCAGCATTAAGCCCCAGTTTGCTCAGATTAGCATGCAAAGGGGGAAGGTTCAGGTGCCTTTCACAATAGCAAAATCCTATTAATGGCACCAGAGAGGCAGGGGGACTTCACCAGATAACTAAATCCATTGATCTCTAATCCTCTGGGCCTTTCTGACTCTGGAAGAGTTGCTTGCGTGGCTTCGGTCCAGGACCAACACACTGCCAAAAAACACTTAGTTCTTCAGCAGCCAACAAAAAGCGCCACTCTGCATGTGGGAGCAGCATAAAAAGCGGAGGGGCGGGGGGGGGTGAGAGAGAAAGAAAATGGTGTTTTGAGTTTAGCCTGACGAACATCAGCACGGAGCACGGGCTGATGCTAAAATGAAATGGCAGACATTTTAACCATACCTTTGAAGCGGGACAGGGGATATGGAGAGGGGACACATGTGTGCGCTAATTAAAAGAGACTTGGGTGGCACGTCAGGCTTCCTCCGCTGTAAGTTTCCTCTCAAGAGTGCCGGTTCAAAACCATCCTGAGGGAAGACATTACTATTCATGTGCATTTCTTGCAGGCTTAAGACATTCAAAAGGATACGCCGTGGAAGGTAGATGCATTTTACCTTCTGTTTAGACGTAAACGCAGCAGTGATGCATATGGATTAGCAATTACGCCGTGCTCCGGTGGCAAAAGAGTTTTAGAAACTATTAGGGGAAATAGTGAGGTATCTGTAGCTATCCTATTAGTCCATATTCGCCATCGCGCTTTAATGCATTGCACTCCTTTCTTCCTGCTTTCCTTTGTAAACATAATGTGGTTTGGAACGTATAGAAAATTTAGGAATATATTAAACAAGTAAGAGTCCTCAAATATTCGTGAATGTGGGTTGTAGTGCTGTTGCTTTAATGGTTATGTAGTTCTTTTCTGCATCCATTCCTCTTTTCCTGTATTACACACTCCAAATTCACCATTACACATACCACTTTCGAGGTGCATTCAGAAGTGGGTAATATTGGGTTGGTTTTCCAGATTGTACTGCTGCTACTTCTGTCTCATTTCCTAATGTTCCTTTCACACTGCGTCACCTGTTGCATTATGGGGTTGCGGCTTTTTTTCCAGGTATACCAGCATGGTACGCTAAATTTCATTCGCACAAGTGGCCGTGGTATGACACAACGCTGAACGTTGTTGGGACTCATCACTTCTTCAGTTCACTCACTAAAACAGTAGGAAAGCAGTATACCACCCCAAATTCCGTCACTTTTCCAGGTATATGGGGCTGTAAACAGATATTTTCTGGAATCACGTAACATGGGAATAAGCACTAAACACATGCTATATTCTGTTAGTTTTCCAGAAATGGCTTTCAAATTGTGCAAAACTCAAATATAAAGTGAAATTAACAGGGAAACGTTGAGGGAATGGGATCATAAGCCATGTGAATGCAGACTTAGACACAGAGAACTTCTTCTTCTTCCTCTTCCTCCTCTTCTTCTTCCTCCTTCTCCTCCTCTTCCTCTTCCTCTTCCAAATACAAGAACCATTAAACACTTATACAGCAGCACATCTAATGGCAATTGTTTTATCCATTGACTCGAGACATAAATTTACACATTCAGCATTCAAACATATTACTTAACGTACCCTCTCCATTGAGAATATCGAGTGGTTGGTATAATAGCCTTGATAGTGTTGCCTTGCACCTTGGTAAGCAGATAGGATTTGAGATGGGCATTGGAGGGCACCGAACCCAAGAAAACGCACAAAAAAACCAATGGTCTCCCTATCATACTGGTGCAAAACAGAAAGGGATTTGCACCATCATTGCCATGAGCACCTTTGATTTAATCCCATGACCATGTCTTAGGCTCTGAAATTTTTCTGTGAAAAAAGGTGGGGTGAAGGATAGAGAGCACCAATGCTGTTGATGCAGGGCAGATTGTTGGCACCAAACCCATTGCTCCTTCCATGGCTGGAGTTGTGACATTGTCCTTGACCCCACTGCTCTCTCCTGGTCATTGGAAGGAGCTGTGTCTGCCTTGTTTGCCTTGGTTTCTAGAGTGGTTTAACCATCAATCCCTCTTCCCAGGGAACTGTGGGAATTTGCAGCTCTGAACAGAGGTCTCCTAATAACTCTCAGCACCCTTTATGAAAATACTGTCCCCAGGACCAGGGAGAAGAGTCAGCGGAAGAAGATTGGAAGAAATTTAAGGACTATCTACAGAAATATTACAAAATTAATGAATGTTAGAATGATGTTGGATAGAAATTAAGTGGTTTTCAACTGTAATGTTTTAAGAGAATACGGAAAAAAAAGGTTTAGAAGTAGATTAAAAAAATATTGATAAGGATTTGCTGAACTAACAACTGAATTGGAATACAAAAAAGGGAGGTACGAGGAGGTCTGGGAAATAAGTTAATGAAAAATAAGTTATTGAAATTTTGTGTGTTTTTAAGTATTTTCTATTTTGTATTTTTTATATTTTTCTTTTTTCTTTCTGATTTTCTTTTTATTGTATTAATATTGAAAACTTTAATAAATATCTTATAAAAAAAGAAAAGAAAATACTGTCCCCAGGACTCTTTGCGGAAGCCATGACTGTTTAAAGTGGTATTACACTGCTTTAAAGGTACAGTCGTACCTCAGAAGTTGAACGGAATCCATTCCAGAAGTCCGTTCGACTTCCAAAACGTTCAGAAACCAAGGCATGGCTTCCGATTGGCTGCAGGAAGCTCCTGCAGGCAATCGGAAGCCGCGTAAGCCACGTCTGACTTTTGGATTCCAAAGAACGTTCGCAAAAACTTACTTCCAGGTTTGCGGCATTCAGGAGCCAAAACGTTCGACTCGCAAGGTGTTCGACTTCTGAGGAACGACTGTATAGTGAAGATGTGGCCCAAGTTCAAAACAGATCAGGTTGCTTCCAGATGCTACAGATACGGATAACAAGGCAAATCTTGTTGTCTCTGCACATCGCTAATACGCAGCAGTTTGATCTGGCATCTTAATCCCAGTTAACTAGTAGGAAAAGAGAAGGAGAAAGATTGATTATAATTATAGTCTGGGAAACAATGTTTGCAGCCGAAGAAAGGAGAGCATGTTAGAACATTTGAAACAATTGTTCGTCCTATATTTACAAGTTGCAGGGGATGTTTTTTCCCTTCCGTGCCACATTCCTCCCATGTCTGTGCTGAGGTTTAAATCAGTCATGAAAGAGAAGCCTTCCAAACCTTTCTCAAAACTTGCCTGGCACTTCGCGAACGCTAAGTTTTTTCTCTCCTTCGGAACACATCGAACGCGACCGCAGTTCAGAGAAGAGGGCGTACTTATAAAAGAAAAAGAAGTTAAAAACAACAACAATCAAATTTGAATTCTGGAACGATATATACGGATAATGGCCCACCAGCATTTGCTACCGTCTTCCTCCCACCCCTCCAACCCCCGCCAGCCTAGGATTTGGCCTGCTGAGCAGACATTGATTTTGCATGGTAGAATAACTCATCAGTTTTTTGGCAGAGGCCCAGAGACGAAGCGGCTGATTAGACTGTGGACGCACCTGAGTGCACAACCGAAGACAGCCCCCTGGATACCTTTCTCATGTTTTCACAGGTGGGCTTCAGCTAAATTAGTAATGGGAACTCACCTCTGATTCCTTTTCCCCTTCTGGCTCAACCAAAGTGTGTGTGTGTGTGCACGCTCTCTCTCTCTCTCTCACACACACACACACACACACACACACACACACACAGGAGAATGAGAGAGTATAGATTCCGAAGGGTCTGGAATTCTAGAAGGCCAGCAAAGAGATGTGGAAATAATTGGGCACAATTGCTTAAAGCTAACGACAAGGTGGTTTGTTTGTTTTTTAAGTGAAATGTGTCCAGTGAGAATGTATTGAATTCCATGCAGATTTTGGCTAAACCCCTCAGTTCTCACCCCCAATTAAAACAGAATGCTCAGCCCCTCAAATTTACTTTTGTTTTTCTGCACCTGAGTGATAAATCTAGTGTCATCCAGAAGTTGTGGAACTATCACACTCATCATCCCTGGTTGGGGCTGATGAAAATCAGTGTTCATCAACATCTGGGGTGTTAGAGGTGGTCCACCTCTGTTAAAAAACACACACACCTCCCTTCTTTCTCTCTTTTTTATCCTTCCTTCTTCTCCCTCCGATTGTCTGCCCACACTGTGGGCACGGAGCCTCATGGATCAGGTCAGTGTCCCATCTAGTCCAGCATCCTGTTCTCACAGTGACCCTCCAGAACCCGAAAGGAAGCCTGCAAACAGGACCTGAGGGCAACAACACTCTTCTTTTCTGTGGGTTCTAGCAACTGGTATTCAGAAGCATACTGCCTCCAAGCGTGAAGGCAGAGCATAGCTATCATAGCTAGCAGCCATTGATAGCCTTTACCACCACGACATGGGTGGCGCTGTGGTCTAAACCACTGAGCCTCTTGGGCTTGCCGATCAGAAGGTCAGCAGTTTGAATCCCCACGACGGGGTGCGTTCCCGTTGCTCTGTCCCAACTCCTGCCAACCTAGCAATTCGAAAGCACACCAGTGCAAGTAGATAAATAGGTACCACTGTGGTGGAGAGGTAAATGGTGTTTCCATGCACTCTGGTTTCTGTCACAGTGTTCCATTGCACCAGAAGCGGTTTAGTCATGCTGGCCACATGACCTGGAAATCTGTCTGTGACAAACACCGGCTCCCTGGGCCTGAAAGCGAGTTGAGCGCCGCAATCCCATAGTCACCTTTGACTGGACTTAACCGTCCAGGGGTCCTTTACCTTTACCTTATCTTTACCTCCATGAATTTGTCTAATCCTCTTTTACAGCCATCCACTTTAGTGCCTGTCACCACTTCCTGTAGAAAGGAGCTGCAAAATTCATCTCTGTGCTGTGCGAATAGGTACTTTCTTTTCTCTGTCCCGAATCTTCTGGCAATCTGCTTCATTAGATGCCCATGAGTTTTTAGTGTTATGAGAGAAGGAGCAAAACTTTCCCTGGTCCTCTCAATGCATAATTTCCTACACTTATATTATTATTTAATATTATTATTTGTAGAAAACTTCAGAATGCCATAACTTATTGGTGCACAATAAGCTCAGTACCTAAAATACACAATAGGTAGCCTATTTGAAGCAAGGACTGGTTTTTAAATTTTGTGGTTTTTTGAGGGGGTAGTAGGATGGGAAAGTTAAGGGCTGTAAGTGGTGCTCACAAGATGTTGCTGGAATACAAGCCCTACATCCCTGACCATTGGCCAAAACCTCTGGAGGGCATGAGGCTGAGAAAGGCTGTCTTGGAGTATCCTGGCAAGGCACTTGTGGCATCAGACTGGGTCAGGATAGGCTTGCCTCAGAGATGGAAAGAGGACACTGTCCCAGTGAAGGAGGAATGGCAAGCAAAGTTAATGGACTATGAAGAAATGGCAAAATCAAGAAGAAAGAAGGTTTGACAAAGAATGGGGAGATATGTGGACTATCTAAAAATTATTGCACACAATTAAACACATCAGCAGAATGAATTTAATATCAAGCAGTTAAAAGGTGACTTTGGAAGAATTGTAGAGAGTAACAAACAAAAGGAGTTAAGGGGGAGTTTTTACAAGAAACCAAGGAAGGAGAGGAGGGAAGTCAATACAAGTATATATGTAAACGTAATTGAATATTATTGTTGTTAAACTGAAAAATGAAAATTATCAAAAAGAGGAAAGGCTTACCTTGTGCCATTTGTCAAGACTGTCAGGCATCGTAGGAATCAGAGCAAATGTCAATCTGCAGAAAACCTTATTGCTGTTTGCTCTGATTCAGAGGTGAAACTCAGGGACAACTCAGAGGTGAAAGCACTGGGACAAAAAGCCCCCAACAAAAACAACAAAACTCTCAGACACAGAGCTTTAAAGCCCGGAGCTGTGCCTAGAAACATGGCGCAAAAGGAAGGCTGGATGAGCCCCAAACTGATCTCACTGGGATTTCACACAAAAGTCTACTCCTGGTTAGTTTTCTTCATCTCAGCAACCTAATTTGGGAGGATGAGATTGACTTTGTTAGACACCTGGGAATCATAAACCCTTACAGATCTACTGGAGCTCACCCAGGTAATCTGCCAGTAAATCTTGATTCAATATTCAGCGCATTCAGTATTTTGCACCCAATTTTGTGAAACTCCCTTCTGGCTGAGGTCAGATGGGGCCCCACTCCCTGTTGACCTTCCAGCGCTTCATGAATGCTTTTTTTTAATGGAAGCAGGTTTTTAACTTGACTCTGATTTTATGGTTTAAATTCATTTTTAATTCACTTAAACTCATTGTTAGTCGACCATATGCCTTCCCCCCCCCCACCAACACATGTGTGATTAAGCAGTATATAAATTGTGGAAATAAATAGTTTCTTCTCAACCCTATTAAGCATCATGCATAATTTCACATGCCTCTGTCATGTCCTCCCCCTGCTGCAATCACTTTCACATGGATCCCGCAGGGTCCTTACTAAGTACATTTGCACAAGTGGGGCCAGTAACATAATGTTGCAGTGTTCTTATTCCATGCCCTTTTCCTGCATACACCATTCCATCCCCTTTCCCCTCATTGTTGTGTTCCAGACGAATAGGATGCCAGCATTCTGTTGTCTACTTGGCATGCTCAGTTCCCACTTGTTGGTAGATGTTCCCCCCTTAGGGTTTTCTCTGATCTGTCTATCTATCATCTATCTATCTATCATCTATCTATCTATCATCTATCATCTATCTATCTATCTATCTATCTATCTATCTATCTATCTATCTATCATCTATCTATCTATCTATCATCTATCTATATCATCTATCTATCTATCTATCTATCTATCTATCTATCTATCTCTATCTCTATATCTATCTATCTATCTATCATCTATCATCTATCATCTATCATCTATCATCTATCATCTATCATCTATCATCTATCTATCTATATCTATCTATCTATCTATATCTATCTATCTATCTATCTATCTATCATCTATCTTCTATCTATCTATCTATCTATCATCTATCTGTCTGTCATGTGGGATGTGGGTGATGCTGTGGTCTAAACCACTGAGCCTCTTGGGCTTGCTGATCAGAAGGTCGGCAATTCGAATCCCTTCAACAGGGTGAGCTCCTGTTGCTCTGTCCCAGCTCCTGCCAACCTAGCAGTTCAAAAGCACCCTGGTGCAAGTAGATAAATAGGTCCCACTGCAGCAGGAAGGTAAAGGGTGTTTCTGTGTGCTCTGGTTTCTGTCACCATGTTCCATTGCACCAGAAGTGGTTTAGTCATGCTGTCTGCATGACCCAGAAAGTTGTGTGTGGACAAACGCCGGCTCCCCCGGCCTGAAAGCGAGATGAGCGCTGCAACCCCATAATCGCCTTTGACTGGACTTAACCGTCCAGGGGTCCTTTACCTTTACAGTGGTACCTCAGGTTATATATGCTTCAGGTGTTACATACACTTCAGGTTACAGACTCCGCTAACCCATAAATAGTACCTCGGGTTAAGAACTTTGCTTCAGGATGAGAACAGAAAATGCATGGCGGCTGTGCGGCAGCAGCAGGAGGCCCCATTAGCTAAAGTGGTGCTTCAGGTTAAGAACAGTTTCAGGTTAAGAACGGACCTCTGGAACGAATTAAGTACTTAACCCGAGGTAACACTGTACCTTTTACTTATCATCTATGGAAGCATTAAGGTTCCCCTGAGTTTGCTGATACCTCCATCTTGTGTGTGGACAGTATCATATTCAAAGAATGGTCTCACTACTAGTGCATTGGGTTTACGCTGGCCTTACTCTCTAAGCCAGCTTTTCCTCGTTCTTCCTAGCCATTCCCAAACTGATCTGATCCTTAGTGATCTCTCTCTCTCTCTCTCTCTCTCTCTCTCTCTCTCCTCCTTCCCTTGCCTCCCTTCCCTACACCACCCAAGTGGGAGGGGGTGCAATGCCCCATTGCATATTTAATTTCTCTTCATCCCAAAGCAAACGCATCTGATTCTATTCCTGTGGCAATTTCTGGAGTAATTACTTTGCTTTGTTTTGTTTGCACATACAGATGAAATTGCTCCCCAGTTGGACCAGTTTCTCCCTTCCGCTGCTTCATGCTGGGAATGGTTAATCTGCGCTCTGTAGCACCAAATAACACAGCACTCAAATAGGGAACCAGTGAGGCTGCTTTAATCAAAAAATTGTGTTTGGGTGAAATCAAAGTAGTTTTTTAGGAATCCAACAGCTGTCCATAGAGGACATTTTCAAAGCTAGAGATTTATTTATTTATTTATTTAATACAATACATGTAGAGATTGTGGTTAACGTGACTTTCTTTCCTTCATTGTGCGGCCGCAAGAGGACTAAGGCCATGTTCACAACATAAATTCAAAGCACTATGATACCATTTTAAGCAGCCATAGTTTCCCCCAAAAAATTCTGGGAGCTGTAGTTTGTTAAAGGAGCTGAGAGGTGTTAGGAAGTTCCTGCTCCTTTCACAGAGTTCCCTGTGAAGAGGGATTGGTTGTTGAACCATCCTGGGAATTGTATTTCTCTTTTTTTTAATAAATATTTATTGACAGTTTTTTATAATTACAATACAAAAAAACAATATAACACATATCTTAACATATTTTCTTAACTTCTTTGGACTCCCTCACATCTCCCGCTCCTGCGTTCCTTAATATAGAGTTTTAACCAGCAATTTATCACCTTATTTCCAATCTTATTTTCTAATTTTCCAATTGTATCTCTAGTTTTGATATCATTTATTCAAACCTTAAAGATTTAAAATTAGCCTAATAGTTATCCAAAATTTGTCTTTTCTTAAATTTAACTTATCTTCATATTTCACTTCATCTAGCTTAATGGTGCCATGTTATTTATAATCTAGCATCCTTCTTAACATTCGTATAATTTACAATGTTTCTGTAAGTAGGTCTTGAATTTCTTCCAGTCTTCTTCTACCATCTCCTCTCCCAGGTCTCGGATTCTGCCGGTCATCTCAGCCAGTTCCATATAGTCTATCAGTTGCATCTGCCATTCTTCCAGTGTGGGTAAATCTTGGGTTTTCCAATGCTTGACAACGAGTATCCTTGCTGCCGTTGTTGCATACATAAAAAATGTTCGGTCCTTCTTTAACACCCTCTGGCCGACAATACCCAGAAGAATTGTATTTCTCTCAGGGGAACAGGGGTCTCCCAATAACTCTCAGCACCCTTAACAAACTACAGTTCCCAGGATTCTTTGCAGTGGCACCACAGTGCTCTAAATGTACGGTCCGAATGTGGCCTATGCCAGGATGCACTGGATTCTCTGCCAGCCCAGCTCCCCTCTCCCCCCATCCTGAAATGCCTTGTTGCAGAAGTTTACAATGGCAGTTGCCTCCGCCACAGATCCCTTTTGGCTCTTCCTCACTGGCAGAGGCTAGCAGTGCCAGACATAGCTAGACAGCAGGGACTCCACACACCCAAATCCAAACCTAGCACAGCAGACAGGATTGCTCCATCCGTGGCAGAGTACTACAGCCACACTGGTGGTGACATTCAATATTCAAATCTATGTCCCTCACTGCAGCCCGGCTCGCTTCGTGTATAAATATGTTGTTAAGCAGCCAACTAAATCCTAACTCCAGGTTGGTATTCTTAATTTCCACCAGGGACCATAGTAATAAGTTTGTCAGTCCCCCCCCTCCCCTTTAACCAGTGAACTGTGACAGAATTATTTTGCAACTTAACAACTCTACAAATTATTCTCATTTCCACTCCGGCGTTACCCCCGCCGCCCGCAGCCCCCCTCGCAGGGCTGATTTAACTAGTGTTAAGTATAAAACACTTTAGCGAGGTAAGCTTTGTGTAGTCACAAGAACTAGATTAATGCACATGGGTAATTTCTGGCACTGGTTAAATGCCTATAGTGCTGAACTTCGCAAGAGTAGGATTGATGAGTTCAGCCATTAGGTGCTGAAGTGTAGAGCTGCGAGAGACGGCTTGTTTCTTGTTTAAATTGAAATCATTTCAATTCATTTCCTTCTTGGTTGGACAGAAGCATGTTTTTCAATAGGGAGGAAATCTTGAGGGAATCCATTGACCCAGCCAGTCATATAATGCAAAAAGTTAATGGGCAAAAATGATATTCATCTGCAGTTTATAATAGCATTTTCTTATTCTTCTCCCTGCCGTCCCTTCTCCACCAAGCCTCCGAACCTTACAAAAGCAAGCGTATAATAGGAGCAACAGCTAGGCTGTCCGAGGCACAACCTTTTAACAATTATCAGGTCTGTGGCAAAATAAAATTAAATTTAAGCAAAGGTGGGTGGGGGGAACGGAACACCAATTTTGATGCTGAGATAACAAATTATAAATTATGGAAGTCAGAGGCACCAAACAACTTGTAAGCAACCGTCCCGTCTCTTAGCAACAAGCCGGGCGAAAGCTGCTTGTTGATACGACGAGAGCAGACAGGGTTGTTTTGCAGTGATTACCACCAAGGAACCAGGAACAACATTTTAACACCTGCCGCAGGGCACTGCTGCACCTAGCTATGCATCTCTCCAGTGGCCCACAAAGCCTGGGCTAGATGCCAGAAGGCTTCTGAGGCCTACCTCTCCACCGCAGCAGGCTGGGGGAAACAAAAAGGACCCCGGAGGAAAGATCAAAGAGGCAAAGTTCAGGTGTGTGATGCACCCACACCAGAGCTCTGTTCCTTTCAATACCCTTCCAGAAATTAGAAGCGATAGCAGGTTCCACTGCTTATACTTCCTCTCCTCCCATCAGCCGTTCTTTCTTTTTTCTTTAACGCAGTGGTGGATGGGGCCACTTCAACTGCAGCACAAAGGCTACCGCCGTGTCAGGGATGCAGCTGAAGACCAATGGATGCAGCTCACTTATAACACCTTCAGTGCAGAGGGGATGTTTGACTATAGTTGATCGGTGTGTTCAGTGTGTAACTGTATTGTCTCAGCTGCTTTGGATACAGCAGTTTTGCAGAGTCGTACAACTAACAATGGGAAATTCACCCAGGCCCCAGGAAATCTAACCTTCCACCGAGTGTCAAGTGAATTCCCCAAGTGGATTTGCCTTCTGCCTGACTTGCTAGCAGAAGTGTTGTGCTTATTTCTACAAATACGTGACTGGTTAAAGGATAGTAGTCAACGCTCAAGAAGTATCCCAGTCTTGCTAATAAGACTTGGAGCAACAAAGTGAATATTGCTTGGGTGAGTCAAGGTAGCCCAGTGTCCTATTCTGTAATTGACAGTTCATAATCACTATGATTTTGTGCTGATGACTAGAAGGTCTAATCCAGCCGTTCTCAACTTTGAGATGGGCTGCAACTCCCATCGTTCCTAGCCAGCATAACCAATGGTCAAGGGTGATGGGATTTGTAGTTCAAGAACACCTGGGGACCCAAGGTTGAGAAAGGCTGGTCTAATCTCTGAATTGTTGGATTAGCATAAAGTACAAACACATGACAATGGAGAAGAATCCATGATGCAGAGCAAAAGGCCACCAGGTGAAGAGATTACTATAGAAATTTATTTAATGGACATTGACGGCTTGAAGCCGATGGACTCCAGTCCAATCTAGCTGCCCAGATTAATTATTCCAGTTTGACTCCTCCTTCCTTCCTTTGAGGTTTCTAATTGAGTAACTATGAAGTACTGTTTTGTTGAAGTTGTGTGAGTGTGTAAAGCTTCACCCAGTTTTTATGTCTGCATCATTGTTGCATATTATTTATGTCTATTCCTGTAGAAGTATTTGTTCCAAAATGTGTTGGGCCTAAGGGGGGGGGGATTGCGTGTGGTGCATCTGGAGTTTTCCCCCCCTTTTCTTCCAGTTCTCACTAGGTTTACTCCCATACCCAATGATCTGCCACTTTATTTTCAACACATTCGTTCCTATGGAGAAAGAAAAAATGGCCACAATATTGTTGAGGATGGCAGTATTATTGGCCACAGCAAGCCTTCTTCTTCACCACTGACAGTGGGATTCTGCTCATACCAGGCTCCTTGCAAATAAATGCAAGGACTCTCTCAGGCACAGACCCTACCTTATTTATTTTTTATTTATTTTAATAATGTGTACCTCATCTAATCTGCAAAGAAATTCAGCAAGGGGGCTTTCAGTCCAAAGCAGTAGTAATATATATGACAGTTCTCCATTAAAATTGCAAATACTAACATTAAAGTGAGGACCCACTGCAAAACTTTTTAAAAACAGCCCCCCAAATAGTGTTGACGACTGACTAGGAATGGATTTTTCTGAAAAGCACAATGTGGATCTTATTCATGCAGATTCCCTGCCACCAAATACCACTTTGCTCCTTGATCTCGACAAGAAGTGTGTTACATTTTACCAGTTATGTTAAAAATACAAACAATTCTCACGTATAATATGCATTATAATGCACATAAAAATTGTCAGATATTATAAGCATATAAAGTGGTACCTCTAGTTATGAACTTAATTTGTTCCGGAGGTCCGTTCTTAACCTGAAACTGCTCTTAACTAGAGGCGTGCTTTCGCTAATGCGCCGTCGGCACACGATTTCTGTTCTCATCCTGGGGCAAAGTTCTCAACTCGAGGTAACTCTTCCAGGTTAGTGGAGTTTGTAACTTGAAGCATTTGTAACCAGAGGCATTTGTAACTCAAGGTACCACTGTACACTCCAGTTTTCCCAAAGAAACCAGCTCAGAGAATCATATAATCATCGAGTTGCAGGGTTGGAAGGGACCCTGAGGATTATCTAGTCCAACCTTCTGCAATGCAGGAATCTCAACTAAAGCATCCATGACAAATGGCCATCCAAACTCTGTGTGATGGCCTGGGATTCAGACTCGGAAGCTGAGCCTGAGGAATCCCAGCCTGCACAGGATTCCCCGCCTCCAGAACCAGCTGAGCTGGGGCTTGAGCCTGAAGGGTCCTCCCCTGTGCTGGATCCTCAGGTGCAGGCACCAGCTGAGTCTGCTCTGGCCCCCGAGGTGATGGAGGACCCATTGCCTGCAGGTGTTCCACTCTCAGCCCCCTCAGGGGAAGCTGAGGTTGCCTCTGGGTCCAGTAACCCTTCAGCCTCTCCTGAGCTGCAGAGGCTCAGGGCAGAGAGGCGGAGGGAACTAAGTTCTCACAGGAGGAGTGCTCACCTTCAGGCCAGGAGAGGCGAGTCACCTGTGGACTGGGGCCGCCCTATGCCCCAGGACAGATAAAAGCCAGCCAGCCCTAGTCCCAAGTTGCGGGAGCAACATTGTTGGTAGCCAGTTCCTCCCTGCACCCTGTCTTGCCAGATCTTCTGACCTCGCCTGACTCCCTGCCTTGGACCCAGCTTCAGCTTTGATGGATGGCCTCAATACTGCACTCTCGACCTCCGACTGGACTCAGACCACGCCTCACGGAAACCCATGGGACCAGCCCACTCTGCTTAAAAGGAAAGAGGATCCCTAGCTCCAAAGGAGTCTGTTCCATCGTCCAGCAGCTCTTACTGTCAGAAAGTCCTTCCTGGTGTTTTGTCAGAATCTCCTTTCCTGTAACTTGAAGCCACTGGTATGGATCCTACCTCCCAGAGTAGGAGAAAATAAGCTTGCTCTAACTTCCATGTGACAGCCCTTGAGCCCATGATACCTTACAATGATGAGTCTTTTGTGAGCATCCTATTATCTATATTTCTGGACAGAGGCTGTCAATCTTGCACAAAATGCATAGCCATTACTTATTTGGTGCATAGATTTCTTTCCTCGGAGAGAGTGCTTCTGTCTCATTCCAGGTTTGTCGCATCCCACCCCCCACCCCCACCCCGGTGGTAAAATACCAAAATTTTGTTGCTGAGAAAATGCATGTTTCCCAATAACATCCACTGCGATCGTGAATGTTTCTGGAATGTGTTCGACATGTGTTACAGGACCCTATTGGATTAAGGGTGCAATAAATATCCACAGTGCCTGGTTTCTGAAATGAAAATGGCATATTCTCAGCTATGGACACACTTCCCAAATAAAGAAATGGCTTTCTGAAAAGGGTGAGTGGGGGCCGGATGGAAAGGTGCTGGCTTGTTACACAGATGTTGCTCAATTAAGCCAATTTCACAGAAAGGGGGAAGGCTCTCTTTTCTTTTCTCTATCCCCGTTTCTCTTCTTTTCTTTTGCTACACCTCGGCACCACATGCAATAACAAGCCAGTCAGCACTTTGAAGGGGAAATGGCGCACGGCTGTTTCTAGCAGCAAATTAACCATTTGAAGAAATAATAATAATCCCACCCTTGTAACCATAATGTATCTGCTTTTGTGAATAAAGGTCCCAAGCACATATATCACTTTCTACTTGTGTAGAGGTATCAGCAGAAATAGCACAGGATGTTTGACATGTCTCCCTGTATTGGTTATGTTATCTGTGCTGTGGTCTGTGTTCGCCTGAGCTTGAGTCTCCACTAGGATCCGGTGCCATGTGTTTTGATTTGATACATGATATCCAATCACATAGTATTGTCGGGGTTTGGGCTACTGGCATTGGCTCTTAAGCTCTGGGTTACAATTCGTAGCTTGGGGGTTTAGACAGCCAATCATGTTGAGAGTGGGAGCAGCCCAGGCCTTCAGAAATGCATATAAGCAGTTGTTTTGCCCCTGTTTGGCAGTCCTGTTCTGTTTGCAATCAGGTCAATAAAGTCTCTTGCTTGTTATCACTGTGTCCCGCCTCGCAGAAACCTACGTAGTCTTCAGGTAATGAACTATGATGTTCTTAATGATGAGCGACACTCTCCTGCTCCCCTGTACCATTTGGTGGCACCAGTGATAGTTACTTCTTTGAAGCAGGGATGGAGCACCAGAGGCATTTCAGATGGTTTTGGGCAACAACATCATGCTAGATCGGGCTGATGGGAATTATAGTCTAGTGCTACCAGTTCCCTAACGGTGGATTTGGAAAACCAAACTACTGGCCAGTTGCTAATCTCCCTTTCCTGAGCAAGTTTCTGGAGCGCGTGGTCACAGACCGGATCCATGTACTTTTGGAAGAAACTGATTTTCCGGATCCATTTCAGTTGGGGTTTAGGCCCAGTTTTGGTACAGAAACTGCTTTGGTTGCCATGCATGATGACCTCTGTTGAGAGCGAGACAAGGGAAACATGTCCCTGTTAATTCTTCTTGACCTCTCAGCAGCTTTCAATACCATTGACCATGGTATCCTTCTGGAGCGAACTAGGGTTGGGTGGCACCACTTTGCTGTAGTTCCAGTCCTACTTGGATGCTTGCTCCCAGAGGGTGTTGCTTGGGGAATGCTTTTCAACCCCGTGGAACGTTCAGTGTGGGGTTCCGCAGGGCTCAATCCTATCCCCTATCCCCACCGCTGGGTGGGGTTATCCGGAGGTTCGTTGTCAGCAGTATGCTGATAACACTCAACTCTATTTATCCTTTACATCTGCAGGTGAGGCAGTGGAAGTGCTGGACCTCTTGCCTCGGTTATGAACTGGATCAGAGCCAACAAACTGAAACTCAGTTCACATAAGGCTGAGGCATTGTTGGTGGTTGTTTCCCTGGACCAGATGGGTGGGAGATTGCCTGCTCTTGATGAAGTTACATTTCCTCTGAAGGAGCAGGTTTGTAGCTTGGGGGTACTCCTTGATCCTTTGCTATCGCTCGAGGCTCAGGTGGCATCAGCTTCGGCTGGTGGCCCAGGTGGACAGGGATAGCCTAACTACTGTTGTCTATGCTCTGGTAACCTTAAGGTTAGATTACCATAATGCATTATACATAGGTCTGCCTCTGAAGACAGTTCGTAAATTTCATCTAGTGCAGAATTCAGTGGCCAGGTTGCTCACCAGAGCAAGACAGTTTAAGCATATTACGCCGATCCTGGTCTTACTGCACTGGCTACCAATTAGTTTCCGGGCCCAATTCAAACTGCTGGTTTTGACCTATAAAGCCTTAAATGGCTCAGGACCGCAACACCTCAAGGACCGCCTCTTTCCATGTGAACCTACCCGGACCCTGAGATCATCTTCTGAGGCCCTTCTTCATGTGCCTCCTCCACAAGAGGTCCAGAGGGTGGCAACACGAGAACAGGGCCTTCTCTGCAGTGGCTCCCTGTCTGTGGAATGCTCTCCCCAGGGATGTTCACCTGGCGCCTTCATTATACACCTTTAGGCACCAGGCAAAGACTTTCCTTTTTAACCAGGCCTTGGTTTGATTTGATTTCCATCCTGTACCCTTTTAAAGTGTGGGTGTTGGTAGCTTCAGTAATGTTAAATTAAAGAAATGGAAATTAAGGTACAAGGAGTCAGAGATAGAATAATGAAACAACTTTATTGTGTTAAAATGAAAATGTACATGATTTGGGTTATAATACATTTGAAATTGGGTAACATGATAAAAAGGAAGATACAATAAGTATTGAAATAAGTTAACAAATTGCAGACGTTATGTATCACAGAGAATGCAGGGTTGGGAGGACGTGGGGAAGTCCAACAGATTTGGAAAAAAGAGTAAGAAAAATTTGTAACCTTTCTTTTTTACTTTTATAATACATTCTTTATTCTTTTTTCTGTATTTTATAAAACCAATAAAAAATATTATAAAAAAAAAATAAAGTGTGGGTGTTGGGGGAGTTATCGGGTTGTTGTTTTCATTTTGATTATATATTTTGTGGTTTTATATTTTGATTTTGTTCTGTGAACCGCCCTGAGACCTCTGGGTATAGGGCGATATATAATTTCAATAAATGATGATGATGATGATGATGATGATGATGATGAAAGGCCCACCCTGCTATGCTGCTAAGTAAAACCATAAGGAGAGCCTGCTGGATCAGGCCAATGGCCCACCTAGACCAGCATCCTGTTCTCACTGTGACCAGCCAGATGCTTGTGCGAAGGCTACAAGCACAATCTGAGCACAAGAGCAACTGGTCACAGCTTGCATGGGGTTTGGGGGCATGAGGAATAGATGAGGTGAAGGATTGGTATCTGAAGCATTTAAACCGGCAATAAGGACAATTCAGGCAGCAAGATTTCTTGGGCCAGTACCAAAGTCATTACTGCTGTGAAGGGGCAATATAGAAAGAGCAGTGTGTGCCTACACTGTGACAGCCCTACCCATTTAGCTTCAATTTCTGCGACCCATGCAGGCTCCCTGCACAATTAAGAGTCCTGGAAAAGAAGGGTTCTGAATCGCACAGGGTGCTTCCACAAATAGAAAAAGGATCCCCACAGCACTAGAACATTTTGATGAATTTCCATGAGGACTTATAAAAATAATAAAAAATCACAAGCTGATGTGGAACTGAACTTCAGATGGGGGGGGGAGAAACCCCAAGAAACTGTAATTGGCATGTTCACACATACACACACAGCTGGAAAAAAATTCATGTTGAACACAACGCCAAATTATACTCTGCCCTAAGCAACAATAATTTGTCATGTATGGACCTTTCGGTTTGTTTTCCTCAATTTAATCCACGGCCCTTCTCTCCCAAAGTGGAGAGCTGCAAGCCGGTTTACAAACAGGAGCAGAACTATTTTCCCATGACACAAACACTACTTCCCTCCACCAGCCCTTAATTGCAAAGGAAGTTTACTGCACTTTTGTCGCTGGTTTAGGCTTGCACTAAGTATTGCACTAAGGGAAAAGTCTGGGGCTTTTCTGTCATTGGCAAGGCCCTAAGGCTCACCGGGCAGGAGTGAGTTTCCTCCACTGCTTCCCCCGCCACAACTTACCGGTGGCCAACTTGAATGGCGGAGCCCTACAAACAACACATCCTCCTTCTGTGAGATAGTTTTAACATAGTACCTCCAGGCTCTACCGTCCCAGAATGCCGTGCGACACCCTGGCAGTAGTTCAGCTGAAGACTAAACATTTGGCTCGCTGACAGCAGAGCTGCCAAGAGTTGGCAACAGGAGACTCAAAGGGAAGCAGCAGGCTGCTAAACCCTTTCACATTTTTAATTAGATCCACACACCCATGTCTTTGAGCTATCATAAATATACAGATGACACAGAGAACATTATTTAGGGGGTAAAACACACACACATGCACACACACACACACACACACACACACACACACACACACATGCGCGCACACACACATTGTGCTGTGGTATCTCTTACCTTATTAAAATAATTTACCTACAGCGAGGTGGGGGAGGAGAGGGAGCCGTGTGACATTTCGCACCGATCGCTGCCTGTGACTACAGTACATTTTACCCTGCCTGCCTTGTATGTATGCAGGTCTCTGGAATAACTGACACCTAGACTTAGGAGCTGCAATAGCATCGCCAGGAGAGGGCATTATCAGCACCAACTCTAATATGTAATTTCCCAGCAGAACGATAGATCCAAGCTTTAAGTATTCTTGAGTGTGTGCCTTGCTACAGTGATATTGTTGTTAATCCTCCTTATTCCCTTTCTCGCTCCTGCTATCCGAACTTTCCCGGAGACACTGAAAGGAATGCAGGGGATTGTATTTTTATTTTATTTTTTAGCTTTCCTCCGGAATCCCTGCTCACACACCTTACCAGATCCTTCCTTTCTTTCTTTTATCTCCTTTCTGCAGAGCTTGCCCTCTCGGAGTTAGTTTCAAGAAGAGAGTGCTTAAAATCAGTAGGGTTTTTGAGTGACCTGTGTGTTAATGTCAATGTGAAACTTCTTAGAACATGACAGTACAGCACAAGCGGCTACAAGCGGCTCCAAATTAAATGTCCTTTGAATTCTAACTGCATTGTCATCTTCTTGTTTTCTCCTTGTTTACTTGGTTTTCAAACCATGCACATTTAATATAGAGCATGTTAGATTGACACTGGAGTTTTTCCTCAATTCAATTAAACATGTGAAACGTATTAAGAATCTGAAGGGAAAATGTTTGTGCGAAGGGAATGTTCTTGCAAAAGTCTCAGGATATTCATGTGTCTAAGTACTGCCAAGTGATAACCCTGCACCCATGAGTGCCTGCAACAGTGTTGGGGAACTTTTGACCTGGAGCTTCCATCAGCCTCAGCCAGCCAACCTCAGGGATGATGGGAGTTGACGTCTAGCAGCATCTAGAGCAGTGTTTCCCAAACTTGGGTCTCCAGCTGTTTTTTGGACTACAACTCCCATCATTCCTAGTTAGCAAGACCAGTGGTGAGGGATGATGGGAATTGTAGTCTGAAAACAGCTGGAGACCCAAGTTTGGGAAACACTGATCTAGATCCATCTCTCTGGCTTATGTGGCCACCGAGCTTTGCCTGAACTGAATTTCAAAGTTACTACAGAAATTCTTCCACAGGCAAAGCATCTCGGTTATATAGTTTCAATAAGGCCAGCAAAATTTCTCAAGCTTGTTTCCTGTATTTCCAGGCAATTGTGTAAAGCAAAATTGCAAGGAAATTTGGTAGCCTTTCCATTAAAGTTACCAGATTTTTTTCAATGAATCCGAGGACACTTTTCAATTTCTTACTAAATAGATGGATTTTGTCAGGGGACTGATTTGTAAATCTGGGGACTATCCCTGGGAAACGGGGACGTCTGATAACCTTATCCTCCATGGACAAAACATTTGGCAATTTTCAAAGTAGGCCAAATGAGTTTTGATAGGAATCATAAACAGTGTGGGGGTTTGGGGGAATTTGAGGGGAGGGGAGGGATACACCCCATCCCTGGTTAGTTGCCAGGTTTGCCTGAAGCAAATTTAAGCACAAACTTGAATGTTCCTCTTAGTGCAAAGCATTCAAATAATCCTGAAAAAACAAAACAAAATTACAACCACCTGCTTGTCCATTTTTTGATGGATACGTTTCAATATTTGCTGTGTGAGTGAGGAAGTAGGCTTAGATCACTCTTGGGGGGGGGGGATATTCCTTGAACTCAGCTGATTGGAGCAATTGCAAGCCTGTGTCCCAGTGACTAGCTTTGTGATCTTTTTTGAGCAGTTATGAGCTACCTTTACTTCTGGAAAGTTTGAGAAATAATATGCAAGGCTCCATTCTTTAGCTTCCAAGTTGACTTCAACGTACTAGTTAGGGTTGTCAATTTTGCACTCACTGTCGAAAAAGAAAAAAAATGCATCACTCCAAAAAGAGGAGAACAGAGGACATTGATAGGCACAGAATTCACAAATGGTGATTTATATTTATAGGTGCTAATGGAGAAATAATTCCTATAATTTAAGGACATAGATAGTGTGTGCTACCCTAGAAGAGAATATCTGTAGGTGAGCAACGTCAAGGTCCCTGCTCTCCGTGTGTGTGTGTGTGTGTGTGTGTGTGTGTGGAGTTCTTTATCTATTACCCCCTTTAAATAAAGTACACCTTCAGAGCACTGTCTTCTGTCATCCTTTCAGAATAGAGGGTTGTCCTCTTTAAAGCAGTATGATGTAGCCCCCATAGCGGTGGTAGATATTTAAAGCCCTAGTGCTGGTAGATAGTTAAAGTTAAGCAGGGTCTTGTCACACCACCCCAATACTTTCCTGCTTCCTTAGACCAGCAGATTGAGTGTTGATCTGCCTCCCGTCCTTTGTGTCAGCAAACAATAGCGCCCTACAGGAAAGGTTGCAGATTTGTGGGGCTACAAATAAAATTAAAGAAGCTCATTTTGTTGTTGCTGCTGCCGCTGTTTTGACCTGGAAAGCTGACATACAGTGTAACCTTGCATCTCCCTTGTTATGAAGTCTTCACATCGCTGTTCTGAACAGAAACCGTAGCTGTATCATCAACCTGCAGCAAGAAAGAGACAAGCACAAAGCATGTTTGTTACTGGGCCCCCCAAGGGGTTGAGTTTTCCTCCTTGTACTTTTCCTAATTTTAAAGAAAATTTAACAAGGAAATGAAATACTTGAAATGCTGGGAGGAAATGAAGGATCACATGCAATCCCGCCTCTGAGCACAAATTTTATAAATAGACACTCTGGCAAACATCAAAGAAATTGCTGCAGAGAGAAACTAACTGATCATGTATATTTTACATTGCCCGTTTATTCTGAACAGAGTTAGCCCCATACTGCCAGTTAACTCTGAAAGAGCAAGTAAAACACTGCCCACTTGGGACATTAGAAAATTCTCTTCTCCTCCCCCCCCCCCCAGACCATATGTATTCTTCCTCCAATCCATTAATTGAACATAGACACACTTTACATAACCTGTATACATAATCTGAAAAACATGGGCAAAATGAATTGACCTAAGCTAATGAAATATTCCTAGAGGCATCTAGAGGTAAGGAAACCAAGGGTACTAATGGGACAAAATAAAGTAGATGAATGTAAGAAAAGTCTTGGTGTTTTTGTTGTTGTTAGTCATTTAGTCATGTCCAACTCTTCGTGACCCCATGGACCAGAGCACGCCAGGCACCTCTGTCTTCCACTGCCTCCCGCAGTTTGGTCAAACTCATGCTGGTAGCTTCAAGAATACTGTCCAACCATCTCGTCCTCTGTTGTCCCCTTCTCCTTGTGCCCTCCATCTTTCCCAACATCAGGGTCTTTTCCAGGGAGTCTTTTCTTCTCATGAGGTGGCCAAAGTATTGGAGCCTCAGCTTCAGGATCTTTCCTTCCAGTGAGCACTCAGGGCTGATTTCCTTAACAATGGATAGGTTTGATCTTCTTGCAGTCCCATGGGACTCTCAAGAGTCTCCTCCAGCACCATAAGTCAAAAGCATCAATTCTTCGGTGATCAGCCTTCTTTATCAAGCCAAAAGCCACTGTAGCCCAGCATCTTGTTCTCACAATTGCTTTTGTTGAACTCGTTCCCAACTTTATGAAACCTTTTTCTTCTGAAAGAACACCGTGAAGTTTGAATGCTCCTTCAGCAAGAGAAATGTGTTTCCCATTCTCCGTTTAGTTACTCATGTTCTCTGGAACCAACATGGCAGTCACATTCTAAACCAGGGATGCCCAACTTCTGCATTCTTGAGGGCCACCCCTATTGCCAGACGAAAAGGAACCAAAAGAGTATTTTGTCATTCAGCCACATGTGGTTTGGCTCTATAGCAGACTCTGTAGAAGTTGCTGAATTCTAACTCCCCTCAACCCCAGTAAGTCAGGGATGGTGGGAGTTGTAGTTCATTGATAAGTGGAGGGCCAAAGGTCCCCCACACCTGCTCAGTAAGAAAGCTCGCACCACCCACATACCCCCTCAACACATTATTTCTCTACCGTTTGGAATGGTGACTGAAAGGAAGATGGATTTCAGACCAAGATGGAGAACTGAGGCAGTGGAGAAAGGCCAAAAGTCAGAAGGAATGCTAAGAGTATAATTAAGTCTTGAAATTGGAGGCAGGGGGACTCTGAGAGCCAGTGTGGTGTAGTGGTTCAGAGCGGTGGATTCGTAATCTGGGGAACCGGGTTCGCGTCTCCGCTCCTCCACCTGCAGCTGCTGGGTGACCTTGGGCCAGTCACACTTCTCTGAAGTCTCTCAGCACCACTCACCTCATAGAGTGTTTGTTGTGGGGGGAGGAAGGGAAAGGAGAATGTTAGCCGCTTTGAGACTCCTTAAAAGGGAGTGAAAGGTGGGATATCAAATCCAAACTCCTCTTCTTCTTCTTCTTCTTCTTCTTCTTCTTCTTCTTCTTCTTCTTCTCATAAATCCTCAGAACCATGCTGGCCAGTTGGTTCCCTTCCACCCCAAAAGGATGCTATGGAAGCAGTCGTTGTTTCAGTCAAGAGATTTCTGAAGTGAAAATTGCATAGGTATTTCCTTAGCCATAAAAAAAATGGAAAGGAAAGGAAACAGGGAAAAGATCTGCCTCTAAATAGTAGATGTCTGTTTCTTATTATTAAAGATGCAAAAACCAGGAGCTAATTTCATTGAGACTAAAACAATTTATCCCTCTGGCTAATCTCTGGCTGGAAGGAAACTGTCTCAGGTGAGTAATGTTACTCAAATGAGTAACATTTCATGCCTTGACCATCATTTGACACAGAGCAAAACAGTAAGCATCTAATTAGTACCATGGAAATCTGGCTCACATATGTGTAAGCGCTGAACTCTTGAAAGAAACCATACTGGTTATGAATCCTTGAAAATAAAATATACAAGACTGAAAGAGGCTCAACTCCTTCTCACTTTTTTATTTTTCTTGAGGGAAATAATCTCCTTTTTCACATTTGTAATGAAAGGGGCAGAGTTTAAGGATAGAGAAGAATTTTGTATAGTTCCACATTTTTCAATGACCTAACCTAATTTGTGTTGGAAATGCAACAGCAGAGATCATTCCATGTGTAAGTAGAGGACTAGCATGTGTGGCTTTGCTTTGTTTCATCTTCATCAGAGATCTCTTCTTGTGTTCCCATGTATAATATGTGTTTTATCTCTCCCCGTGATACTGAGGGAGGAAATCAGACCGTGTCAACATTGGGAGAAGAAAGATGGACAGGTAAGCATTGCCATGTCTCTCTGTCCTTAGTACCTACCCTGGAAAAGTCGAAGAAATAAGCAAAGCAACATAGAAGGCAGCTTTGGCAACTCCACCCAAGCAATCTGGGCAGCTGCCCAGGGCCCTGGCACTGCAAAGGGGCCCACAGGCATCTTTCTGCATGGGCCCTGACACAGCTCCTTCTGTCAGGATGAATGTGAATGACACAGCAGCTCCCAAAGCCAAATGCAAGAACAAAAGTAAATTATCAGCGTGCCCTGAATCTCTGATGCCGTTCCAAATCTTGGACCCCACTGGCAACAGAGGCTGAAATTTTGAAGGTCTTTTCCTCAAGGCCCATGGATTCCTGGAGCTGGGCCTTATAGGAAGGCGGGCAGAGAGGGTAAGGAAATCCAATATGGAATCAATGGAACAGTTACTGCTTCTTCCATCTATGCTAGGACTAAGAGTAACAGATGGACCACACGCTGCATCCAAGACGTCAAGGCCTTTCCTATAGCCACCACAGGGCAACTCACCATCAGCCAGTCATTGTGGATGGAGACTGCAGACCATGAGTTGGCCCAGTCTTGCTTTAAGGGGCCTGGATGCCTAAGGAATGGATTGCTGAACCACCTGTTCAGTGGAATGGTGAGCCAGTCAATTGCAATTCCAGCATCAAAAAATGGCAGGGTAACATGAGAAATTATCATACTGTGTGTCATACACTCAATTTAAAGCAGGAATGGGGAAGCTGTCTCCAGATGTTTTGTTGGATGACTACAACTCCCATCATCCCTGACTATTGGCTGTGCTGGTCGGGGTTGATGGTAGTTGGAGTCCAACAAGATCTGCCTGAAATGCTCCTTTGGATGTTACTTATAGTGGCACAGGAATAGTGTCAACATAACTCTTTCCAGCTTATTGTAACAGTGGTGGAAGTCCATGTTGTGGGGGGTACTCCACTTTCTACATCAGCCTAGACACTTTTGATTACAGTGGTATGAACTTAATTCGCTCCGGAGGTCCGTTTGTAACCCGAAACCATTCTTCACATGAGGCACGCTTTCACTAATGGTGCCTCCCGTTGCTGCTGCACCGCCAGCGCACGACTTCCGCTCGCATCCCAGGGCAAAGTTCACAAAAAGCGGCATCCACTTAGCGGAGCTCGTAATCCGAAGCATTTGTAAGGAGGGCAGTACGTAACAAGAGGCTCCACTGTATTCTTGTCATGCATGGATGTCTGTTGTTTTTGAGCAGTGCGAGAAGTAGTCACATGACAGGCACTCCCATGCCTCTAAAAAAATTGGACCATAGAGTTGGAAGGAACCGTGGGGGCCACCTAGTCCATACCCCATGAATACAGGAATCCTTTTTGCCCAGCGTGGGGCTCAAACACACGACCCTGAGATTCAAGTCCTTTCAACTAGAAGAAGTAGCAATTGGACCTGGAACCTCATACAAGCAAAGCATGTGCTCTACAACTGCAGTTACCAATTATAAGGAAGACCATAAAAAGATCCTGGTGGACCAGGCCAATGGTCCATCTAACCGAACATCCTGTTGTTGCTGTGGCCAGCTGAATGCCTCTGCGAAACCTGCAAGCAGGACCCAAGCACAAGAGCACTCTCCCCTTCCAAAGTTTTCAGCAACTGGTGTTCAAAAGCATCACTGCCCGTGGAGATGGAACACATGGCACATTGATGCACCACCCAGATCTAGTTTCATTCGGCTTCTTGCTGCCTTCCAGAAGGCAACCGGGTTGTTGTATTTATTTGAGCTAGTGACTTTCTTATTCTTTATGAGCCACCTTGTGCTGAACATCACCAGCATGTTTTAAATATTGTAGAGGACAGGGCCAGATTAAGACCTTTACAGGCCTTAAGCACTTAAAGGATTTTGGTGCCCCCACTTATATATCTAATTCAGCCAACATGACTAAGATAAAAATGGTTGGCATTGCGTGGGGGAAAGGGGTGTTGTTACATCTCCTGTGGGTGGGAACCATGAAAGTGTCTTAAAGATTATTTGGAACTTGTATTCCTGCTGTAAAGCACTGAGAAGTTCCTACAGAATGTTTCAGCAGACATTTGCCACTTTCCAGTATTTTTCTTCTGGACTAGGAGGATGAGGAAAAGAAGGTTACTAAAGTCCCTCAGTAAAGGTGACAAAGAGAGAAAGAGAGGAAGAGAGAGGAAGAGAGAGGGAAAAGGCAAATAAATACCATCAGAAGCTGCAGATTACATCCGCTTAAATAAAATAGATAATGTGTGCCCTGAGAGCTGACCTTTACCATACAAAGGAAGGTTATATTTCAGAGCTTATTTCCTTGCTGTGCTTATTTGTATTGAAAGTAATGTCGTTAATGCACAATGAAGGGGGGGGGAGGGAGAGACTTGACTAGCCTCAGTATTTACTGCATTTCTGTTCTCAGAAAATGCTCCGAAATGCCACCGTGATAGCGAAGGTGGCTGAGGTGACTGTTCCCCCTGGAAAGGGGGAGAGTTTTCCAGGTGAAAACATGCATTTTCTCCCCTGAAAAGTTGCTGGTGTTTCAGACTACCTTTTATTCTGTATCACCTTGACTTTTGCACTGTGTTTTCAGCACAAACGCCCCCGCTCCCAGTTTGGACTGACAGCAAAAAGTTGTTCCTCCAGTGCTCTCCTAGACCAGACTTATTTATTCTCATTAATTATTATTTCCATTTGTGTGCCACTTTTCCAACCCGCACCCCACTGAAAGAAGCAGCTCACAACACAACCGTAATAAATGGATAATTACAATTGCAGTCTAATGCTAATTCCTAATATGACGATCCAGATAAAGAACTCATTTTGGTAATATGGACATGAAAGCATTCTAAAAGAATATTAAATTGTTCAGGTCCACGACTGCACCATAAAGAGACTGGTTGAGAATAGACCATCAATCATTAAAACACATCAATTGATATCAGTTCATTAAAATATATAAACCAGAATCAGATATGATAAACATTTCCAGAGGAGTCAGATTTTATAACCAGCAACCAGCTGGTTATGACAATAATATAACTTGACTCAGTTGGCAGAGCATGAGGCTCTTAATCTCAGGGTCTGAGACTCACACTGGGCAAAAGATTCCTGAATTGCAGGGGCCTGGACATCATGGTCCTTTCTAACTCTAGGTTCTATACCCCAAGAATACTTAGCATTTGCATAGCACCTATCCTGAACTTTAAATGTGCTTCCCTATCAGCAATCTGTACAACTGTGTAAGGTAAACCAGTTTATCTTCCCCATCTTCGAGGTGAGAGAGTAGAGGCAGAGACAAAAATAATTGTGCTTGCCTATGTTGTGGTTCCTTCCAGGACCGTCTTTACCCAGGGTGCGAGGGGTGCGGGACACCCGGGCTCCAGATTCTAGGGGGCGCCAGGCACTCACCGCTGAAGCCTCCTAAGCTCTTAACTATATACCTGTTATGAAATAATAAATAATTTTGATCAAGCTAGAAGAACAAAATGCATATATACAGTGGTACCTCAGGTTACATACACTTCAGGTTACAGACTCCGCTAATCCAGAAATAGTACCTCGGGTTAAAAACTTTGCTTCAGGGTGAGAACAGAAATCATGTTCCGGCGGGGCAGCGGCAGCAGGAGGCCTCATTAGCTAAAGTGGTGCTTCAGGTTACGAACAGTTTCAGGTTAAGAACAGGCCTCCAGAACGAATTAAGCACTTAACCCGAGGTAACACTGTACCTAGGTATTACCAAAATGTTTACCTACTGTTTCACTAAAGGACTTTCGACTTTGTGTGCTCATTTACCAAAGATGTGCCGTGCCAGCGGTGGTGCTTCTCATTGACAATGGTGGCACGTGTCAGACTCAACAACGGAGCTTGTCATTCACAACAGCGCCATGCACGCGAAATTGGGGGCGCATCTTTGCACCCTGGCGGCACATATGCTAAAGACAGTGCTGATTCCTTCACACTCTTAGCTACTTTTATACAGGGCAAAGTATCCTCTGGCACACCCTATCCTAAACGGGTCGGCCCCTGCATATGGATTTCTCTGGCAGGTAGGTATGAGCTGCCCTGTTAAGTGCCCCCCAGTACCCCACTCCTCTGGGAACTGCAGGATATATAAAATGGCAGCTGGCAGACCCAGCCCAATGGGTAGGGGAGGGATTGCATACACCCCCAAATTGGAAAGCACCCCAATGAAAACACCTCTGTCCCCACGCTCCCCACAACCAGATATTTTATTTTGAAATCCACACCCAGTGAATAGCCTTGCTAAACGGAAGACGCTGGTCATTCAGTAGGGAGAGGAAATCCAAGTTGCTCACTTCAGAGGCTGGGTCCCTTTCCTGCTCATTAAGTGGCTGGAGCATGGAATGCGCAGCTCTTTCACCAAGTCCTCCACTGCGGTGCCCTCTGGACACTGCATATTACCAGGTCTCCTCTGGTGGTTTCAGCACTGTGTATTATTTGAGGGTAAGCTAATCCCACAGCAATTCATCTCCGTCCAGGTATGCGCATACCTCTTTCCCACATAAAGGCATCTGAGTAGCTCTTTGAAGTCATTACTGACCCTCAGGGGGCAGAGGAAGGCCCTGCTGCGCTGTTTGTGCTTTTTCATAATGTATTAAATGTTCCCGATCATTTCCTTTGTGCGGCCAAAGACATAATGAAGCTCGAGGCTGGGTTCATCTGCGGAATTCTGCCTTCTGCCTTTACAAGTGAAGAAGCACAGCTGGCAGGAGGAAAGAGAGAGAGGGGTCCAGAAAGGAAGGATGCTAGGCGATAGGATGGACCAGGAGCTGGAGAAAGGGGGCAACTGGACTCATTATCGGTGCCCCCCTTCTCCACGAGATAGCCTGTGACATGTTACAAAAGCATCCAAGCCACCGAAAGTGGTTGTCAGATTGTTTTAGAGATCAGGAGTGGCATCTGAAATTGGCCTGCATTGCAGGGGAACAAAATGTGACATCAAACTAAGCCTGTGTACGCAGCCCTGCTTGACTGCATAGGGGTCTTGTGTTGGGGAGAGGAGAAACGTGAGCTGTCTTTATAGATTGGAAGTACTTTCCCTGCACCACTTCCAGGTTCCTTGTCACTCATAATATCCGATGAAATGCTTCATGAACCAATCATGCAGCTGCCCTGAAAATCTTCCAGAGGAGCTGTCAAACACCCTATTAACACACTTACTGACACTGGCCACAGATGACTGTCTTTCTAACATGCCAGACTCAAAGTATAAATAGTTTTGTTGTAGGATTTACTCAGCACAATTGAATATTAAAGCCCTAAATAAATAATGCCACATTTTTACTTTAAAACATTAAAAATGAAAATCTGTATGGGCTCAGCTCGGGATAATTCTTTCATTTAGCCAGAAGATTTAGACATGTCTTGATTGTTCACATCTAGTTGTGGGGAGCAGAATGGATGTTGCACACCCACATAATATAAACTCCGGTTTTTAGATGACTCCAGCACAAACTTTTTTCACATAGCCAAACTACTAATAGTCACTTCTCCTGAAGCAGCCACACTAATCTTTAATATTCCATGACCAATCCTTCTCCCCCAGAAGTCGTGATATTTATGAACATCCCATGACACCACAGCACCTCAGCCTGTCATTGTTAGTCATTCTGCCATTCTTTAGAAGAAAGTTTAAGTTGTAAACACACAGGGGCACTGCTGTTTGACAGGCACCATTTCAGTATAGGACTCCTTTCATTTTAGAGGGAATTAGGAGAATTTTCACACCAAAGCTAATAGGTGCAATAACAATTGAGGGGGAAAAGAATATTGAGTTAAAATTTAAATTATGCTGTAATCCTATACTTTCTTGGGGGGAAATTCTGTTGAAATCAGTGTTACGCATTTCAGGATGAAGGAATGTGGTTAATAACATAGCGTTGATATGAAATATAGAAATGTTTTGATTGGTAAATGTGTAATATGGGAGACAGAGCTCCCCCCATCCCGCTAATCAGAATTTAGTTCTCACATCCTTTCTTTTTTAATAATTTTTATTAATTTTGGAAATGTATAATTGAAATTAATTATGATTTGATATAATTTGATACTGTAATAATGTGGCCCGCATTGCAGTGTTATTAATGAAAAATAATAATTCTCACATTCTGTGCCTCCGTCCCCCAAATGTATTTCTAGGTGCCCTCGTTGTTTTGAACGGAAGCTTTTCAATCGCCATCCCCTCCATTTTGTAACTACATTTAAAGTTAATAGTAGCCTTCAGTCCAACCGAACCAGGGCACACAATAATGATTCCATGCAAGTAAAAATTCTAAGCAAATGTGGGGCTTCCTTGCTAGGTGAAACACCTGGAGATCATGAGGGGAACAAAGAGACTTTCAGTTGATTGTCAGCATTTTCCAGTGAGGTTAAAAAATGTGACATGATGGTTGCCTAAGGTTTCGTGTTAAAGCAGGGCTGAGGAGAAGCTGTGGAACTCCAGATGTTGTTAGACTCCAACTCCCATCAGCCCCAGTCAGCATGGCCAGTGGCCAGGGATGATGGGAGTTGTAGTGAAGGACCACAGTGTTCCCACCCTAACTAGAATTTTGAGGTTCTTCTTCAAGTGAGTCATCTGACAAAGCAGAATAATTTCTAACTCTCTATTAATATTAGGCAGCAAGACACCTTCATTGCACTGTTTCTGGCACCCGTTGAAAGCTTTTTTGTTTTGTTTAGACAACCCTGCCCAGCTGTATGTGTGTATATAGTTTACTATTTTCAATGTCTGTTTTTAATGAATATTTTATATTAGCTTATGTAAACAAGCTTCCTTTTTTATTAACTGCAATAAAAATCCTGCAAAATAAATAAAATATAAGTGCCTCCCCTAATTCACCACCAAAGTAGTGTTGGATTTGGGGAGGGGCATGGCCAACTCAACATTAAATAAAACTGCAGAACTTTCTCATCCCAAAATAAACAGACAAACTGTTGGTCTTTCATATTTTTTTCCTGAGTAAGTCTTCAGGCTTACTGGGGCTGCGCGCACAGCCACCCATTTAAAACACATTTTGCCCCCAAATAATTTACAGAGCTACAATCTTGTGATTCTCTAAGAGCTGGATGAGATGTCAATGTGCCTTAACTGTATTGTGTGTACGCAGCCTGGGACTGAAATGAATCCATGGAGGCAGTTGCAGAGAAAATTGTGAACTCTAGCCAAGTGACTCCAGAATTATATTTCTTCCCCTCAACTCTCCTGTTGTTTATTTTACTAGGGGGCAAATGAAGTACACAAGTGCTTAAGCCACAAGAAGGCATTCATTTCACATCTCCCCCCCCCTCAAGATCCAATTTATTCTATTACTAAATAGTGCCAAAGGTAATGTATTTAAAAGAGATGTTGAAGTGATCAGGTTAAAATTTATGTTCACTAAAGGAAAGAGGTGGCTTAATTGAATTGGCGCACTTAACTCATTAACCCTTTGCCTCTAGGACTAATAAGGATGAACTCCTCGTTGCTAATAATCACAAAGGTACAAAGTTGCGCTTTTCATCCCTGCTTGGAAAAAAAGCGAGAGGGAGGGGAGGAGGCATAAAAGGGAGGGAGGGAGGGAGAGAGTGAGAATATGCTCAGCCGGATGGACTTTGCTTGCTTGTAAAATCTTGAAATGAATTTCATTAATATGAATTCTTCCCATTTGAAGTGCAAGTATATTGAGGAAGTTGGTACCTTTCCTGGCAGCCTAAATGCATTGCCAGCCACAGAAGTTGTGTACCCCATGCTGGTTTCTCTGGCTCCACCAGTTGCATGCCCTCCAACATTTCTCTGATGAAAATAGGGATGTCCTATTCCGCAATCATCATCATCATCCTTTTATTATTTATATTCCACCCATCTGGTTGCCCCAGCCGCTCAGGGTGGCTTTCAACATATATAAAACCATAATAAAACAATAAAATTAAAAAGCTTCCCTATACAGAGCTTCCCTATACAGACCAAACCTAGACAGCATCTTAAAAAGCAGAGACATCACCTTGCCAACAAAGGTCCGTATAGTTAAAGCTATGGTTTTCCCAGTAGTGATGCATGGAAGTGAGAGCTGGACCATAAAGATGGCTGATCGCCGAAGAATTGATGCTTTTGAATTATGGTGCTGGAGGAGACTCTTGACCGTCCCATGGGCTGCAAGAAGATCAAACCTATCCATTCTGAAGGAAATCAGCCCTGAGTGCTCACTGGAAGGACAGATCTTGAAGCTGAGGCTCCAATACTTTGGCCACCTCATTATAAGAGAAGACTCCTTGGAAAAGACCCTGATGTTGGGAAAGATCGAGGGCACAAGGATAAGGGGATGACAGAGGATGAGATGGTTGGACAGTGGTCCCGAAGCTACCAGCATGAGTTTGACCAAACTGCAGGAGGCAGTGGAAGACAGGGGTGTCTGGCATGCTCTGGTCCATGGGGTCACAAAGAGTCGGACACAACTAAACGACTAAACAACAACAACATACAGAGATGTGGTATAGTTTTTTATTGCCTTGGCTCGGGGGTTGCATAAGTCCATACCCTCCAACACTTCTCCTATGAAAATAGGGATGTCCTAAGGTAAAGCAGGACAATCCAGGATCCAGAAATGGGAATAGCTTCTGTAAATCCTTGACTGTACCTGCAAAATAGAGACACATGGAGGGTCAACAGCTGTGATGTGGACATGCAGGGACAGCCAAGCACTGACATGGAATGAAATCACTGGTACATAGATAAGTGGGACCTGCCACACCATGCACTTTAAGGGCATTGCTCCCCCCAAAGCATCCTGGGAACTGTGGTTTACTCCTCAAAGAGATAAAATTCCAAGTACCGTTAACAAACCACAGTTCCCAGGATTCTCTGGGGAAAGCCGGCTTTTAAGAAGTTTAATCAGGACATTCTTCCCCAATGTGGTGAGATGTATTGGGTTCTCCCCCCCTTAAATTATGATAATTATTTCTAAATTGGCATCTAGTCACATAAATTAGCATATGCAAATTGGTGTCCTCTTTCAGCCTCCATTTCTAGTGATGTATTTGCACTCCTTTTTTGGCAGTGTGGAGATTCAACTTTGATATAAATAACATTGCAAAAATAAAAGACGCCAGTACCTCTGCTAAATCTTGCCCTCATCATATCTTGCTCTGTCAATCTCTGGTTTTTAGCAGAGCACCTAATATTTCCGAAGATGCTTTCTACCTGCTAGTATCTCTCCTGCGCCTGACTTACTTTCTGAAGATTCTCTAATTATATTTCCTTAAATCAACCTTTAGCCTGTCCCAATGCTCAAACGGCTAAGCTGTCACAATTAATGCTCCTTTCAAAGGGCATCAAATAAAAAACTTTGCTTCCTGACAAAAAGGGGAAAAATCTATAAGATGAAACCAAAATGTATTCCATTAGAGAGCTACAGAGAGAATGAACTCCAATTAAGCTGGACTTAGAGATCAAATTCGCATTTGGTAGGTCAAGTTGAAAATCAGGATATTTTCTCTTCATTCAAAACTGATTTATGAAAAGTCTGAGATTCAGTGTCCCCAAAATGTTGGTCTTTGGGGGGAAGTAATTTACGGCCAAACTACAGTTGACATTGGCAGGGCAATTCAATACATGGCTACTCAGAAGTAAATCCTGTGGAGTTCAACAAAGTTTGCTCCTAACCTAAACAATCTGAAGTTGTGTCTTCTCTTTTTTTAAGAAAGTAAAATAGCATCTGCTGCTATCAGCCTCAAATCAGAATTGGGGCTTTAACCCTTTCCTATACACTATGTTCCCAACAATTTTTATATTTGGCTGTCTGCATGGGGGTGGGGGGAGGGGGAGGACTTTTGTCAGAACTGCAGCGCAGGAAGGAAGGATTAACAGTCGTCTTCTTCTTTCTCTGGCGATCACTCGTAGCCAAGTAAGATTGTCTTCCATGAACACAGTCTTAACAGTGAGTTTGTAAGTGACTGTGGAGGCCAATTCTGGATCCACACATCCTTCCACAGTGGGGACATTGGTTTCTGGGCGGGAGTTGATCACAGTGTGGATTTGCCAAGTGTGCCTTCCTCTTAGCACATTTCTCCCTTGCGTCCTGAGTTCGAGTGACACCTTTGGTAAAGGCTGCTCTCCATCTGGAGCGCTCACAGGCCAGTCTTGCCCAGTTGTCAGTGTTTATACTACATTTTTTTTTAGATTTGCCTTGAGACAGTCTTTAAACCTGGTTAAGAGCGGTGGACTCGTAATCTGGTGAACCGGATTTGATTCCCTGCTCCTCCACATACAGCTGCTGGGTGACCTTGGGCTAGTCACACTTCTCTGAAGTCTCTCAGCCCCACTCACCTCCCAGAGTGTTTGTTGTGGGGGAGGAAGGGAAAGGAGATTGTTGGCTGCTCTGAGACTCCTTAGGGTAGTGATAAAGCGGGATATCAAATCCAAACTCCTCCTCCTCCTCTTGTTGTTGTTGTTGTTGTTGTTGTTGTTGTTGTTGTTGTTCTTGTTCTTCTTCTTCTTCTTCTTCTTCTTCTTCTTCTTCTTCTTCTTCTTCTTCTTCTTCTTCTTCTTTCCCTGCTTCAGAAATTCTGAAGAAGTTTTTGTATACCCTGTTGGAAGTCTTCCAGAGTGGCTGGGGCAACCCAGTCAGATGGGCAGGGTACAAAACAATTATGCTGCTGCTGCTGCTATGAGATCGCTGGCCACAGAAGCAAAGAGGAGAAGAGTCCACATGGGATGACAATATACAGCTGGCTGTTTGCGTTACAGGTTTCCTGCCCAACCAATCTGCTGCAGGTCCCTAGAAGAGGCATGGGAAATGCATTGGAGTTGCTGAACTACAACTCCCATTATCACCGGCCACTTGCTTTCCAGGGCTGATGGGAGCTGTACTTTGGGCACATCTGGATGGCTACAGGTCCCCACACCTGCCCTAGAGCTTCAGGGGTTATGGGCTAGATGTGCTTGACGCTATTCTCGGTGTTTCATTCAAGCGAAAGTTTCCACAAATCTACGAGGCAGCAATATAAACACAAAGGTGTTGCCTGCTTGCTGGGAAAATATGTGGTCTTTCTTTTCAATTGAGAAAGAGGATTTGCACGTTTGCAGTAGGCCCTGTTGAGCCCGAGTCTCTCGCATCAGATCTACTTCCCCTTGCCAATCTCTGTAATAAACACAGGGGGGGCCCTTCAGCATCATTATTATCATCACCTTGTTATTGCTGCTTCCTCTCCCCACCACCACCACCCCAGAACATTATGATATATTACCCCATTTCAGTGCAGTTTATGTTATTACATAAGTACTTCAAATGACAAACTCAAGCATACCGGGGTATCCCTGCAAAGCGCCTCGTAAACCGTAAATCATCTTAGGATAATTTGGAGCCTTGAAAAGATTCAAAGGTTTCAGAGTGGCTCAAAAATATAACTTTCCACTCTGCATGCTTTACACGACACCACCTTGGTTCGGCAATGTAGAAAGAGCAAAGATCGTCAACATATCGAAGAACTGTCGATCACGTCCATTTCTCATCATGTTTAATTTTTTATTTCCATGGCTCATACGAAGCTGCCTTATACCACTGGTCAGACCATTGGTCCACCTGGCTCAATACTGTCTACACTGGCTGGCAGCATCTCTTGAGGGTTTCCGACACACAACTTTCCCAGTTCTCTGTGGAGATGTCTGGGATTGAACCTGACTGGTATTACTACAGACTATGTTTGGGGGGGGGTATCTCCTAAACCCTCAAAATTAATAAATGCTAGGGTTTTGATTATTTGGGATGTGAAGGGGGGAATATAAGCTGCAGAGGAATTCCTGGGCTAGCTTATGCTAAAATGACCTGGCTAAGCTAGGGCCTTTCCCAGTAGTGATGTATGGAAGTGAGAGCTGGACCATAAAGAAGGCTGATCGCCAAAGAATTGATGCTTTTGAATTATGGTGCTGGAGGAGACTCTTGAGAGTCCCATGAACTGCAAGAAGATCAAACCTATCCATTCTTATGGAAATCAGCCCTGAGTGCTCACTGGAAGGACAGATCCTGAAGCTGAGGCTCCAATACTTTGGCCACCTCATGAGAAGAGAAGACTCCCTGGAAAAGACCCTGATGGTAGGAAAGATGGAGGGCACAAGGAGAAGGGGACGACAGAGGACGAGGTGTTCTCGAAGCTACCAGCATGACTTTGACCAAACTGCGGGAGGCAGTGGAAGACAGAAGTGCCTGGTGTGCTCTGGTCCATGGGGTCACGAAGAGTCGGACACGACTAAACGACTAAACAACAAAGCTAGGGCCATTAAGGTAAAGTTACCAGATGTCCCCGTTTCTCAGGGACAGTCCCCGGATTTACAAATCAGTCCCCATACAAAATCCATTGACGTTGAAAAGTGTCCCTGGATTCATTGAAAAAAATCTGGTAACCTTACATTAAGGAACAATAAAAGGCCATTGAGGGACATTGGCAAAGCAGGAGAACTATGCTTCCCAGGAAGCCACCATCTTCTGCTTTGACACTGGATAAGGTATTACCCAACTCTTGGGTGTGCAGCGTGACCTGATCTGTCTTCCTCATGGCGAACTAATGAGGATGCTCAGGTGAGTGGTAGGCAGGATGGTTAAAGCTGCAACCCTAAACACTTAGCAGGGCAGCCTTTGCTAATTTGGGATCCTCCTGACATTTTGGACCACAACCCCCATGAGTTCCAGCCATGCTGCTCATGGGAGTTGTAGTCCAACAATATCTGGAGGGCACCAGGTTGGCTGTACTAGGGAGTACACCCTGTTGGAGACAGTGTGGCTTCCTTCCAAATAATCATACACAAAACTGCACAATAAATACAACAACTTGTACTGCAAGGTTGCACTTGTGGCCTCAGATTTCCAAAGGAGATTTCTCTGAATGTCACTAAAAGAAATGCATTGTTCTCTTTCTCACTTCCTTTTTCTATATGCATTTCTGTCAAGGGCCACTTAGTTTTTCAGTATTTTGCACCAAGAATCGGGAGGAAATCTCTTTTCCATTGAAATGCTAATGGGAGAGTAAACTGTATAATAAGACTGCATCCCCTTTGGGCTCACGTATAATTTACACATAAAATGAAACAGCACATGCCCTTGTTTCCTAGCAAATTTGTTTAATTATCTTTCTTTAAAAGCTTTCTTTTTTTCAATTAATTTTCAATATCTTTTTTTTAAAAGGAATACAAAATGTCCATATACCTGATAATTAAATAATGTTTGGGGAATAATTAAATTATCTAATAAAGGAAATTTGTCCGGCTATGTAACATAACTAACACTGTGCAATGCTTTTGCTAATATCGCCTCATCACGAAAGAGTGTTAACAAAAAACAAAACAAAAAAGCACCCTCCCAGTGTTCTGGATTTCAGTCTAGCAGAGACTGTGCTGAAACTATGAAGTTTCTTCTGCCACAGTACTGGAATGAGAGAAGACCCTGCTTGCTGAAAGTCTCCCTTTCACCACTGATATTAGTTGCCAAAGTAAGGGGACCGTTGGTTTATATAGCCCTATTCAGTTGCTCTTTCTTGCAGTTAGAATCCCATCGGGGTAGATTGGGGCTCAGCTTGGTGGTCACACCTGTGCTACCATACATCTCCTGCAAGCCCCGCCCACCATTCTTCAGGTGGAAGTTCTGAAGCAGGGACATGAGCTGCTTCCCACGCGATTTAGAATCCTGGGGAACCAGAGTTCCATTGCATGCAGGGAATCTAACTTTGGCCACATTCACACCATACATTGAAAGCACTATGATGCCACTTTATACAGTCCTGGCCTCCCCACCCCCCCAAAGAATTCTGGGAGCTGTAGTTTGTGCTGAGAGTTGCTAGGAGACCCCTTTTTCATTCACAGAGCTACAATTGCAGAGTGGTTTAACAATCAACCCCTCTTCCCAGGAAACTCTAGGAACTAATTCTGGGAGTGGAAGATGCCTCAACAACTCTCAGCATCTTTAACCAACTGCAGCCCCCAGAATTCTTATGGGGGAGTTCGTGGCCATACAAAATGGCATCATAGTGCTTTAAATGTTGGCATGAATGTGGTCATTGACTCTTCTCTACAGACCTTCTTATGGAGGGGTGCAGGGTGGGACCAGCAGGGCATCTGTCAGCAGAACTTTTTACAGCATGGGTGGGGAATGGTGGCCCTCCAAATGTTGTAATACATCATCTTCCACCAGCCCCTTGTAACATGGCCAATGGACATAGATTATGGAATGTCTTGGGGGTAGTACCTCTGGTGGGGGACACGCCGTGCTCCTTCTGAGGTAGTATGTCCACCTTTTGTCCTCACCCTGCACACAGATCTCACTGTGGCTCCTAGAAGTTGTCAGCATGTGACAGCAGCCACACAAATGGATTTGACTGGCAGGCTAAACCAAGTGAAGGTAGTTGATGGGTCTCAAACCCTTGATGATTTAGGTGCCTGTCAACCTGGGAAGATAGTCCATAGAGAAGGAAAACGCCACTGCCTTGTAGGATATCTTCAGAAGAAGAAGAGGCCAAGGAGTAAACCCTGGAGTGTTGTCCCTAAGATGGTTAGATAGGGCCTGCAGCCAAGCTGGTGCCAAATGTATTGCTCTGTTTTCCTTTGGGCCACATCAGCAAGGCCAAGAGGGAGTCTTGTTGTCTGGGCAGCCTAGGACCTCCACACACACTGCCAATGGTTATGACTTGGGTGCTGCTAATGCAGTGATTTAACTTCACCCCCAGAGGCACACTCCATTGTCTTTCGAGACAGACAGATGCTAACAGTCCAACAATATCTGGAAGGCCACAGGTTCCCCATTTGGCCAATGAGAGGCTTGAGAAACAATGGTGCCTCAAATGGGCTTGTGAAATGGGCAGAGGGAGAAAGAGAGGGATTTCACTCAGACCTGGTTATAACCCTGGGAAGAAATGTTTCGTCATTCCAATGAAGGGTCAAGTTACTGGATTTTGTACCAGAAGAAGCTACCAGATAGTCTTCAAAGGCAGCTCTTCATACAGCAGGACTTGAAACTGACTATTGTAGTAGTCAGTTTCATGTGCTTTGCTGCCAGACATACCATACAAGGCACATTGCAGTGCTGATGGAAATGGGCAGTGTATGCAGTCCAGTTTCAAAGGAGACCTTAGATAGTCAGGGGAGCTGCAAGCACAACGTCAAGTATGTTAATAATACTAGCATTTAATGTGGTTGGGAAACCATTGGCGACTAATGTGCTGTGCAGGAAATGACAGGCAATATCTCTAGCAACTTAATTGTACTAGGGAGCCTGGCAAAGGGTAAACACAACAGCAATAATGTCTCAAAAATAAATATAGCTGTTGCGTTTGTAAGGGAAGCTTCATTTAATCGTTAAGAGATTAGATGTTCACAGCAGTGCATGAAATACAATCGGGTAATTAGGGGCTGAACTTCAAAAGTTTATATTGTTCCAGATGACATATGCTGCATGTGTTTATGTATGTGTGCACTGGGCTCAGAAGCAGGGTCCTTTGTTTTTTGCCAGGTTTTCAGAGAGTGTGAACAAAGTAAAGAGTCCATGATTAAATGGGCTTCGGTCAAGCTTGAACAACTTGTGAGCCATCAAGCTGAGTGTCACCCAGAAACCATGCACTGTGGTGTGCTGATCTTTGACAATACTCTGCCATGTTGTTGTTGTTTATAGTTCCAAGCAGCAAAAACAAGATGTTTGTTGAACATTCCGGGCCACTGTAAGCACATGAAATGTCTGCTGGATTAGACTAACGAAGATCAAGCTAAATCCCCATTCTCTTTCCTGTATTGGCCTCTTTGAAGCTTACAAGCAAGTCATGAAACAAGGCCCTTCCACTGCTTGATTGATTCACCCCGAACAGTAGGTGTGTAAAGGTATACTGCCACTAGATTTGGAGGGTCTATTTAGCTATTCAGCTCGATGACTCACCTATGACCCAGGGAATACCCAAAAGCTCAATTTATTTAGAATGCAGGTCTCACTCATTTGCCCTATTTATAGAATCATTGAATTGTAGAGTTGGAAGAGACCACAAGAACCATCTGGTCCAACCACCTGCAATGTAGGAACCTTTTGCCCAATGTGGGACTCAAACCCACAACCCTGAGATTAAGAGTCTCATGCTCTATCCTTATGGTTTCCCATGTTTGTTGCCAACCCCTCCATGTGCACCCACCTCCGTGCCAGATCAGATGTTTGATATGACACTGTAAGTGTTGCTTTTTAGATTTCTCCACTCATTCTCTGAAGAACTGCATTAGCTCCTAACACCTAAGGTGGCCCTGAATTCTCTATGTCACATCCATTTCCCGATAGCCTGGGGATAAGGCTTTTCCATTGGCAATTACAGTGACGGGGTGCCAGTGGCCCTCCAGATGTTGTTAGACTCCCATCATCCCATCATCCCTGCCCATTTGCCATGATGGCTGGGAGATTGAGTCCATTTGTTCCTCATCTCTGAGCTACCAGATGTACAGCTAGATATTTTTCCAGAGCCTTCTCCATAAGGCAAGAATGGGGAACTTGATCTGATTGGCTGTCCAAATACTTCCTTCCCCTACCCACCCTTTGGGCTAATTTTGACCAGTAGGTGGGGTCACTCAACTGTCAATCACCTGACATCTTTAAGGCATCAGGTGACATATTGAAGCTAAGCCCTTTTGAAGGCCAGCTGTCAGCTGGAAGATACAATTGAATACAAACTGCTTGCAAATAGATTTTTATGTGCAGGGGGAGTACATCTTGTCCATAAATATGCACATGCACATCTCTCTCTCTCTCTCTCTCTCTCTCTATATATATATATATATGGATCTTGAGTATTAAAACAGACCACAGAAATGTAATTAAATACACTAGGGTCATCATGGCACAACTTTACCAAGTCAAACAAGTATGTTCACCAATAATATATAAAGAGTCCGAGCTGCACAATCCTTACTATTCTTTCAAATCTATGACTGTTTTTACTATTACCCATATATCTGGAGACTGTGGATATATTTTTAATTTTTCATTATTAATAAATTCTCTGTTTAAAATGGGTTTTAACCATGGCCTAAAAAAATTGAAAATAACATAAAATGCAAGGACAGCTAATCTATTGAAGCTTCCCAAAGGTGGTTTCATGGTGAACTATTCATTAGCAATCCCAACTTGTGTTAAAAATAAAATACTTTAAAGTATTTTGGCTCTGAGAGCAATGTTACATTAAAAGTCCATCTAAATGTAATCATTTTTATTAGCTCCCATAAAAATTAAATTTCCTCCATAGGTGAACTTAACCATCAAAGCACAAATGGCTAATTTAGCTTCCTCTTCAGAAACCAAGGTTTCAATCCTACACTATCTTAGCTGGAGGTAAGCCTCACTGAAACCAGTGGGACTTACTTCTGAGTAGACATTAGTAGGTTTGTGTTGTAAAACACTGTGGATTTTGAGAAGTATTGCTTATTTAAGGCTTTTGACTCTGGGTGATGAATAGAAATGAATAGGTTCCTTTTTTAATCATACACAAAGTGAACCAGCTTTCAAAGCAATAAATATGAAGATACATAACTATAAAGATTTACAGATAGCACAGAAGTCATCTGTGAATTCCGCATCCATCATGGAAAGGCTTCTTTAATTCAAGTTTTCAGAGGATTGTGAAACCATTATTTGAGTTAGGTCGCATTCCTAACTCCACTTATCTAGGAGTAAGCCCCAATGATTTCCATAGGACTTACTTCTGAGTAGTCATGGTTAACATTGTGCTGTTAGCTACCAACCCATATTTATATTTAATCGCATTTATATTCTACGTTTTCTCCTAAGGAGCTCTAAGTGCCATATATGGTTCTCCACTGCCTCATTTAATCCCCACAATGACAACCCTGTGAAGTAGGTAAGTCTGAGAGGCAGTTCCTGACCCAAGGACATTCCAGTGAGCTTCATGGCCCAGTAAGAATTCAAACCCTGGTCTCCCGAATGCGAATCAAACACTCTAACCACTATTCCACACATGGAGCTATAAGCCATATTTAGCCAGCACAGCTAGACTGCAGAACAAACCTCTGTGATAATACCTGCAGTGTTTCTTCTAAAGTGTCGTTGTATTATTTATTTATTTATTTATTTATTTATTCATTCATTCATACATACATACATGCATGCATTCCCCGCCGATCTGGCTTGGTTTTCCCAGCCACTCTGGGCAGCTACCAACAGAATATTAAAAACACGATAAAACATCATTTAAAACTTCCCTAAACAGGCATGCCTTCCGATGTCTTCTAAAAGTCACATAGTTGTTTATTTCCTTGACATCTTATGGGAGGGTGTTCCACAGGGAGGGCCCCACCACCAAGAAGGCCCTCTGCCTGGCTCCCTGTAATCTCACTTCTCGCAGAGAAAGAACCGCCAGAAGGCCCTCAGAGCTGGACCTCAGTGTCCAGGCTGAACGATGGGGATGGAGACGCTCCCTCAGGTATACTGGTCTGAGGCCGTTTATGGCTTTAAAGATCAGCACCAACACTTTGAATTGTGCTTGGAAACGTACTGGGAGCCAATGTAGGTCATATATATATATATATATATATATATATATATATATATATATATATCTAAACCTGTGACAGGACATCACTATACAGCAGCTTTGGTCCAGTATGAGGCCAGGCAAATGTGTGTCTTAATGATATCTCAGCTCTCAGTAAATTGTTCATATTGTTATGGGGGGGTCTAGCAGTAAAACCAAGAAATGGGGAACCAGTGGTCCTCCAGATGTTGTTGACTCTAGTGGTCGGGGGTCATGGGAGTGGAGTCCAAAGTATTACACTATAGCAGCACCCACCCCAAATTCTCTGCTTGTTGCACAAGCTGAAGACCATGTTTTTTAAAAAATCACTTTCCTCTTCATGTGGTCATTTCATCATAATTCCAAGCCAACTAAATGAGAAGAAGCTGCAGGCATGCAGAAACATCAATTTATCTTTAAGCCAGGGGTAGCTCACCTGTGATATTCCAGATGTTGAGTTTCAAGTCTTATCAGCCCCTAATTGTCTAATTGTCAGGGAGAATGGGTGTTAGAAGTCAGTCACCGCTTTTGACCAAGGGGTCAGAAGTTAGTCACCGCTTTTGAAAGGGTACCAGTCATTTTGAGTTTAGCAAAGCACCCTAACTATACTCTGGAAAAGAAGAGAAAAGAAAAGAAAAGAAAAGAGAGAGAAGGAGTGATGATGTTTGCAACAAATAACAAGCAACTCGAATGTATGCATCTGAGCACAGTTGGTAGTTGGAACGCTCTGATGTATATGTCAGCAGAATACAGGCTCGAAACACAAGGGATGAGCCAATGTAATTGCCTTTTGCTGTGATCTCTTGGTTTTTCAGTTGAAGAGATCATGTTGAGGGGTCTATGCCACTTCTTTTCTCATAAGCTTTAGGCACTTAGAAGTATTTTCTCCCATTCTTAATTTGCCTGGAGCAAGGCTTTTATCTAGACTTTTAGCCAAGAGGCACCTACTGAAATATTCATTGGCAGAAATTGTGCCATGGGTGTTTTTCCCCATTTGTCCAGTTGTGTGTCATTATAATGAGCCGGAGCTGGATGAAAATAGTATTTGACACAGAAGAATGGTGTCCTCCCAAGGCTTTATTAAATAGGCAATTAACCCTTTTTGGTAAGAAACTGTAGAGGCTAATGGGAGTTGAGAATTAGCCCTCTGTTCATGCTCACATCTTTTCCTTTCTTTTTCTTTTCCTTTCTTTTTTTCTGAGGATACTTTCTAAGGAGTTGCAGGGTGACAGAGCATGATTTCCTGAAGTTTTGAATTCTCCTTTAGAAAGAAATGCTTTAGAAGCCACTGGTGTTTGAAAAAATAGCGTGAATCAAGTGAGCAAGGTTATAGAATCATAGAATCATAGAGTTGGAAGAGACCACAAGGGCCATCGAGTCCAACCCCCTGCCAAGCAGGAAACACCATCAGAGCACTCCTGACATATGGTTGTCAAGCCTCTGCTTAAAGACCTCCAAAGAAGGAGACTCCACCACACTCCTTGGCAGCAAATTCCACTGTCGAGCAGCTCTTACTGTCAGGAAGTTCTTCCTAATGTTTAGGTGGAATCTTCTTTCTTGTAGTTTGGATCCATTGCTCCGGGTCCACTTCTCTGGAGCAGCAGAAAACAACCTTTCTCCCTCCTCTATATGACATCCTTTTATATATTTGAATATGGCTATCATATCACCCCTTAACCTCCTCTTCTCCAGGCTAAACATGCCCAGCTCCCTTAGCCGTTCCTCATAAGGCATCGTTTCCAGGCCTTTGACCATTTTGGTTGCCCTCCTCTGGACACGTTTCAGTTTGTCAGTGTCCTTCTTGAACTGTGGTGCCCAGAACTGGACACAGTACTCCAGGTGAGGTCTGACCAGAGCAGAATACAGTGGCACTATTACTTCCCTTGATCTAGATGCTATACTCCTATTGATGCAGCCCAGAATTGCATTGGTTCTCCATGTTGAGTTGTGGAAATGAACAGTGAATACTGTATTTTTTGCTCTATAAGACTCACTTTTTCCCTCCTAAAAAGTAAGGGGAAATGTGTGTGCGTCTTACGGAGCGAATGCAGGCTGCACAGCTATCCCAGAAGCCAGAACAGCAAGAGGGATTGCTGCTTTCACTGCGATCCCTCTTGCTGTTCTAGCTTCTGAGATTCAGAATATTTTTTTTCTTGTTTTCCTCCTCCAAAAACTATGTGCGTCTTGTGGTCTGGTGCGTCTTATAGAGTGAAAAATATGGTATCCTCTTGGAGAAAGTCAGGAAGAGATCTTGGCACAGCGATATTCCTAGAGTACGTGTGTTGGGTGAATGTGTGCAAAGGAGATGGAAGCAGGATAGTGCCCACTTCCATACATTCAGATAATGGTCTCAACAACTATAAGGTCCGTTTAGACTGGAGGTGGGAGAGAACTTTGATTTGGTTTACATTTGAAGGGGAACCTATCAAATTCACACCTTCCGAAACTACATGAGAAAGGAAACACAGCCATCGTTCAAAATTTGCCCTTATCTAAATTTTACAATGCTGTTCTCCAGCTAAATAATGCGTACCCCCCCCCCAAAAAAAATTCATATATTCTCTATATGGATTTTTTAAATAGGGAATTCCTTTTGGGAATTGAAGGGACAGAAATACCCAAGTTGTATAGAAATTTATTCATGTATGCGACTACAGCGGCAAGAATGTTACTAGTCCAAAAATTGGGGGGGGGGGGGAGAAGTCCCAGAAAAGGAAGAATGGATACAAAAACTTACAGAATTTGCAAAAATGGCAAAACTTACCAGAAATCAAGATAACAAACTTTTTTTAAAAGAATGGAAATGGTTTATTGAATATTTACAAATAAACTGTAAAGAACTAAGAACATTGGCAGGATTATTGTAACAACCTGCAGTTTTATAAGAGTATATATTTAAAGTAGATGCATAAATGAGCAAATTAAGTTCATTTGGATATGCAGAAAATATTAAAAATAAATTTAAGGAACCACAGAAAGAGGGGGAAGGAAGTCAAGTTTTAAAATCTTAAAATGATTGTAAAATCAGTGAAATGTATAAAATTGGAAACCATAAATAAATAAAAACAAAAACAAAAAAACCACCCATATATTAGTGAGAATAACATACAAAGTGTATTATATTAGGGGGAATTGGTTACTTGGTAATTTTGATGGAGGCAGACATAACTCTCCAGGGAGGAACTACTACAAAGAAAGTCCTGTCACAGATCAGTGCCAGCAGTACCATCAACAGCCCCCTGTCTGGGCTGATCTTAAGTCTCAAGATGGTTAATATCAGGGCAGGCAATCTTTTGGGTCTCAAACCACTTAGAGCTTCGTACTGTACTCATACGTTGAACTGGTGCCCTCCTCCCACTCTCCTTGACATCTGAATCTAAGTAGGTTGCCACTATGGAGAGGACTTCCTTCATTGAAGGAACATGCCTAGAGAATTCCCTCTAGAGATGCTCAGCTGGCAGACCCTTGAAAATCCTTTGGGTGACTGGGCATGGTCGGCCAATTGGTGCCAAAGAAGGAAAGAACCTTTTTTTATGTATGCCACAGCAGCAGCAAGAATACTCATCGCAAAGCACTGGAAGACACAAGACCTACCCACCCTGGAAGAATGGCAGATGCAAGTTATAGACTATATGGAACTGGCAGAAATGACCGGCAGAATCCGAGATCAAGGAGAAGAGCAGGCGGAAGAGGACTGGAAGAAGTTCAAAGTTTATCTACAAAAACACTGTAAAATTTATGAATGCTAAGGGCATTGTAAATGAAATGAAGGGGTTCTAGTGATTAAGATAAATAAGAGTATAAAGGGAAGGATAAAGGATGAACTTGAATAATATGATAATTGCTGAACTAATTTTAAAGTGGAATACATGAAAGGAAGGCGGGTGGAAGTAAGGAAAATAAGATTTGGAAGGGTATTAACTTGAAACAGTGTTTTTTTTAATGCTGAATTTTCTTTTTTATGTTTTTATTTTTTTTATTCTGTCTTTTTGTTTGTATTTTTGATGTGTGTGTTTGTTGGTTTTTGGTGATTTTAGTTAATTTTATTGTTGTTAACTTTTGTGAAACTTAATAAAATATCATTTAAAAAAAGAAAAGAAAATCCTTTGGGTGACAAGGGAAGTGTCCCTGCTCCCTGACTTTCTAACTTTTCTTTGCTAATTTTTGGGTTCAGGGGTACCAACTATAGGGGGCTCTGGGTGCCCGAGCACCCCAAAACAATATTGTTGTGGGTGCTCAGCACCCACACCACAGGGCTCCCTGTGGGGATGCTGTCTGAGGCCTTGTGAGACCTCAGAACTTGACTTCTGGTGGCACTGGAAGTCAGGTTCCATGGCCGGGGGGGAGGACCTGCACATGATGTCATGACATCACGTTGCAACATGACATCATGCTGTCACATGGGCTGGGCACCCATAACCTGGGGCCCAAGTCAGCTCCCCTGTTAGGGTTCTTGCTGTTGCTCTATTGGATTTTATTGATTGGTTGCAGACCACTGCTTTGTTCATTTACAGTTTCAGTATGTGCACTCTCCCTGGCAGATAGATTGAATAGGATCTACCACCCCACCTCCCAGCTTATTAATTCCAGCTGCATATCTTGCACATGCTAGACTCATATCATATTCTATCATTGGTGATCAGGGAATTCCATACTAAAGGTAGAGAGGGATATCATCATCACATCAAGCTTTATATTCTGCTTAAGAAAATATTTCATGAGCGCTTTATCTGAGGATTCAAAAACTGCATTCTAAGATTGATAGTTTTGCAAATAGATGTAAAGGAATTTCCATATCTCTGTTTGACTTTGTTGGCCAAAAATGTTACTGGATGTCAAAGCAAAATATTAAAATGTCAAAGCAAAATATTGCATGCATAACACTTCTGTGATTGTGATGTCTTTTAAAGGGGGAGGGGAAATGTGTAATGTCAGTGACATTTAGCACCAACTCTAATTGTTGATTGCAGTCATTATTATGATCAATATATAAATAGATGATGAGTGGAAATTATTTTTCTTCTCCAAGGCTGTAGATAATGAGAATATTGGAAGATCCTTCAAGTGATCAGGGTTGGATTATTGTTGCTTCTGGAATGGCAATAGCCAAGCTTGATCTTCAAAGATTTACTGTAGAATGTTTAACTATTTGCCCCAAACTAGGGGTAGATAATTTCTTTCAGTATGTTTTTAATGTTTGATGTTTTATTATGTTTTTATATGTGCTGGAAGCCACCCAGAGTGGCTAGGGAAACCCAGACAGATGCGTGGGGTATAAATAATAAAATTGTTGTTGTTGTTGTTGTGCACTGAAATATGTGCATGTGTAAATTTACTTCTAGCAATGTGTACATTGGAACTCCTTGCCTATTGACATGAAGTTTATACCAGAAATTTTAATTGCTGATATTAAAGTTATTAAAGTGGATTAAGAGACTGAGATCTACTCCCAGTAAAATAAAACTGGCAGTGATCTACCCATTGTCATTGCCAGACAACTCTGGGAGAAACCAGAGTTGCTGAGCTTTTTGGGGAAGAAGTGAACAGAGTTTTTTTATAGGGGGGTGTCACCTGGGGATCTACCTGTCGATCATGGCTGACCAGTTGTGCATGTCTGCTCTAGTGTGAGAAATCCACTAAAAAAAAAAAGACTTTGTGGTTAGGAAAGTGATGGGTAAACACTCTAAAAAGTGTGGGATCATAGAATTTGAGAGTTAAAAAGTACCTCAAGGGTCATCTAGTCCAGACTAGATTCTAGTCCAACTACCTGCAATGCAGGGATCTTGGCTAAAGTATCCATGACAGAAGGCCATCCAACATCTGCTTAAAAACCCCCAAGGAAGGAGAGTCCACCACCTCTCATGGGAGTCTGTTCCACTGCTGAACAGCTCTTACTGTCAGAAAGTTTTTCCAAATGTTTAGTTGGAATCTCCTTTCTTGCAACTTGAAGCCATTGGTTCAATTCCTACCCTCCAGAGCAAGAGAAAACAAGCATGCTCCCTCTTCCATGTGACAGCCCTTAAGATATTTGAAGATGGCTATCCTATCTCCTCTAAGTCTCCTCTTTTCCAGGCTAAACATACCCAGCTCCTTCAGGGGTTCCTCATAAGGCTTACTTTCCCGGCCCTTGATCATCTTGGTTGCCCTCCTCTGCACACGTTCCAGCTTGTCAACATCCTTCTTAAATTGATGAATCAGTGATTCATCGGAAGGCATTTATCAACTACAGAATCAAATCAGGATGATTTCAGGATGAATGGTTCTTGTTGTATAACCTCCCCACAAACAAATCAGGACAACCGTTCAATGAAGACCATTGTCTAATCCCTGAGTAAGCTTTGTGCGATCAAATTGGGATGAATGCTCAATGAACAGGTCATCTGGAAGGGCTCTCCGTAGAACAATAGTAAGACTTCAGTTACAATTACAGTAGCCAGAAATGTCACAAGCTGATCTTGACAGTCAGCTTGAGTGAAGAAGTCTATAGCTGCCAGCAGAAGAATTCAGCAGCTGGTGCCCACCTGATCTCCGGAAAGGGGGGGGGGGACATTCCACATAGTAGGCACCATCAGAGATATATGTATGTGAGGTTGGCATGGAATGGTAAGAGACTGATCAGACCATCCCTACCCCAGGCCAGTGCTGGATTTACATATAAGCTAAACAAGCTATAGCTTAGGGCCCCACTCTCTTGGGGGCCCCCCAAAAAAATTAAAGGAAAAAAAACCTGGATGTACATTTCCAAAATATTAGATAAAAAACAAATAAAATAAAACCTACATACAGCAACAGTGTGTTGTGTAGGCTCCTATGATGTAAGTAATGGGCCCCGCCTGCTAGCTTGCTCCCTAAAATATCACATATATACCCCATTACCTTCAGTAGCTTAGGGCCTCATCAAACCTAAATCCAGCCCTGGCCTAGGCTATCAAGGGAGAGTCATGAACATGAACATACTTCTTCAGATGGAATAGTCTTCTCTATGATACTCACATGAACAACAGACTTTTAGAAGAGAACTAATCACTGCTCTGTGGTGGTGGTCGTAGGCATTTCAGGGTGTGTCAAAGAGTTATCAATCTTTCAAATTTTTGCCTATTCAGGAGGTCTCCCCCTTCAGACCTTCTGTCCATTTGTGAAGGGTCTGGGGCAGAGACAATGGAGATAAGGGCATGGGGTGGAGCCTCCCACTCCATGCATCCTTGGAGGGTAATTTCTGACAGGGGCTTGGGTGTTTTCAGAAACCTTTAGAAGACTTTGTGTTCGGTAATAACAGGTTACGCTGGACATGTGCCAGGTGGCAAGCTTTCTGGCAACAGCTCATTTGTATGTTTATGTTGAAATCCCAGGTACCAGCTGCCTTTTCATTAGACAGTTATTAGCATTTTCTGCATTGAGTTCAGTAGGGCTAAATGGTTATCAAGTTTTCTTTTGCTATGGAAAATAAACTCTTTTGATGCTTTCCCATTAAAATCATGCTTGCCATTTACTGCCATTTCTCACCCTTCATGGGCCTATTTTTCATCTTTAAACACAGCCAAGGTTGGCATTACATTCGTCTTAAAGAACCGTCTTGAAAGCGCCAATGTTATTTCCATCAGTGTCTTTCAGATCCCACAGCTGCATTAACTCAATGAAGCAGTCAGTCTTGTCTTAGGCAATTTTGATGTAATCAAAAAGTGCTCTAACACCCTTGGCTGCACTCAGGCTTCTAAGAGGGTAGCATTATGATTTTATTTTCTTGGAAAACACTGTTTATGCTACAGAACAGCAAAAAGAAAGGGGGAAGAAATTGAAAACAAGGGATGGTTGGAGGTTGTTAATGCCAGCAATAGCTGTGGTAAGAACACAGGAAGGGCCAGGTGGCCCCCAAAACAGGACATGGCAACAGCCATGCTAGCAACTGGTATTCAGAGGCATGAGGGAGGTGGGTTTGTTTGTTTGTTTAATGTTGGGGTCAGAAAACAGGCTGGATTCCGACTCTCATCAGCTCTTCCATCATAAAAGATACCAGAGAACTTAAAGATGAAATTGAAGACAGGTTTACAACCTAAGACACAACACAAAAGGGAAAAGAGATGGCGAGGAGGAGAAAAGCAATCTCATGCACCAGTTCTTAAAAGTTAGAGATTGCACAGTTCAGAAAGAGAAACCAGTCTGTCAGCAGCACTTTCCTGTGTCTCCCCCTTCCACAGTCTGATGGAATTACTGCAATTCAGCGGTGAATCTGCGGTTCCAGTCTTGGTGGATTTTTCATTGGAACCAATTGGAGGACTCATTGGAATCTGCTTTCAGTGATGCAGTCAATCAGCCTTCCCCAAAATGGTTCCCCTCAAAGGTTTTGTACTCAAGTGTCCATCAGCCCCAACCAGCATGGCCATGGTCAGGAATAATGAGAGCTGTAGTCCAATGACATATGGAAGGTACCACATTGGTAAAGGCTGTGGAAGAGGCTTTGTATGTACTCGTGTCTTGCTTTGGGTTGGACCTCAAGCTATGCTAGTATTGAGATGTCCACCAGACATACAAAGCCAAGCTCATTCATACCTGCATTTTATTTTATTTTAGATTTTAAAACATTTTATTTTTGCATATTTAAAAAATAAAATAATTTGAACCAAAAAAAATGGCACTCGGTTAACTGCATTTTACAGCGTGGTACAGCTTTGCATATGTTCAGGTGTTACTAGATTACTGTAATCGCTTCCCAGAATTTTCTTTCAAGACACATGCAAGCTCTTTCATGCCACCAAGACCAAGTTGGACAGGCAGATGGAAAGGGCAGCGCCTTCATTCACAACATCAGTTGTTGTTGTTTAGTCGTTTAGTCGTGTCCGACTCTTCGTGACCCCATGGACCAGAGAACGCCAGGCACCTCTGTCCTCCACTGCCTCCCGCAGTTTGGTCAAACTCATGCTGGTAACCTCGAAAACACTATCCAACCATCTCATCCTCTGCCGTCCCCTTCTCCTTGTGATCTTTCCCAACATCAGGGTCTTCTCCAGGGAGTCTTCTCTTCTCATGAGGTGGCCAAAGTACTGGAGCCTCAGCTTCACAATCTGTCCTTCCAGTGAGCACTCAGGGTTGTTCCTTCAGTATGGAGAGGTCTGATCTTCTTGCAGTCCATGGGACTCTCAAGAGTCTCCTCCAGCACCATAATTCAAAAGCATCAATTCTTCGGCGATCAGCCTTCTTTATGGTCCAGCTCTCACTTCCATACATCACTACTGGGAAAACCATAGCTTTAACTATACGAACCTTTGTTGGCAAGGTGATGTCTCTACTTCTCAAGATGCTGTCTAGGCCTGTCATTGCCCTTCTCCCAAGAAGCAGGCGTCTTTTAATTTCGTGGCTGCTGTCACCATCTGCAGTGATCATTGAGCCCAAGAAAGTAAAATCTCTCACTACCTCCATTTCTTCCCCTTCTATTTGCCAGGAGGTGATGGGACCAGTGGCCATGATCTTCGTTTTTTTGATGTTGAGCTTCAGACCATATTTTGTGCTCTCCTCTTTCACCCTCATTAAAAGGTTCTTTAATTCCTCCTCACTTTCTGCCATCAAGGTTGTGTCATCTGCATATCTGAGGTTGTTGATATTTCTTCTGGCAATCTTAATTTCGGCTAGGGATTCATCCAGCCCAGCCTTTCGCATGATGAATTCTGCATATAAGTTAAATAAGCAGGGAGACAAAATACAGCCTTGTTGTACTCCTTTCCCAATTTTGAACCAATCAGTTGTTCCATATCCAGTTCTAAGTGTAGCTTCTTGTCCCACATAGAGATTTCTCAGGAGACAGATGAGGTGATCTGGCACTCCCATTTCTTTAAGAACTTGCCATAGTTTGCCGTGGTCGACACAGTCAAAGGCTTTTGCATAGTCAATGAAGCAGAAGTAGATGTCTTTCTGGAACTCTCTAGCTTTCTCCATAATCCAGCGCATGTTTGCAATTTGGTCTCTGGTTCCTCTGCCACTTCTAAATCCAGCTTGCACTTCTGGGAGTTCTCGGTCCACATACTGCTTGAGCCTTCCTTGTAGAATTTTAAGCATAACCTTGCTAGTGTGTGAAATGAGTGCAATTGTGCAGTAGTTGGAGCATTCTTTGGCACTGCCATTCTTTGGGATTTGGATGTAGACTGATCTTCTCCAATCTTCTGGCCACTGCTGAGTTTTCCAAACTTGCTGGCATATTGAGTGTAGCACCTTAACAGCATCATCTTTTAAAATTTTAAATAGTTCAGCTGGAATACCATCACTTCCACTGGCCTTGTTATTTGCAGTGCTTTCTAAGGCCCATTTGACTTCACTTTCCAGGATGTCTGTCTCAAGGTCAGCAACCACACTACCTGGGGTATACGGGACATCCATTTCTTTCTGGTATAATTCCTCTGTGTATTCTTGCCACCTCTTCTTGATGTCTTCTGCTTCTGTTAGGTCCTTTCCACTTTTGTCCTTTATTATGGAAATCTTTGTACGAAATGTTCCTTTCATATCTCCAATTTTCTTGAACAGATCTCTGGTTCTTCCCATTCTATTGCTTTCCTCTATTTCTTTGCATTGCTCGTTTAAGAAGGTCTTCTTGTCTCTCCTTGCTATTCTTTGGAAATCTGCATTCAATTTCCTGTATCTTTCACCATCTCCCTCGCATTTTGCTTGCCTTCTCTCCCCCACTATTTGTAAGGCCTCATTGGACAGCCACTTTGCTTTCTTGCAATTCCTTTTCATTGGGATGGTTTTCGTTGCTGCCTCCTGTATAATGTTACGAGCCTCCATCCATAGTTCTTCAGGCACTCTGTCCACCAAATCTAAATCCTTAAACCTGTTCCTCACTTCCACTGTGTATTCATAAGGGATTTGACTTAGATTGTATCTTACCGGCCCAGTGGGTTTTCCTACTTTCTTCAGTTTAAGCTTGAATTTTGCTATAAGAAGCTGATGATCTGAGCCACAGTCAGCTCCAGGTCTTGTTTTTGCTGACTGTATAGAGCTTCTCCATCTTTGGCTGCAGAGAATATAATCAATCTGATTTCGATGCTGCCCATCTGGTGGTGTCCATGTGTAGAGTCGTCTCTTGTGTTGTTGGAAAAGCGTGTTTGTGATGACCAGCTTGTTCTCTTGACATAACTCTATTAGCCTTTGCCCTGCTTTGTTTTGATCTCCAAGGCCAAACTTGCCAGTTGTTCCTTTTATCTCTTGACTCCCTACTTTAGCATTCCAATCCCCTATGATGAGAAGAACATCCTTCTTTGGTGTCACTTCTATAAGGTGTTGTAAGTCTTCATAGAATTGGTCAATTTCAGTTTCTACAGCACCAGTAGTTGGTGCATAAACTTGGATTACTGTGATGTTAAAAGGTCTGCCTTGGATTCGTATCGAGATCATTCTATCATTTTTGAGATTGCATCCCAGTACAGCCTTCGCCACTCTTTTGTTGACTATGAGGGCCACTCCATTTCTTTTACGGGTTTCTTGCCCACAGTAGTAGATATGATGGTTATCCAAACTGAATTCACCCATTCCCATCCATTTAGTTCACTGATGCCCAGGATGTCAATATTTATTCTTGCCATCTCATTTTTGACCACCTCCAACTTACCCAGGTTCATGGTTCTTACATTCCAGGTTCCTATGCAATATTTTTCTTTACAGCATTGGACTTTCCTTTTGCTTCCAGGCATATCCGCAACTGAGCATCCTTTCGGCTTTGGCCCAGCCGCTTCATCAGCTCTGGATCTACTTGTACTTGCCCTCCGCTCTTCCCCAGTAGCATGTTGGACGCCTTCCGACCTGAGGGGCTCATCTTCCAGCGTCATAACTTTTGTATGCCTGTTGTCTTTGTCCATGGAGTTTTCTTGGCAGGGATACTGGAGTGGCTTGCTGGTTCCTCCTCCAGGTGGATCACGTTTGGTCAAAACTCTCCACTATGACCTGTTCATCTTGGGTGCCCTGCTCGGCATAGTTCATAGCTTCTCTGAGTTCTTCAAGCCCCTTCGCCACGGCAAGGCAGTGATCCATGAAGGGGCACAACATCAGTAGTTCTCTCTATTCTTTAACTTTTTTAGGATGTGAAAGGGGCAGTATAGTCATTCAAACTTTATCCAACCTCTTTGCATCTTTCAAAGTTAAAAATGCTAAAAGAAGTAAAATAAGAAGGCAATGCTTGTGAAATGTACAGTGCATAATTTGGAAGGGCTGGTTTCATTACGATTCACCCGCTTCCTTCTCCTGTTCAATTGTTTCTTTTGAAGGCAGTGGGTTTTTCGCTTGTGTTTCCATATTCTTCAACTTAGACTTGTTGAATTTCTCGATTTCAGCCATATCTGGTTTGTCAGGCATATCTGCCGATTGATCAGTGATGTGCTCTCTTCAGGTAGAATTCCGCTCTTTTCCATACCTGCATTTCTAACCAAAAGAAGATGCTCAAAGTGGTTTACAGGCAACATTGAAAGTTAATATGCAATTCCAATTAGCTGGGTCAATGGAGAAACACCTCTGAAGGTTATATTGGTGGCTTTTAGAAGGTAGGTAGAATATGATGAGTTGGGTGTTTCCTCTAATGTTAGAAAAAAACTCAAAATTAGCCTTCCTCATTTGTGCTTTGCCCTTTCTGTTTTAAGAAGCCAATTGTAATGTGATGCTGGCTTTCCCTTTTGTCCTGTTAAATGTGAATAGTAAAAACAGTTGCTTGCATTCTTCCTACACTTCTGCAATATAATTTCCAGTAAGGCCATGCATGCAGACAATTGGTATGAGGCCCTTTCCTATGAAAAAATGGTGGGTTGCATGCATTGTCATTGGCCATGGCTGCACCTGTCCTTCAAGAGCTTTCCAAAGCCCTGAGATGCTCTCAGTGGGCTCCGTTTACTGGGTTGTGGGGTATGTTGTCTCAGCAGATGTTTAGCCCACTGAACCCTTAAAAAGACTGGCAGGGCTTGACCTTCCCACAATTCCATCTCTCTGGAACTTCTGTTATCAGTATTTAGAGGACCTATCACCTGTTCTGTAGTCACATGGTGCTGCATGCTGGTGGGTCAGGGGAACGTCTTCAGACTCCCAAGGATAGTTCAAATGGAAGCAGAAAGGGTGGAATGACTGGTTTATCATCTGAACCACTCCTCCTCATGCCAGCACTGGGACATGACAGTGTCACATGCTAATTTGTGCATGTGGCAGAAGGGCATGAATGTTCAAGCTTCCTTGCTGTACTTACATGAATTAATGAACTGGCACAAGGATTAGAAAACCCCATGCTTCTGTTGGTCCTCTGCGATTCTACTGTTCTATGGATGCGTACTGACTCTACTTTTAAAGCCCATTTAAAGACTATTTTCCCCCACAAAAAAATCCCGGGCAACGTAGTTTACCCCTCATGGAGTTATAATCCTACCAATCCTTACTTTCTAGCAATTCCTTGATGGGACAGAGAGGGCCTTACAGAGGAACTTAATATGCATAGAGATCACTCTTAGATGTGATTCCTGCTGCCATGGGTTCTCTTTTTAGCTGCTGGGTCAAATCAAGGAATATACACTGGCTCAAATATTTCATCCCACTGTGTGTTATCCTGGATGCTATATGGCCAGGCTTGATCAAGTTCATTGTGTAAAGTATCCCATTCTAAAGCTCTGCATTTCAGAACCTTCCCAGAGTGGGAGCAAGCCTAGCCAAACAAATCTATAAAATCTACAGAAATTGTATGGCCTTTGCTCACTCTTTTTTCCTACGAATCCCTTCTCATTTTCAGTCTGAGTTGCATGAGATTGTACTTTTCTAAAGTAGGAAAGATTTATCAATTTTGTATTTAAATCTGAAGCTCACAGCTCTAATCGTAATTTAATATGACTAAATACGTGCATACTTTATGGTCAATCATCCAGATCTTTTACAAGGTCCCTTGGCTTTGGAATTACTAAATCTTAAATGGTACTATATATGAGCCTTGTCTGACATGACATATATTGAAACAGACTGCAGAACGATCACTTAGTGATGAGAACCTTGCTACAGTTTTAGTGAACCAAAGCTAAGAGGCAAATTATTCAATTATAGTAAATTTACAGTAGCTTAATATTTGATAGAAGTGGTTCTTCTATCATCAGAGCGTTGCATTGGAAACCCTTGAGCAGCAAAATAGCTCCGGAAATTCTGAGGCTGTTTTAGCCACTTATTAAGAAAATTCATCTATCTTGATCTTTTATGAACACTTTGTGCCTCTTATAGCTTGTGTGCAGTAATTATTATAACATATTTTCCATACGCACTTTTGACTCTTCAGATTAGTCTTAAATTGTGAACTAATCCAGAAGGGGGAGCAAGAATGCAGACAGTGGGGGTGGGAGAGTCAACCATAAATGGGAATAGATAGGCCACATGATTTATCTGCACAGAGCAAGACCTCTTCCAGGTGGCTCTAATCCGGGGAGACAATGTGATGACCCTCCAGATCCTCTGCATTGCAATGCCTATCAGTCAGTATGGTCCATCATCAGGGATGATGGGGAATGTAAAAACATCTGGAGGATTCCATGTTGACCATACATGCTCCAGATGTTGTAGGACTCCAACTCCCTTCATCATTGGCCATGCTGGATGGGTCAGGGTTTTTTTTTGGAGGGGGGGTTAAAAAAAGATTTTCCAACTGTGCATCCCACCAGACACCCACACTCACAAACCGAATGAGCTTTGCTCCCTTGCTTACAACTTCTTTAGGTGTTGGTTCCTCCATAGGAGTCAACAGCTGTTCTGTGCCATACAATAACTAACAGGGCAACCCAGTGGCTCCGGCACTGTTGTGAATCTTAACTCAGTGACCTGTTCCAGGGCCATTGGATGATCCTGAAAATTACGGTATATCTTTTCCAGCTGCCTCATCAAACTTTGGCCTGTGCTTGTCCTAGCCAGCAAGGAACTCCAAAAACGATCTACAGCTGCTACAGTTCTCCCCTGTCCCCGAGCGCCTTCTTGCTCAGCCCTTCAGCCCTGATTCTGCTAAGTTCACTGGTGATCATAGAATCCAACTCCTAGTCCCCTTGTCCCCACGACAATAAAATATTTGAGGGGACTGGGCCCCCAAAGCTGATGGACATTGCCATTCAATTGGTGTGCTTGCAGTGCATCTTGTGATCAGTTATGTGGGGAAGGACTTATCTGCCCTCTCCCACACAATAGTCTATTCAAGTTGGCATCTCTTACGGTAATTCGCTGCTAGTTCACTCTCAGTTGAGGAAGAAAAAAAAACCATAGCACAGGCTATGACACTTTCTTCATGACCTGCAGGTTCCTCCTCCATCCTTTTCTAACCCTTCCAGTGAAAGTGAATATTGGAAGATTCAGTACAGACCAAAGAAAGTACTTCTTTACATAAAAAAAAGGTAAAGGGACCCCTGACCATTAGGTCCAGTCGTGATCGACTCTGGGGTTGTGGCGCTCATCTCGCTTTATTGGCCAAGGGAGCCGACGTACAGTCATGTGGCCAGCAGGACTAAGCTGCTTCTGGTGAACCAGAGCAGCGCACGGAAACACAGTTTACTTTCCCGCCGGAGCAGTACCTATTTATCTACTTGCACTTTGATGTGCTTTCAAACTGCTAGGTTGGCAGGAGCAGGGACCGAGCAACGGGAGCTCACCCCGTCGCGGGGATTTGAACCGCCGACCTTCTGATCGGCAAGCCCTAGGCTCTGTGGTTTAACCCACAGCGCCACCAACGTTCCTACTTCTTTACATAGCAGGTAGTTAAATTGTGAATTTGATGCCACAGGATGAAGTGGCAGCTTTACTAGTGGGTTAGACGCATTTGTGGAGGATAAAGCTAGAAATGACAGTTAGTAAGGATAGTTTGGTTTAAACCTAAATAGACTTCAGGGTTGGCGCCATCGCTGAATGGCGGACTCCCTCCGAACTCCGGAGGGAGCCTGCTCGGCAAGGGCTGGGTCCCGCCGCGCTGGCGACGCAGGGACCCTCAAAAACCATGGGCACAGATGCCCATGGACCTGGTGACTCGGCAGGCACCATTTGCGCCCCCCCGACCCGCAAAAGAGCCTTTTTAAAGGCTACGGAGCGGGGGATGGGGGGTGGCGTGGTGCTATGAGTCCTCCGCTTCCCCTGCCGAGCGAAGCCGCATGCCATTCGAGGAGAGCGCTGACTTCTTCCATTGAAAATTCGGACTAAAAACAACAACCCGTGAGTAATTGGGAAATTGGATCTAAAAGGAACTAATTTTTTTTAAATTCGGAACGAGCGGGGGAGATGCAAAGAGGAAGTCCGTCTCCCCCCTGTTGTAGAGGATTTAAAGCAAGGACCTGACGACTAAGATCGAGAGAAGGGTCTGTTTTTTATTGATAAAAGTTATTAATTTCACGATGGAAAATTACAAGATTGTGCTGGAGGAGAAAAGTGGATTGTTTGAGCTAAAGTGCACCCCCCCCCCGGGAACCGGGAGAGATCCGTGAGAGAGCCTGGTGAGGAGATATAAAGATTTTGACAGCTGTCAAAGTAGCTGTCAAAGTTGGAGAATGAAAAGAGAACTTTGTTATTAGGACTTTGCCGGTTAGATTCGTTACAATGTGGATATAAATTGCTGAAAACAAGGGACAATAACTTAGTTTGACTTTTGGGTGTGATCTGGAAGGAAACTAAGTTACCATAATCCCTCTAGAGGGGACTTTGGGACACTACCAGAATTGTTGCAAGTGGAAAAATACTCATCGATTTGAATAGGACTTTTTATCTCCTGGGAAAGCTGCAAAAATGAAACATTATTTTGTCTACAGAGGTCTCTACACTAAAGGAGACAATAGATATATCTATTGAAGAACGGAAGGGACATGACGCAAGTTTTTGTTCCTGAACGAATAAAGCCTCTGTAGAGGAACTAGAAGATTTTGGAATTAGAATGTTTTTGCAGCGGAACAGAAAAAGAAACCTGAGGAAAGTGAGGAAAGAGAACAACAAGAAGTGGACAGAGCTGGAAGTGGGAGCATTTGGGACATTCAGATTTAAAAGGATTAAGAAACAAAATTTGAGTTTTATTTGTAAATATAGAGTTCTGGATGAAAGAAAAAATGGACCTTCTTGAGATAGAGTCTTTCCAAAGACTGGGTGTTTGAAACTAAAGATTACCAAAAAGACGGCAAAGACTACCAAAAAGACAGCAAAGTGGAGCTGACCGAGATCTGGACATGATGTGGAGTCTCCAGGCTGACAACAGATAGATTGATGGACATTGGGGATCGAAACTGGGAAAGGGGGGAGAGAAATTCGGAATCCAAAGGGTGTAAAATTATATTATGTTTTTTATTTTCTTATTTCATTTTGTCCTGTGTATTAAAGAGGGGAATTCGTGGAAGGGAACAGGGATCGATCTTAGAGGAACAAATATTTTTAAGTTGAAGGATGGTGGAATATAAAGGGGAAATGGTTATATAAGATGAATTAAACGGAATATTGGGTCAATGATAACAATGATAATAAGCTTAAAATTTAGGGTAAAAACTTGTGGAATTAATTTAATGGAAATGGAATACAAAAGGGGGTGGGGTGGGGAAGTCCTGGAAAGATGTCAATGAAAGTAAGGCTGAAATGTAAATGTCTTTTTTCTTTTTTTTCTTTTTTTCTTTTATATTTTTGATTTTTCTGGAAACTTCAATAAATATTATTAAAAAAAATAAATAAAACTAAATAAAAGGGAGAAGGACATGTCTTGTGGATATTTATGCTGTGCTGTTGCTGTTACCCAAGTGCTATGTTGTTATTATGTTATGCATTTTTGTGTTTTTATACTGTAAACCGCACTGTGATCCTTGGATGGTATATAAATTTAATAAATATTATATAGATATCTAGATATAGATGCATTGCACTCATATGCGTAGGCTCAGAGTAGCCCACAATATCTGAATCAGCCATTCATTGTTCCTTTTCATATATTTTACAGCAGCTGGCATGATTGTTTTGAATAAACAGCCCCTCCTCTTTTCCCCTTTAAAATGCATTTGAAAAGACACTCGCCCAGTACAAGTTGTATGTATGCTTGAAAGCCACTAATCCCCATTTTAGCCTCAGTGTAGGGACTAGGCTGCAGAGCAAAGTGTGTGTGATTAATAGAGAAGAATCCGCCTGCCTTTCTCATTTCTTTTATTAACACGCGCACCTTAGGCTGGTCCGAGCGGAAAGAAAACAGTGTTGTGAAAAAGAAAGGGGAGAGATCATATTTTACCTTTTAACCCGGCGATTGTCAATTTCTATCAGGGGAGGCAAGGCCTGACACGCTCAGGGTAGCTGCAGCCTGATTTGCATACGGCGAATTCTTTCATCAGCAGCAGGAATTGTGACAGGGGCTAATTAGCATTTCCACCCCGTATTCAATTATTTTATTTTATTTTTTTTGAGGACAAGTGCCAGAAGCAGCAGAGGAAGTTTAACTAAACCCAGATTTTGATTTTCTCTCCCCCCCCCCCCACCAAAATGGGTTCTGATTTTGGAAGAATAAAATGATGATGATGAAATAATCACCATAATAACAACAGCATAGTTTTGGCATGGTGGTGGAGGGACCCATAGGAAAGGGAGAGCGAATTCAGTCAGGAAATTAAGTACAGGAATAACATGTGTGGATTCTTTTCAGTTTCTGAAGGCATTAAGGCATGGCCTTTTGGCAAAAAGAATTACTCTTTGTTTTCACCCCAATGTGGGAGGCTATTGAGAGCCATTTTGCATGGCCAACTCATCACCCATGGGTCAAGGTGACTGCCTCTGGTCGAATGATCCACAAGGACAGAAGATCCCAGTGTAGATCTTTGGTCTCCCCTTGTTTCTGGTGTAGATCTTCACTCCTCACTTCTTCACTGGCAGGGAGAGGGCACTATTTTGAGGTTCGCCTCAGGTGCTGGGTTAGAATTCTTCCTTTATAGTCTTATATTTGGAGTTGTTCAATCATGGGAGCCTATGCATAGAGCGGCAAGTTTAGATGTCTTCTAAAGGTTGTATAGTTACTTATCTCCTTGGCTCAGGGGTCACATAACTCCATACCCTCCAACATTTCTCTGATGAAAATAGGGATGTCCTAAGGAAAAGTGGGACATTCCAGATTCAGATCTGAAACTGGGACAAATTCTGTGAATCCGAGACTGTCCCCGGAAAACCGGGACACTTGGAAGGTGTACACTATTGCACATGGAGGGTTATTCTGTGCTTAGTGCAATCTGCACTCATTTGGTCTATTCTGCCTTCTAAAGCAAAAAAAAAAGTGTTAGTAAACCGATCTAACAATCTCCTTTATTAAAAGAAACTTTTTTAAAAACAAAAATTAAGTATACAGTGGTACCTCTAGTTGCGTTCCGCTCTTGTTACGGACTTTCAGCTTATGAACGCAGCAAACCCAGAAGTGTTTACTCCCGGGTTCACCACGTGCACATGCGCAGAAGTGATCTGCATGCTTCATGAATGCGCAAAAGTGATCTGTGCGCTTCGCGCATGCGCAGAAACGCTCGATCGTGCTGCGCACATGCACGAAAGAGGCGCTCTAGTTGTGCACTTTTCAGGGTGAGACTGGCACCCCAAAATGGATTAAGTCCGCAACTAGAGGTGCCACTGTATTTATATCCCACTTTCCCCCAAGTTGGGATTCAAGGTAGCTTACATTTTTAAAACATCATTATAAAACATAGGAATGTTTAATCGGTGGTTTTAATGCTCACAGCGTAACTGACTTCACTTATCATGGAACAGTTATAATTAGGTGTTGAAGAGCCTCATCTACAGCTCCCAGCACCCCCTACACCACCCCAAAAATATTTTCCAAAAATACAAAAAAAAGAGAGCATGATTTACCAGGGACAGGACCCAGAATAATGAGACTGCTTCTGATCGATAGAGACATTTGAAGCATGGGAAATGAGTGACTCATTACAGATGAAATAAAAGAGACCATATTAAGGAGTTATTAGTCCAGCTCGTAGGTGCAATGCAGACATAAAGTTTAAGTCCTTGAGCATTACTCCAAGGAAGTACAATCTTAAGTTGGGGAGCAAACTGCTAAAAGTAGTAGCCTGTGATGACATCCATCACCACATCAACTTGTGAGGGACCCATCAAAAGAAGACAATTGCCATTTTATGGATTTCATACCACTCAATCAGGACAATGAAGACTCCCTTTGGAATCATACTTGTAATTGGGGTGCTATTGGAAGAGGGATGATGTGGAGATGATTTGACTGTGGAATCATCTGGGAGGCATTTTGGGGTGTTTGGGGGGTCACTTAAGGACTTGCAAGCCTCTTCCCTTTTACAGCTCATTTTTGCATGTCTAATTTATGGCCTCGGTCAGCAGATTCTAACTAGGAATGAGGGAGACATTTGACTCAGGTTGTTGGAGGGAAATCCAAGCATACACTGCAACTCGGAGAAGCTCACCCCCCAAATGCCCCATCAATCATTGTGCAGGGAGACACTGTCATTTGTTTGAACTTGGACGACTATCAGCGTAGCATCAGGAAGATTTCAGGACATTGCTTTCCCTTGTTACTCACACAGAGCAGTTGCTAAGAAGAGCATAAGTTACAAACTAAGACGTCTCTGGTTCAAATCCCATTAATTAAAATTAAAAACCTGAATGAATGGAATAGAGATCACTTGAAATGTAACAAAACAGGAGCTAGGCAAGCATATTAATGGCAAGAGTGAGCAGATATGGAAGTTGCTTTGTATTGCAGTGTTCCATCTAGCTCCACGGACCAACAATGGCTGGATCTCAGACAGGCGTTTTTCCTGGCCTTCCAGGAGGTGCCTATAATTGAACCTGGTATCTTCTGCATGCAAATCGCTGCATGTTAACTCTGAGCTATGAGCCTTCCCTTAGGTGCCACCACAGAAAAGATTCCTGTGTTCTCCAGGAGTCACGCACCTAAGCTCAGAAGAAGGCAGCACATGGAGAAGAACTTCAGCCGCAGGCAGATTTTGTGAAAGGCCAGTTAGATGCTCGGGGTCTCTGTCCAGTTTTGTTGCAGCTCTGTTGTCTATTTCTCCCCTATAATGGCCAAGTAGTAAAATGACAAAGGGCAAGACTCAACTAATTAGTCCTACTAGTGGAAGTCTGTGCAAGGATATCTGCTAGAGGATCAGAGCTTCCACTCCTTTCCTCCCCTTGCATGCTTCCCATGATTGGTTCGGGGAGGGTGGGAGGACTCCCAATACAGCATGCAGGGAGAGGAGAGGGGGGAATTGTTCTGTCTGGTGAGCGGAAAAGCTGGTGGTGTTGGAATGATTGCCATAGTGCTAAACGGCCTCGGTCCAGTATACCTGAAGGAGCGTCTCCACCTCCATCGTTCTGCCTGGACACTGAGGTCCAGCGCCAAGGGCCTTCTGGCAGTTCCCTCGCTGCAAGAAGCCAAGTTACAGGGAACCAGGCAGAGGGCCTTCTCGGTAGTGGTGCCTGCCCTGTGGAACACCCTCCCACCAGATTTCAAAGAGAAAGATAACTACCAAACTTTTAGAAGACATCTAAAGGCAGCCCTCTTTAGGGAAGCTTTTAATGTTTAATAGGTTACTGTTTTTAGTGTTTTATTGGAAGCCGCCCAGAGTGGCTGGGGGGACCCAGCCAGATGGGCGGGGTATAAATAATAAATTATTATTATTATTATTATTATTATTATTATTATTATTATTATTATGTTCAGGGAATGGGATAGTACCTGCCTGTCCAACCCTCCCTCCAAATCTCCATCCACTTTGCAAAAGTTTTTAAAGAGGCCTCCCTATGCATGCCTACCGCTGAGCACCCATGACGTTTTGCACAGTCAGGAATCCTTGTTAGAGAGGGTTATTGTGTGAATAACTTGTGTGTTGCAGTTGGGGCAGATGAAGGTGTCCTGTTCCGCCGCTGCAGATTCAACATGGTGGTTTTATGCCCCTCTGCGCACCTCCCAGTAGTTGTTCCACCTCTGGTCACTGCTGTGGATATTGCCATGGGGATGCCTGGCTTAAGGCAGGCAGTAGCTGACCAGTGGGACATGCTGATCTCTCCTATCAATGAAGGCAACCCGTAGCACTGGTACTCTACGCCAATCCGGTTGAACTTATAGCTCGTAACTGCTGCCTCCCACGTTGGCCCTTTCTTTTTGAACTCGCAATTTTTATGCCTTACAATGAGAGGAGCGGAAGGCAGATCCCTTTGATACCTAGAGAACAGCATTGCACAAACACAGCTTAGGCTCCTACCTGGATTGTTCTTTAATTACAGAAAATTAACGAGGAGAGTTCTCCCTGACAGCCCCATGCCTCTAACTGTGTTTGTGAAAATATTCTGCGCTTTCAGAAGTGCAGAACTTCCATGCCTTTAGGATATAGCAGTTCGTTACTTGGATTCAAATGATTAAAGAGCTAATTTTCTTAGTGGGAGGTTGGTACATTTCTACCAGATAACTGCATTATAGGGATATGGGTACTTTTCAGTTTCACGACAGCCTAGGGAATTTCGAGTCACCCAACTTTCCGTGAGCTGCAGTTCAGAATACGTGCCACCATGAAAGCAAACGGGAAACCACACACTAGGTACAAACAGCTTCTGAAGCCCCTATTTTTTACATAGCTGGGGACTCTCTTTTTTCTCTTGGGGACTGACTTGTGCAGATCTGTTCTATTTGATCAAGATCTGCTCTGTTTAAATGAGTACATTCATTTACATCACAGAGTTAATTTACTCTGCATTATTCCACTAGAGTTTTCTACTGATTTTCAATGTTGCTGCAATTGTTCATTTTATTCTGCTTTAAATAAAACACACACACGTTCAATAATTTATATCATAAATTATCAGGGCACTTTAGGCCAAGTTGGGCATCTCTGACGGACCCCAGCACTTAATTTATAAATAAAGGAGACCTTTTGGTTACCAATCTCTTCTGGCTTAGGAATTCTATCTTCCAATTATGGATATGGGGGACCCACCTAAATTTTTATCAGTAATGAGGAAATGCCCTCTGCACATGCACCGGGGAACTCTTTTCTTTGCTGTCGTTTTGCCATTTACAAGGGGAGGGGCTGGAAGAGGGAAGAACACTTGAAGGGGAGTGATCCTGCGCACCACCATCCAACAGGCCTCCTTGAATCCTCATGGGGGGAAAGTTTATCTTCAAGGGCCAGAATGCAATAGCTTCTGCATCCAAGATGAGTAGACCAGTGGTCGTCTCCTCCTTTCTCCCAATATTCTTGAAACTTGAGGAAGACAATGTAGGATCTTTTTTCCACTTGAGATCAGGGACATCCACTGAAGCTGAAAGTTGGATAATTCAGGACAGAGAGAATAAAGTTAGTGACCCTATGGAACTCACTCCCACAAGAGGCAGAGGTGGCCACGAACTTGGATGGCTTTAAAAGAGGATTGGACAAATTCATGGAGGGCAAGAATATCAATGGCTCATAGCTATGTTCCTCCTCTGTTGTTGGAGGCAGCATGCCTGGGAATACTGGGAATCACAAATGGGGAGAGTGCTGCTGCCCCCCCCCCATGTTTCACTTGTGGGCTTCCTATCAGCATCTGGTTGGCCACTGTGGGAAGAGGATGCAGGAATGGATGATCTAGCACAGGGGTCAGCAAACTTTTTCAGCAGGGGGCCGGTCCACTGTCCCTCAGACCTTGTGGGGGGCCAGACTATATTTTTGGGGGGAGGGGGGAATGAATGAATTCCTATACCCCACAAATAACCCAGAGATGCATTTTAAATAAAAACACACATTCTACTCATGTTAAAAACACGCTGATTCCTGGACCGTCCACGGGCCAGATTTAGAAGGCAATTGGGCTGGATCCGGCCCCTGGGCCTTACTTTGCCTACCCATGATCTAGCAGGCTCTTTCCATGCTCTTATGGGGGTTATACTACAACTCCCACCATCTCATGTGGAAAATGCCAGTGCCTCCACTGTGACCTGAAGCAGATTGATTTGTACGAATTGGGCTCTTATTTGTGAGTGTCCAGACAGGACAAATACTTTCCCCCATAAGGCGACTAATGTGTTTGCCTATAGTCCGCAAAGGCTTATCCATCCAAAAGGACAGTGTTTTCGAAGATCCTTTCTCGACGTTCTCGCAAGTCCATCACAGCTTCAGCTCAGGAATTTTTTGGGGTTTTTTGGAGGAAAATAATAACAACAAACTGGTCTTTGCTTCTGTGGAGGAACCTTCCTCCCCCCCCCCCCCTTTATAATATTTTATAATATCGCTTGAAAGCAGATGGAGATTGATGTCAATTCTTTCTTTTTCAGTAGTTATACACAGTACAGTAATCTGGGTTCAGACAAGTTAGCTTATTGAATGAAAACCCTCACCCCACCCCACCCCACTGGTCTGCATTCCAGAATTCAAAAGGAGGTGTGTGGGGTTTTTTTTTTGGGGGGGGTTGGAATCGAGGCTGGGATTAGAGCCAGACTGAAGAATACCGATGCAGTCTGTCAGTGAGCCCTGAGGTAACAATATCATAATTTATAAATTCTACCAACAATAGGCTAGCAATTAAAGAGGTAAGTTTCCTTTTCCTTGTCCCTGTTTCCAGCCAAAAAGATCTCAAAAGCTCAAGCAAATGCGTTTGCGTTTCAAGAAAGGGGGGGGGGAGAGTAAAATAAAGCGCAAAGTTAAGAGTGGAGAGAGGAGGAGAGGAAGAAAGGAAAGGGACTTCGTTTTTGCTTCTGTTGTAACTTGCAGCTCTTAACTTCTCCTGCTCTCGTGGCTGACAGTAAGCCGGACATGGCGACATGCCTCTTCAAGTGACCCAGAGTAACGTTCATGCCCAAGCAGTTTTGAACATTTAATTGGTGTTATTTTAATAGAGCACAGAGGACCAGTGATTCTGTTGGGATAAACGGGTGGAAATGTCATGCCTGTGCTAGCTGAGCTCTGCAGACTTCCTACCCCAAAGGAAGATGGGAGAAACGGACGGCAAATGCAGGCCACAAGAAACTGAAAATAAGGACTATATCCCCCCCCCCCCCCACAACTGTCAGAAGCAGAATACGGTGGTACCTCACAAGACGAATGCCTCGTAAGACGAAAAACTCGCAAGACGAAAGAGTTTTTCGTTTTTTGAGTTGCTTCACAAGACGAATTTCCCTATGGGCTTGCTTCGCAAGACGAAAACATTTCCTTTTTCTTAAAACCTTTAATACCCAATGCATTCCTATGGGAATCCGTGCTTCGCAAGACGAAAAATTCGCAAGACGAAAAAACTCGCAGAACAAATTAATTTCGTTTTGCAAGGTACTACTGTACCAGACAGCGCTGAGCTGGAGCTTATCCAGACCACACATTTAAAACATGAGGATACCATAGCCTAAGGTTACCAGACGTCCCCGTTTCCTGGGGACAATTCCTGGATTTACGAATCAGTCCCCTGATAAAACAATCTATTTAGCAGGAAGTTGAAAAGCGTCCCTGGATTCATTGGGGAAAAAAATCTGGTAATCTTACCATTGCCTCCCTCAAAGAATCATGGGAGCTGTAGTTTGTTAAAGGCGCTGAGGGTCGTTAGGAGACCCCTATTCCCTTCACAGAGTTACAATTCCCGGAGTTCCCTTGGAAGAGGAATGGACTCTGGGAGGGGACTAGGGGTCTCCTGAAAACTCTCAGCACCCTTAACAAACTACAGTTCCCACAATTCTCTGGGCAAAGCCATGACTTTTAAAAGTGGTATCTGAGTGCTGCACTGGTATGGTCTGAATGTGGCCCTAGATGGGCCAATACTCCGACTCAGCTTCGTATGTTCCAAGCTCAAATCAGTTTCTCTCTGTGAGTGTTATCCAATCACTCTCAGAGGAACCTGATTTTCTAGATCCATTTCAGCTGGGGTTTAGGCCTGGTTTTGGCACAGAAACTACTTTGGTCGCCCTGTATGATGACTGTGTCAGGAGAAAGACAAGGGAAATGTGTCCCTGTCAATTCATCTCTACCTCAGTCTCAGCAGGTCTTGATACCAGCAACCATGATATCCTTCTGGTGGTTTGTTGTGGTTCCTTCTTGGACGGTTGTTTCCAGAGGGAGTGTTTTTCAGCACCCATTGAGTTTTCAAAGTGGGGTTCCTCAGGGTCTGATCTTATCCCCCATGCTGTTTAACATCTACCTGAAACCACTGCATGGGGTCATCCAGAGTTTTGGATTACTTTGTCAGCAATATGCTGGTGACCTGACCCACAACTCTATTTCTCCTTTACATCTGCAGGTGAGGCAGTAGAGGGGCTGTTCTGTACACCAGTTGCTGGAAATGGCAGCAGGAGAAAGTGCCCTTGTGCTCAGGTCTTGCTTGAAGGTTTTCTACAGGCATCTGTAGTTGGTCAAAGTGAGAACAGGATGCTGGACTAGATCTAGAGAGGCACAAATACGAGATGGGTGACACCTGGCTTGAGAGCAGTACATGTGAAAAGGATCTAGGAGTCTTGGTTGACCATAAACTTGACATGAGCCAACAGTGTGACGCGGCAGCTAAAAAAGCCAATGCAATTCTGGGCTGCATCAATAGGAGTATAGCATATAGATCAAGGGAAGTAATACTGCCACTGTATTCTGCTCTGGTCAGACCTCACCTGGAGTACTGTGTCCAGTTCTGGGCACCACAGTTCAAGAAGGACACTGACAAACTGGAATGTGTCCAGAGGAGGGCAACCAAAATGGTCAAAGGCCTGGAAACGATGCCTTATGAGGAACGGCTAAGGGAGCTGGGCATGTTTAGCCTGGAGAAGAGGAGGTTAAGGGGTGATATGGCAGCCATGTTCAAATATATAAAAGGATGTCACTTAGAGTTGGGAGAAAGGTTGTTTTCTGCTGCTCCAGAGAAGCGAACACGGAGCAATGGATCCAAACTACAAGAAAGAAGATTCCACCCAAACATTAGGAAGAACTTCCTGATAGTAAGAGCTGTTCAACAGTGGAATTTGCTGCCAAGGAGTGTGGTGGAGTCTCCTTCTTTGGAGATCTTGACAACCATATGTCAGGAGTGCTCTGATGGTGTTTCCTGCTTGGCAGGGGCTTGGACTCGATGGCCCTTGTGGTCTCTTCCAACTCTATGATTCTATGATTCTATCTGCCATAGGCCTGATCCAGCTTGTTCTTATTGTGTCCTTATGCTGTGTGTGTAGCCATTCTTATGTGAAAACATCCCCCCCCAAGAACTACTGTTTTATCCTTTTTGTAAACTTTTAATCTTGTTTCTTAAAACTTTTGTGAAGAAGAAGAAGGGTTTGGATTTGATATCCCGCTTTATCACTCCCCTTCAGGAGTCTCAAAGCGGCTAACATTCTCCTTTCCCTTCCTCCCCAACAAACACTCTGTGAGGTAAGTGGGGCTGAGAGAAGTGTGACTAGCCCAAGGTCACCCAGCAGCTGCATGTGGAGGAGCAGGGACACGAACCCGGTTCCCCAGATTACGAGTCTATCGCTCTTAACCACTACACCACACTGTGGTATCTTTTCATATGCCACCCCTGTCCAAGTGTCAAGTTCTGCGCTGTATTCAGTGGCGGAGGAAGGGGGTGCGTTGAGAGAGGGTTGCCCCTGGTGTCACCACTGGGAGAGGGTGACAAAATGCCAGGCGGCACTCACCACAGGACCTGCAGCACACCCAAACCATGCGTCTCTCCGCTCTGCCCAAACAGTCTACTCACTGCCTCCTGCCGAACTGTACAGCGGCTGAGTGGGAGGAGGCAGGCAGACTTTGCCGCTGGCTGTATTGCAGGTTCTCAATGAGACACAAAGTACTAGTAAGTTTTAGGCTTGTTAGTGGAAAGCAGTCGGAAGTAAACAACTCATTCCCCTAGCGGCAGCAAGAGTCTACTGAGAAGCATGGGCAAACAGAGGGGGACACTCCCGTTTTGGCTAGATCTCCTTTCCCATCTCTACATGGCGCTACATGGCGCAAGCTGGAGTGCCAAGACAGTCCCACACAATTATCTTGTTGACAAGTGGTAAACTTGTGGGCTAGACGATGCACCTGATATTTGGATCTGCAGTTGGTTAATGAGCCATACCTAAAGAGTTTTCATTAATGGAGAGCAGTGACAAGTGGAGAGCTGCAGGGGTCTCTCCTGGGCCCATTGTTGTTCCACATCTTTGTAAATGATTTGGACAAAAGGAGCAGAGGGGATGCTCATCACATTTGCAGATGACACCAAACTGGGTGGGGTACTTTAGAAGACAAGGAACAGGATTCAAGGTGATCTTGACAGAATGTAGAACTGGGTCAAAACTAACTGAACAAATTTCAAAAGAGATTTTGGCAAAGTTTTCCATTTGGTAGGCAAAGTCAGATGCAGAAACATAGCATGGGGTGTCACCTAACTTGAAAGCTGTACTGTATGAAAAGGATCTAAGGGTCTTTGTAGACCACAAGCTAAGCATGAGACAGCAATGCAATGCAGTGGCTGAACAGACTAATGCAATTATTATTATTAGTTAATATTATAATTCATTAAATTTCTATGCCACCCTTCATCCAAGGATCACAGGGCGATTTACAAAATGAAAACTCAAAAACAGAGCAATTCTAGGCTGCATCAACAGAAGTAATGTCCAGATCATGAGAAGTAATGGTTCCACTCTATTTTGGAAGATGTTGAAGGACTTAGATAACAAGTCCTATGAAGAAGTTGGATATGCTGGCGAAGGGATTATCAAAAGGTGATATGATAGTCATCTTCAAATACTTGATCAGCTGCAGTGTAGATGACAGAAAAACTGTCTCTTCTGATGTTCCAGAGAGTAGGGCCTGACCCAATGGTCAAATTGCAAGAAAGGGGGTTTCAGCTAAACATCAGGAACACAGTATGAGCTGGTTGATATTGACAACAGCAGAAGGGTAGACTCTCTTTTGTTAGAGATGGGATGCTAGGATGTCCACGTTATCTGTGATGCTTTAGCATTTTCTACATTGCTTAGGGCAGTGTTTCCCAACCTTGTGCCTCCAGATGTTTTTGGCCTACAACTCCCATCATCCCTGACCACTGGTCTTGCTAGCTAGGGATGATGGGAGTTGTAGGCCAAAAACATCTGGAGGCACAAGGTTGGGAAACACTGGCTTAGGGGGCTAGACTATAGGATCTTTGAGCTTCCAACTCTGTGAGTCTAAAGACAGGAGAGTGCAGCTTTTAATTTCTGCATAACTTGCATAAGGTTTGAAGGGGATTTTGTATGGGGAATAAGCTTTCTCCACCATGTCATTTCCTCGTCTAATGTTACACTGGCCTGGCAAAAGCAGGAAGCATCATTTAATTGTGTTTCATCCTATCCCACCCTCCACACACAATGTGTGAAATTGCTCTGCGATTCTGACACTAACAAGAGTGCAACATTGAGTATTTGGCCTCATTTCCTTCCTCTCAGGTAGGTATAATGATCTAATTTTCATAACTGTGGAAACAGCCAAAGCCAAAAGAAACACAATACTTTCTTGGTGTGGCACACAAAGCTGGAATCCAAGCCAAAATACAGAATCTAGGGCCTCTGAAACACTCCTTCGGACTTGTAGAAACAGCCATGGATTTGCACTGATGGTCTCACAAAAGGTGAGACATTTCCTTGAGCGAAGAGGGCGACTTTTGTCTTGGAATCAAGTGTGGCTATCTCCAGAAAACAAGTTTTTTCCTGAACAGCTTCCAGTTCTGCCTAGTTCATTCCAGTTGCACGCCCTTTCCTCAAAATGTGTTCCCTCATGTATGAGTGCCAGCATAGCTGTCCTGATAAACCGAGGTTATGAAAGGAGTTGCTTCAGGCACTGTTGTTTTGATCGAGGCAAGTGCTCTGGAGAGACAGGATGGGAAATAAGTCTCTCTTTCAGGAGAGAGAGAGAGAGAGAGAGAGAGAGAGAGAGAGAGAGAGAGAGATTGTGGGGAGGGGGGAAGAAGACATGATATTGAAGTTAACATCATTGTGAAATGTGACAATGCTGTCCTCCACACAACTTGTGCTTTGTGAGGAATTCGAGTGTTGAGTCCAATCAGACACTCAAGCCATGTTTGATCCCTGCTCCGAGTGAATTAATGGAAGGGAAATATTTGTGGCAGGTGGGGCGTGAGGGAAGGGGAAAAAAAACATATTCTAAGGACAGAAAGAGAAGTTCTCAAGCCCAGGCTTCCTTTGTGACACAGTAATGCGGGGAGTGGGGTGGGGCAGAGGTCGCATGCAGGTAATAATTGGCAGTGATAAGGAATACTTAATTCTCCCCAAGAAATATTCTTGATTTTTCAGCATCTGGTCTTTCCAACTCTCAGTGAACCCAGCTGCGACTGTGGGTGGGTGTAACAAAATCTCTTCCAGAATACAAGCGCATAGTCCTATGCAAGTTTATGTAGAAGTAAGGTCCATTGTATTCAATGGGGGTTAATCCCTAGAAAGTGTTTTAGGATTGCAGTTTTAAGAAGTGGTAGTGCCAAGGACTCATCCGCACCTCAGTCACACATAGCAGGGGCAGGACAATCTCTGCACCAGTCTAGCATTGATGCAGGGACTGGGATCATCTCAGGATCCCATAAATCCCGGGAAGGCTCAGCTCCTCCCTGTCAGAGGCGTACCTAGGATCATCATCATCATTTTTAATTTGTATGCCACCTTTCCATAGTTAAAAAAAACCATGCTCAAGGTGGCTTACAGCATTGGATCCCCTGTGTCCTTGACAATGAGCTGCCCTCTCTATGAAAAAATCACTTAAGCACAATAGCCATATTAGACATTATGATTATTATTTACCCCACCCATCTGGCTGGGTTTCCCCAGCCACTCTGGGAGGCTCCCAACAGAATATTAAAAACATGATAAAACATCAAACATTAAAAGCTTCCCTAAACAGGGCTGCCTTCAGATGCCTTCCAAAAGTCAGATAGTTGTTTATTTCCTTGACATCTGGTGGGAGGGCATTCCACAGGGCGGGTGCCACCACCAAGAAGGCCCCCTGCCTGGTTCCCTGTAACTTGGTTTCTTGCAGGAGGGAACTGCCATAAGGCCCTTTGGAGCTGGACACCAGAAGGATGGGGGTGGAGACTCTCCTTTAGGAATACTGAAGGTCCAGAGTGAGGAGGGCAAGAGTGAAAAATTTGCACTCCTTTGTGCCACAGTGCAAGAAGGATGGGAAGCTTCTCCTGTGTCGCAACACACCTCTATGTCATGCACTCTGTAGTCTTGTAGCTGATTTCTGTGTGTGTGCGCGCACACACACACACACACACTGGGCCTGCACCCCAAGTGGGGGCCAGTTTCGCCAATCCCTAGGGTACACCTCTGCATGGGACATCCTGTTTCAGGGCCTGCACTTGTGGGGACACTCCCAGCACCACACATTTGGTGGGCAGAAGGCAAAGCTCTGCATAGGTATTGGTGGTGGGAAGCTGGCTTGGCCAACAGAACTGGACAGAAAGGCACATGTGCTCATTCCAGTCTGGAAAAGGGGGTTGGATTGCTCTTCTTTCTACCAGTAGGTGAAAAACTTCTTCTTCCAACATGCTTTTCAAAACTGACTGCTTTTAATGAAAAGGCTGGCACCAAACTATTTTTATTGTGATTATCTCTATGTTTCCAAACAGATTTTATATATGTATATAGTTTCAATCTTACATATGTTCAGTTGTTTTTTAATGATTGATTTTTCTATGTTTTGATCTATAAACTTGCCTCGAGTCCTGTCAGGAGTAAATTCAGGGTATAAATAAATGATGAAGAAGAAGAGGAGGAGGAGGAGGGGGGGGAGGAGGAGGAAGAATCCAGCTGAATAAGACCATTAGTCCTTCTGCTACAGTGTGGCCATCTTGGTACTTCCAGGAAGCCCACAAGAAGTTGGTAGACCTTCTCCAGCAACCAGTATTTGCCTAGGAGCTATTGACAGACCTTTCCTTCCATTACAGTGGTACCTTGGGTTAAGTACTTAATTCATTCCGGAGGTCCGTTCTTAACCTGAAACTGTTCTTAACCTGAAGCACCACTTTAGCTACTGGGGTCTCCTGCTGCTGCCGCTGCGCTGCCGCTGCACCATTTCTGTTCTCATCCTGAAGCAAAGTTCTTAACCTGAAGCACTATTTCTGGGTTAGCGGAGTCTGTAACCTGAAGCGCATGTAACCTGAAGCGTATGTAACCCGAGGTACTACTGTAATTTGTTTACCACAGGCTTCCCCAACCTGTTGTCCTCCATATGTTTTAGAGTACAACTCTCGCTGTCCCCAAACAATGGCTGTATGGGGCTGATGGCAGCTGTAGTCCCACAACATCTGAAGGGAAGCAGTTTGGGGAAGGCTGACCTACAAAGTCCTCCAACTTCATGGGAGTCTTTAATTGTTTGAGTGAATCCTTTCCTAGTGTGCCCACTCAGTGCAGAGGCAGAGAACAACTGGTTTAAGGAGTACATGTGAAATGTATAAAAAATGTAAAAGGTCCAAGAGTTTTGTATCCCAGATCATCAGATGCTCATATTCCCCTTAGAATAGATGCAAAATAAACAATAGATGAAAAGGGGAAAAGCAAGAAACCTGTCTCTGTGAGCCGAATAATATGATTTTGAATTTCACACATCCTCAGAGGGGAGGACAATGCAAGGTCAATGCATTTTTGTCTCACTTTTATGCAAGCTAACTGAACAGACAATTTTCCATGGTTTTCTTTCTTTCTTTTTTTAAAAAAACCTTTATTTTCATTCAGTGTTAATCTAATGTGCAGATAGAAATAGCCCCAAAAAGAATGTATTAAAACACAAAATTCCCCCTCAGGAGCTTGGCCTCCCACCCTAAAGCAGAGTGAGCTCGTCTTCTGGCCAGCAATGCCAATCTATAGTTATTATATCTCTTTGTCTCTTTTCATATCTCCTAATAGAAACATTGTTGTAGCTTCTGGCTAGAAAATTAGCCAAGTGAACTCTCGCTGTCTGTCTCTCCCTCTTCTCATCAGATTAGTGGAGGAATTTAACAGGGCCTCGTTCAACTCACTTGCTCTTTTCTATGCGAGGCTGGTACCACAATGCAAAAGGGAGCTGCGAGCATATTAATTTACCTCCGTTCGTCAAAGGCCCTTCCTTCCTCCTTCCTTGTCAAAATATATTTGCCGTTATAGTTTATCGCAAGATCCTGAAAGTGTCCAGCTGGATATGAGCGTCTTCCACATTCTGCTTTCAGGCCACAAACTGGAATTTGAAACCTTGAATCACTTTGTTGACATGCTGTGCTTCTACTTAAGGGACCCTTAACCTAAGAAGACCCAAAAGTCTCTAGCCAGATACCCATCGGAAGCTGCCAAGCAGGCCAAAAATGCAATAGCTCCTTCCTCACAGGGGCGCCGACTTATAAAAAATATTGGGGGGACGCATACCGGGGTCCTGCCCCGGGAAGTTTTCTAAGAGCCGCTCCCGGCCCGTTGCTGCTGCTGCCGCCCACCTCGTGGCCCCCTCGCCAGCTGAGGGAGGGAGAGAGACCGAGAAGGAGAGAGATGCGTGGTGGGCAAGGCAAGTGCCCGCCGCGCCTCGCCTCCCACCGCCCCTCGTGCCGGCCGCCCCCTCCCCTTCCTTCCCCGCGCGCTCTCGCTCGCTCGCCCGCCCTCCTCACCCCAGCTCTTGGCCGTTCGCCCCAGGAACTCGCCGCTGTTGGGGTTGTAGATGAACCTCCGCCACTCAGCCAGAGACTGGCTGAAGGGCTTCTTCTCCTCCTTGGCCATAGCGAGAGAGAGAGAGAGAGGCTGGAAAGAGAGAGGGAGCTCGGCGGTTCGCGGGCGGCGGTTTTTCCCCTGCCGAAACAACAGCGGCTCCTCAGAACCGCTAAGTAACTCTCCCTCAGGCGCCCGGCAGGAGAGCAGAAGAGAGGAAAAGGAAAGAGGGGCTGGGCCAGTCGCATGCACCGAGCAAAACTACTCGCGCCGCCTCTTTTACTACCGTAATAATTATTTGTTTTAACTCATTACTGAATGTATTTTAAAAGGTAACTATCGTCAAACAAGGAAAATAAAAAATACCAACATAATTTTGTGATTTTACAAAGCATAATATAACTAATAATTTTCTTAAATTATTGGGGGGCGGAGCCCCCCCAAACGAATTTTTGAGGGGGCTCGGGCCCCCTCAGGCCCCATGGAGTCGGCGCCTATGCTTCCTCACGTTGTTCCCCATTGACTGATATTCAGAGGCACATTGACTCTGATCCTGGAAGTAGTATTGCAGTCGTCACAACTAGTTGATTGCCTTATCTCCGTGAATTTTTATGAACCCCTTTTAAAGCAGCCCTAGTTGGTGGCCATCCACACAAATTCTAGCAGTGTATCTGAAGAAGTGTGCATGCACACGAAAGCTCATACCAAGAACTGACTTAGTTGGTCTTTAAGGTGCTACTGGAAGGAATTTTTTTTGTTCTAGCAGTGAATTTCATAGTTTGTTTTCTGTGAAAAAGTACTTCTTGTCTGGCTTGAATCTACCTTAGGATTCCTGCAGTTGTTTCCTTGTTACCCTAGTCATACTGGGAGAATACTGCACTTTTCTTCACAACAAAACCATATCTATTCATTCCCTGTCCGGTGATTCCATACTTTCCAATATTTCTCCGCTGAAAATAGGGACGTCCTATTCCATGATGATGATGATGATGATGATGATGATGATTTTATATACCTCCCATCGGACTGGGTTGCCCCAGACACTCTGGGCAACTTCCAACATATATAAAAACATAACAAAATGTTGAACTTTTTTTTAAAAAAATCCATATACAGGGCTGCCTTCAGTTGTCTTGTAAAGGTTGCATCATTACTTATCTCCTTGGCTCGGGGGTTGCATAACTCCATACTCTCCAACATTTCTCCGGCGAAAATAGGGACGTCGTGAGGAAAAGCAGGACATTCTGGGATCAAATCAGAAATTGGGGTGGCTTCTGCAAAGCCAGGGCTGTCCCTGGAAAATAAGGACATATGTGATTCCAATCACTTGAGGGGGGGGGGCATAATCATTGGCCCCTCTTCCTCCACTGCATTCCTGACACAATCTGTCTTTACAGTCCTCTCTGTGGGATGCTTAAAAATCTTTAGTGGAAGCCAACAGTTCTCATCTTGGCTTCCTGCACTATTTAACAGGGCTGCCCATTATGCAGCAAGCCCGGATGAGTAAAGCTGTCTCCCTGTTGCAGAAATGCCTCTTGAACACATAGGAGGCTGCAAGATGGGTTATGACGAATGTCACAGAGGGACAGAGCCAGTAGTCACTTCTTTAGTGCCCCCCTCAATGACTGGAGACATGTGAGTGATAATGGCTGAAGAGAATCTTCATTCCTCAAGGAACATCACCAGTGCTTACACACACACACACACACACACACACACACACACACACACCATTCTGTGTTTTTGGTTCACAGGCCAAAAAGAACATACACCACCTTCTCATGATGAGCTTTTGTGGTGCACATGTGCAAAAATTCAAAGACACTTTGAAACCTTGCAACGATAGAAAACTTTCCTCTGAGTTTATACTGTTGAATTTGCAATTCACCGAGCGACTTGCGAATTACGATGGGTTCAGTTCACCCAGCACAGCAGCATCAGCCATTTGCTGTTCCCAGTGTTTCCAAACATTTGCATATATGTGTCCCACACCCATTGCACTGTTATAAACCTACAATATATTCACTGTCCAGAAAAGACATGGTTTGCAGCAGCACAGTAGAGTACAGTACAATAGCTCCAGAGGACTTTGTTTTTCATTTGCTTTTTGAGCTCATAACACTGTCCACAGCTTGTATCCTTAAAATCCAAGTGCTCCATTCTAATAATTGTTCACTCCAACTCTTGCACATTCACATGTTATTAACCCACCTGGGATTCAGCATTCCCTGTGGTATGTTACAGAGAAGATTTATTTTAAAACACTTGATATATTTTGCATAATGCAGGTTTGGGTTGTTCCCCCACCACTTCAAATTACCATTGGGCTGATAATAGTGTACGCCTAATACAGCATTTAGAAATCATTAACACTATTTTAGTGCTTAAGAGAGAGGAAAGACCACTGCCTGCATAATTGCATATAAATGGTGAAAATAATTTTCATTCTTTCCATGCATAAAGGAAAGCACAAGAGACAGATTCTTCTAATATAAACAAATCATCCCCAGCTTCTCTCTCCATCTACTTTCTTCTCTCTTTGTTACAAATTGTTCGTACATTCGGCTTAATAATGAATGAAAACAGTTGATATTTCTAATGACATAGGGTAATCTTGAAGTGATGAGTTTCCTTGTTTGCAAAATCCTTTTTTTAAAAAAATGCATTCTTCACTGAACTTGATCAGGAGAAAGATTTATATTATTCACCCGGGGATATAATTGAAAGCTTATGAACTTGCTCAAATGCAGACTAGAAGGGTCTTATATCATACATAAGATAATCGTTTAGTCAAAATCAGCTTCATCTGGTAAGTGACTAGGCCTTATCCAGAATTAGATTTTCTCCAAGAAAATCTTGGGGATTACGGTAATTTTTTTGAAGAAAAAAATAAAGTTAAGACCAGGTAAGTAGCTCCTTGCAAAATATGTGTTTATGAGTCCTTGAAGGCCGCTCTTGTCCTTTTTACCAAAAGCTTCAATTTTTAAACTCACGTGCAACTGTTTAGTGGGAAGGAGGGAGATTGAAATCAGTGGGGGGTGGTCCATTATGACAAATGGGACACTGCCCCCAAAAGATTCAGTCTGCTCTCAGCTAGGCTCTACCTGCCTGCCCTCTTACTTACAACCAGCCCAGGGGGCGATGTGACACATATCCCTCAACTGTCCCGGGAAAACTGTGACATCCTGTTTTTTCACGTGAGAGCATGGCAGCCATTTTGGGCGCCATGATCTCACCCCCCAAAACAACGACTTTTTCAGGGGTTACAATGGCACACGGGTCAAGCGACTCACCCAGGAGCGCAGCCCGAAACACACACATCCTGGTTCGGGGCCTGGACAGGTTGGAGGGCATGCATGACGTACTGATATATTAGATCAACAACACTACAGGTACTGGAGTGTGAGAGGAACATTAGAAAATGAGTCAGAAGCACTAGCATTATAATCAGGAAAGATAGCACAATATTCCCTACGTCGGAATGCACCCCAAGAGGCATTATGACAGTTCAGTGACACATTCTAGGCAGCCAAGGGAAGTCAGAGACAGCCTGGAGCAGTGCTGTTGAGGGGTGTGATCTGCAGATGCAGAGACCCAATGCTTAGATAGAGAATTCTGGAGGACCAAAGTCAATGCCCAGCCATGAGGCTTCTGATCCCTGGAATCTGGGACCACTTGGGTCCATGCCAATGATGATGACAATTACCATGTGGCATTTTGTGTGTGCGTATGGTGAAGTTTTCATTTCTCAGTGTGATGAAGAGTCTCGCGAATGCCCAACAATGTGTTCCCCATGATCACTGTTCATCACATCCTGGAAAATGTTTTGAAATCTGGATTGAAGAAGAATGTGTTGAGCCGTGATGGCAGGCTGCTATGCTTGGCAATGTCAGTTTGTGGTGGCCTCGGTACGTCACCGCCATGTCAAAAAATGATTTCGCAAATTTCTCCCTTTCCCCCAGCCTCTGGCCTTTGGAACCAAGTCTGTTAATTGATGTCTTTCCTTCTCTTGCTCCTCTTTCCTTTAAGAAACATTTTTTTAAAAAAAAATAAAAACATATCTGAACTCAAAACCATTTTAATAATGTTTTGCACATTCGACAAATTGCCTTCATTAAAGAAGCCTCACAGTACACTCCGTGCTTATATTAGGCTAACTGTATGCACAACCTATTGTTGTGGTTTCCTGTGGTAAGTTAAGTTGGATCAGTAATACTCAAGTTAAAGGTGTGTTGAGCATGTAATATGGAAGCAAAACCCTCCCCTCCTGCTGGTTTCCCTTTGTCTTTTCTCACCTGGCACAAGCTCCCTTTGCTCCTTGACTCCATTTCTTTCCCTTTCATTGGCTTTTGCTTCTCAATGTGGAGCAAAAGGTTTTGCAAACATTTCATTGGGATAAATGATATGTTCTTCTGAAAACATTGGTAGGGAACCTCCAGTTCACAGGCCAAGGTAGGTCTGCAATATCTCCCCAACTGGCCATTTAGGCGAAACTTCCACAATCAGAGATAATACATCTTTCTGAATACCAGTTGCTGGAAACCACAGCAGGGGAAAGTACTGTTGTGATGTTTGCTGGTTTCCCACAGGCTTCTGGCTGGCCACTGTGAGATCAGGATGCTGGACTAGATGATAAAAAGACTTCTGAAGACTTCTGATGGGGCAACAGAGCAAGCTGCCGTTAGTCTATCCTGCTCCATTGATCTGTAGCAGCCCTTTGGGGCTTCGGACAGGAGTCTTCCCATGTGGGAAGATGCCAGTAATTGAATGTGGGACCTTTGCATGCAAAATGTACTGTACCCAGTGGTGGCTGGTGTCTCCTGGGTCTGGTGGGGCAGCAGGGGATGAGGTCAACAGTAGGTGGAGGCAGATGGTTCTAGGTTTGTCACACACACCCCTCCTCCCTGTTGAGTTCTGCAAGGGCAAAACTAAGACTGAGGAGAAAGGACTGACAGCCAAGAGAGGCATCTCTGGTCTGGTTATAATAAGGCAGGAAGGTGGGAGCTGGCTGAGGTTGGTGGGTCCAATCCCTGTTCATTAGAGTGGACCAGCCTTCACTGTACCACTAAGCCTATTCCCGGTAAGAGGATGATATAAACACAGGAGGCCTTAGAGAGCAGTGGTCTTGGGGGCCCAGTTTGCAGGCAGCAAATTTGGAGGCTTCTCCTTTAATTTTTTGGAGCGGTAGCAATAGTCGGGGCTGCTGATCACTCGGCAGAACTTCCTCTCTCTTTTACTCTTTTCTTTTTTTCCTAACTGGCCCCTCCCCACTTTTTTGGCATTCACTATTTCACTCCCCTTGCAGAGAATGTGTGGGTCTGAGCAGTTTTCTGCTTGCCCCCATGATTTCTATGCATGGGTCCAAGTGGTTTTCCATTTGTGCCACCACTTTCCCTGGGAAAACCTTCTATTTAGCACTGAATCAGTGCAAACACCAACCCATCGGAAATCTGATTGACGTTTGCTCCGATTCATTGGTAAAGAGCAAGTTTCCCCAGGAGAAAACAGGGGGACAAATGAAAGTATAGATGAACCCTAAGTCTAGTTTTATCCCCATCTTCCACCCTGCTGAGTTCCTTAGGAATAAAACAGAGACTAGGGAGGAGGAGGTTAAGAGCTAGTGCCACCCCCTAAATTCGCTATAAATTATAAGGCACTTGGGGGGGGGGCTGGGGGGAAACTGAGGTTTGTGGGGCAGCACCATTTCCCCTAATGCACCAGCGTCCGCTGATCAATAATAATACGTCTCTTTTATGACTTCAATTATGTCTCAGACCTGTTGAAACCTCCTTTCCCCCACCATCACCCGAAGATATATAATTCCTGGGTTCTTGTTAAACTCTGTTTACAATCAACTCCACAGAGTCCTTCATCTTGGCTACAAATCTGTACTCCAATTCAATCATTTTCAAATAGGAAAAAAAGGATGTCATGTTTCCTAATGAATGCTGAGAAAGAATTGTTTAATATAGATCACTAGATCTCCCGGAGTATATTAAAGTACTCAGAAGAAAAAGCTCATCCTCCCCTCCCCTCTCTTTTCCGTAGCTCCCGGAGTGTTCTCTATATTCCTCATACATTCTTGTTAACATTTGAACACTCGCAGGCTCTTGTACCTGCTGCCCTCAATTACTTTAGCAAGGAACAACTCTTTCCTGGCTCTGTTGCTGTTTCTCTCCACCTGCTGGTACAGAGGGAGGGGGGGAAGTGTCACAGTACAGGTAAATGGGAGCCCTGAGATGTTTTCAGTTACTGAGAAGCAAAAATCCATCAGAAATCTATTCCTCTTGAAAAACACTAGAGAGCTCAGTTCTCAAAATCCCCTCTCCAGCCACATGAGATGGAGTGAGCAGGAGCCGCTGAGGGCCAGAGGAAAAATTGGATGTGTCGTGTTTCAGTTGCGGCTGTGGTCTCTTGACAATTTGGGCTAGTTTTTGCTCAGAGTAGACCCATTGAAATGAATGAGTGTGACTCGGCTAAGTCCTTCATTTCATCAGATGCACTCTGAGTAAAAGAGAGGTGGACGCTATGCTTGTTGACACCTGTTTGTCTTGAGGTACAATGGAGTGCACCCCAGACCACATACTTAGCACAAATAGCCCTATTCAGATGCCCTGGCTAAATGGAAGGGACAATGGCCACATTCACACTGTTTAAAGCTCTAGGATATGATTTTATGGCACAATGGAACACTGTGACAGAAGTGTGCATGGAAACACCATTTACCTTCCCACCACAGTGGTACCTATTTATCTACTTGCACTGGTGTGCTTTTGAACTGCCAGGCTGGCCAGAAGCGGTTTAGTCATGCTGGCCACATGACCTGGAAAGCTGTCTGTGGACAAATGTTGGCTTCCTCGGTCTGAAAAGCGAGATGTGTGCCACGCCCCATAGTCGCCTTTGACTGGACCTAACCATCCAGGGGTCCTTTACCTTACCAATGTATACAGAGCAGGGATAAGGAACCATTTCCAGTCAAGTTGCCACTTTCCCTCCTGGATGACATGTATAGCATGTCAACAGTGTCAATGGTGGATGGTCTGCTGAGAAGAGATGGACAAAAGCATTATGTGAAAAGCCATAAAACAACAAGCCCACCAGCCAATTTCATCAGAAAAAAGGACCAGCAGCAACTTTCTGATCAAAGGAGCTTCTTACATGGATGCTGGCTTTCGATAACTTATTTGGTCCAGAAATGGAAGGCCCTGTGTGACTTAAACCTCTTGTTGTGCTACAGGAATATGTGGCTATTGCAGAGAAAGCAACTCACAATGTACATGTTTCTAAGGGTAGGGAAACATGGAACGTTTCTTCATCATTTGATGGCATTTCATTCCTCATACGTCAAATTCAGATATGCAAAACCTTCTTCCCTCCATCCAATAAAAAAATGTGGCTTTCATGGTGTGTTTTTCTTCCTTTATTTTTCTACATTATCTGCTTTCTACCTTTTTAAAGAAAAATAAAACCTCTGTACTGCTCCTATGTTTTGTAACTTTGATTTTCTTTTGTGCCGTTGATTTTATATTAATAAAAACCTTGATTTTAAAAAATGGAAAAAGGCAATCTTTTCCTGAGTCATTAACAGCCTGCTAGATTATTCCTCTGATGGTGATAGCTTGGAGGCTAATCCACATGACCCTCTTTTTCTCTGGGGCTTTTGATGTCCACTTTAGATTTGACCTTGAGGCACAGTCCTCGACACATACCAAACTGGCTGTGGGTGGTATCCACTTCCCATGTCTAGGTCACCAACAGCTAGAATCAGCCTCATGCTAACATTTTAATCCACTATTTAGGACTGAATTTCAATTCAAAATTAAGAAGATTGGAAGCTGCCTCTGTTAGCAGTTCCTCCATCCTTGGAGAGGGATGTGGCAGCATATGGAAGAGACTTCTCTGTGGTGGCCCCCAAGCTCTAAATCCCTGTCCCTGGATGTGCAGTTGGTGTCTATTTTGCACCCTTTCACCACGGTGCACCTTTTCAGCAAAGCTTTCAGCCATGGCTGAATGTGAGTTTCCCCTTTTGCATCAGAAGCTGTACTTTAGGTGTGGGGAACGGTTGACCCTCCAAATGCTGCTGAACTACAACTCACCTTGTTTCCTAAGGCTGATGGGAGCTATAGTTCAGCAGCACCCTGAGGACCAATTGTTCCCCACCCCTGATTTTAGATATGATTGTATTTCTGTTAGATCTTGCCGTTGGACTTTTTGCAAATTGCATGTAACAAATGCTTCTAAACAGTGCAACTCACTATGAACACCTCCCTTGTTCTCTTATAATGGCAATGGTGCCCACCTAACATGCCCACCTATTTGCACATCTAGACTAGTGTTGGCTGCTCTGACTTGCAGGGCCTCCCTTAAGGCATAGTTCTTTCACTTTGATTGACCCTTTTTGCTGGAAATGCCAGGGACCATCTCAGGCTTTCTACATGAAAAGCATGTCCCCAAGCTAAAGTCTTTCCTACTGGGTTGTGCCAATCAGTTCTTAGCAGATGCTAGTAATTGGCCTCAATGAAATATGTCCTATGCTAATAGAAGGGACAGATGTCACAGCTGATCATCTTCCCCACAATAGTCCCCTGTGCCACCTTGTAATTGGCTGGTTAAAACCCTGATCAGTATACAGTCCTGTTCTCTTATAACTCAAGGTGTTCAGTTCTTTTCATAAGTCAGCATGCACAGCTTCTTATACCCAGTCACCAACTAGATAGATAAATTTATTGTCATTGTCCGTATATACACAGTATACACAACAACGAAAATCAAACTAGTTCAGGGGTGGACAGACTATCTTCTGTTGGAGGGCTGCATTCCCTTGGGGGTAATCCTTTGGGACCACATGCAATCAGTGGATGGAGCCAAAGACTACAGTTTTCTGCTTTAACTAATCTGGAATAGAGACCACTTTGCTTCAATTTTCACCATAGCTACTTCAGATTACAGTGGTACCTGGGTTACAGATACTTCAGGTTACAAACACTTCAGGTTACAAACTCCGCTAACCTGGAAGTAGTACCTTACATTGAGAACCTTGCTCCAGGATGAGAACAGAAATCGCATGCCGGAGGCGCATGGCAGTGGTAGGCCCCATTAGCGAAAGCTACAGTTGTACCTCGGGTTACGGACTTAATTCATTCTGGAGGTCCGTTCTTAACCTGAAACTGTTCTTAACCTGAGGTACCACTTTAGCTAATGGGGCCTCCTGCTGCCGCCATGCCGCCGTGCCACCTGAGGCTTCCAATACCCTTGCTGATACCTTTCCCGGAAAAATCACGTGCAACTGTTTAGTTGGAAGGAGGTAGATTGAAATCAGTGGGGGCTGGTCCATTAGGGCAAATGGGACACTGCCCCACAAGATTCAGTCTGCTCTCAGCCAGGCTCCGCCTGCCTACCTTCTTACTTACAACCAGCCCAGGGGGTGATGTGACACATATCCCTCAACTGTCCTGGGAAAACTGTGACATTCTGTTTTTTTGTGTGAGAGCATGGCAGCCATTTTGGTCACCATAATCTCACCCCGAAAAAACCCGACTTTTTCAGGGGTTACAATGGCACACAGGTCAAGCGACTTGCCCAGGAGCGCAGCCCAAAACGCACACATCCTGGTTCGGGGCCTAGACATGTTGGAGGGCATGCATGACGTGATGATATATGTGATCAACAACACAACAGGTACTTGAGTGTAAGAGGAACATTAGAAAATGAGTCAGAAGCACTAGCATTATAATCAGGAAAGATAGCACAATATTCCCCATGTCAGAATGCACCCCAAGAGGCATTATGACTGTTCAGTGACACATTCTAGGCAGGCAAGGGAAGTCAGAGACAGCCTTTAGCCACTCAGCCCTTCTGCCCTCAGCCTTCAGCCACTCCTGACAATAATGGACATATTTATGTTCAGCTTTCTCGGGTCAACTTAGCAAAGAGAATGTGGTGGCCCCATGCAGAGCTGCAAGTTATTCTTAGCGGCTTACTCTACAGTGCGCCATGCAGGGACTTGTGGCACTACTGACTGCGGGATTGCAGTCTCCTTTCAACCTTTGAAATGGAGTAGCCCGCCAATAAATGCATGGCTCTCAAAAACTTTATTGACACCTGACTGAGAATTATTTAAATAGAGAGAGAGAAAGCGGAAGATGTTTAGCAGAAATAAGCACACAGACGTTTTTCCGTCCGAATACATGGGGATAAAGAAATCAGCCGCATTATCGCCCAAGATGGAAGAGGCGAGGCATGGGAAATTCAATGCACTGCGGTTATTTTACCCCTGTTTTTCATTACGTGGGCAACCTCAGAGCTGTACTTCTTAGCATTTAGAAAAAGAAGGGGGGGTTAGTCTGCTGCAGGGGAGCCATTATTGTTGAAATGTGCTAGCATTATCTTGCTTAAGGAGGTGGGGGCACATATTGTTTATGCAGTCTATTTATCAGTGTAAGAATGTATCTTCCAATATGGCAATATCTCGGGTGGTAATAGCATACAAGAATAAAAGAGTGTTCATGAATAGAAAGTTCCTGCCTGTAGCATGTACATCTGAGATACTAAAGGATTATTTACCTATCATTAAGATATGGATTTTTTAAAAATCTGGTCCAGTTTTTCTTCCAGCGGAAATCATATTAAACTCTCTAGTTATTTTATCTGACTTCTGTTGGGCAGCTTTTCATGAGCATGGCAAACTATATGTGTGTATAACTCAGGAACAGAGAAATAATACACACACACACACACACACACACACACACTTTCTTGCTTTCTCTTTGTGTGTGTGTTTTCTTAATCTGTTCCTGGTGTGTTTGACTGTTGTGGGGAGGCATTTGATTTTGTTTGCATTTTAATGGGATACTACCTAATTTAACAAGATGCTACCTAATTCCTCCCAATACACAGAAATCTCCTGTTTGCAGTAGGGAGCTTGCTGGGGTGTGTGGCAGGTGCAGGATCCCAAACCTTTTTGTTCCTCTGGCATGTTGGGGGGGAGGGTAATGGGTTCTGGAGCCAGAGGTGCAAGGCACATCGAAACAACACTGTAGAATGAAGTGCAAGAGGTTGGGGGCACCAAATTTTAGAGTTGCACAGGGCGCTGCTGAAATTTGAGGGCCCAAATTCCATCACTGCTGAAGCCAACAGAGTGACAGAAGAGAGATTTTGAGCAGGTAGTCTCCCCTGGTACTCTCCCTGGTTTGGAAGAGAACAGGAGTTGAAATGACTCTGAATTATTTGGCTCTAATACAGTGGTTCTCAACCTGTGAGTTCCCAGATGTTGTTGGATTACAACTCCCATCATCCATGACCACTGGTTATGCTGGCTAGGAATGATGGGAATTGTAGTCCAACAACATCTGGGGACCCACAGGTTGAGAAACACTGCTCTAATATATTTCCCTCTTCTCCCCCAACACTCCTTTAAACTGCCCACCATATGCCCCTCTTTGGCCCTACCAGTACCTGATTTCCAACAATGGTAGGGTGTCAGGGTTACAGAGCAAGCTCCAAAGTATCCTATGGTCCCTATCATTCCCTCGTAGGTAAAGGGGCCATAGGTTAATGTCAGAGCATCTTACTTGCCTGTTGAAGGACTCGGGATCAATCACTGGCATCCCCAGGTAGCTCTGAACCCCTGGAGATCTGCTGCTGCTTGTCAGTGGAGGCCATAGTGAGCAGGATGGACCAATGGGTCCAACTCAGTATAAGGCAACTTCCTATCATCCTACGAGAATAGGATTGTAGGCTTAATGCTGGCTCCATATGTTTTATGTCTGATGATGACTATTGCATTTTTTAAATGGGCTTCTCCTTGTGACAGCTGTTGACTTAAAAGGCAGCTTAAAAAATATCTTAAATAGATAACTACTCAAATAAATATTGAACCTCTGGAGAGAAAGGCTCCAGAATGTCAATGGAGAGGTGGCTGTGGGTTTTGAATGCATTAATTTCCCATTCATTCCACACCCCTCCTTCCATAACTGGTAAGAAATGCATATGAACCGGGTGGCACTGTGATCTAAACCAATGAGCCTCTTCTTGGGCTTGCTGATCAGAAGGTTAGTGATTTGAATCCCTGTGATGGACTGAGCTCCCGTTGCTCTGTCCCAGCTCCTGCCAACCTAGCAGTTCGAAAGCACGCCAGTGCAAGTAGATGAATGGCTGTTTTGGGGAAAAGGTAAATGATGTTTCTGTGCGCTCTGGTTTTCATCATGTTGTTCCATTGCACCAGAAGCGGTTTAGTCATGCTGGCCACATGACCTGGAAAGCTGTCTGTGGACAAATGCCGGCTCTCTCGGCCTAAAAGTGAGATGAGCACCACACCCCATAGTCACCTTTGACTGGACTTAACTGTCCAGGGGTCCTTTACCTTTATCTTTTTACCTTTACATTATGACATCCATTATGGATTCTCCGTTAAGTATGGATCCTTTGGTCTTTCATGGAGCCTTCCTAGTGCTAAATCAGAGCGTGGATTGACAGGTGGCGTTAGCAGATTGACAGACTTTTTTACTGGCTCATACAAAGCTCAGGGATCCCTTTTCCCAAAGTCCTCCTGCAATAAACTCACATATCTTTTGCAGTAAACTGAGCACAGCTGACACAGGACAGGAGGGAGAGAACAAGGGAGAGCGGGAGCCTTGTGTTCTGTTTTTATAGATACATAATCCCCGTACAATTATATTGTGTTTATTCATTTTGTTTATTGGTTTGAACATGATTTTTAATGCGCACATAAAAAAAAATGTTTTCAAGTTTAATTGCGGTGTCAACCCCATCAGGTTCATCTTTATCTTTGACCACTTTTCTTTCCAGGAAGCAGCCAAGCTGGGTTTTTATTTTATTTTTTTTATAGGATCCCCACACATAATAAAGCATCCAAACAACTTTTTCACGTCATCTTCAATGAATTCAGAGGATGCAACAGTTTGCACACTCTCCTGCACACATTTTATTACTCCCACTTTCATTCTACAAGGCTGAAGCGAATCATATAATAAATATGTGTCTTGCACTTGTGAGCTTGATATACTGTTCCCTTCCAAGAGGCTCTTTCTGCTCGTAACTTAGATTGCTGGCAAAAAGCATTCCCCATTCAGCTTCTCAGGTTAGCAATGTTTTATAAAGCCTTACAAGGGAAATAATGATAATAATTAATGTTGTGCCGGATATTCACCACGTGAGATTATCGCGGCCAACAGAGTTGCTTCAGGAAAGGAGGAATGTTTGCTGCATAATAGTGCTTCCTCCTAGAAAAAGAACAAAAGTTCACCAGGATATCTTGGGCACCTCATTCAATACAATGGTCTCTTCCCTATATGGATTGGTTACAGATAGGTAGCCGTGTTGGTCTGCCATAGTCAAAACAAAACAAATTTCCTTCCAGTAGCACCTTAAAGACCAACTAAGTTAGTTCTTGGTATGAGCTTTCATGTGCATGCGAATTCTGTGTATCTGAAGAAGTGTGCATGCACATGAAAGCTCATACCAAGAACTAACTTAGTTGGTCTTTAAGGTGCTACTGGAAGGAATTTTGTTTTGTTTTTTCTATAAGGATTGGGTTTTTTTAGGGAATTCCTTTTGGGAATTATAGGGACAGAACTACCCAAACTTTCAAAAATATGCCAGCTGAAGAAGTACTTCCTTTTGTTTGGCCTGAATCTCTTGAACTCCATAGTGAAAAGGAAAAGCTTGATATTCTGAACCCAATTATGAGGGGTTTGCCCAGCACTATTTACATCATAGGAGCCTACACAACACAAAACACAGTTGCTGTATGAAGGTATTATTTTATTTGTTTTTTATCTTATATTTTGGAAATGTACATCCAGTGTTTCTTTTCCTTTAAAATTTTTGGCCCTAAGCTATAGCTTGTTTAGCTTATACGTAAATCCGGCATTGGATCCCAGCAATTAGATCTGAGATTTACTATATTCGAAGCACAACACTGAGATATGCCCCCTCCCTTGGGCCCATTTTGGATTAAAGTGTCTAAAATTTGTCAGCGGTTCCTCATGTTTACTCTTTGGTGGCAGACCAATTACATGTACCCTAATTTGTTTGTTGAGTTTGGGGATGATTCTGCTACCTGTTGTATGTTGGTACCTTTAGTCACATGTGTGTGTGTGTGTGTGTGTGTGTGTGTGTGATTGTGTGTTTGTATATCTATATCTATAAAGATAGATGAATAGATATAGATAGCTATAGGCTACACAAGAGCTGCCTCTCCAGTTGTAGCTATAGGTATAAAATATCTTTAACCTCTTTTGTCAGTCTGGAATGTGTTGCACTGGAGACAAGAAGAGATTCTGAGGCATCTTTTTAATGCCACTCAAGAATCCATCTGCAGAATACAAGTGGATAAATACCTCACATCTCAACAACCATTTCTCACCTCATAAGAGAAAAGCAAAACTGCAACTCCTGCCACCCCATGTTCTTAATTCACTCTTCTTTTTTTTTGCAATTCAATGTTTATTGATTTTAAATATTGAATCCATTCACCACAAAAGAAGCAAAGAAAAAAAATAACATCAAATAAAAAAAATAAAAAATGTTATATATAAAATAAAGTTCTTCGATACGTTGAGATTTCTGACATCCTCAGTATGGGTTCTTTGTTTCCTTGTTGGCTGCATATTGTATGACCTTTAACTAATCATAAATTATCTATAATCTTTGTAGCATATAACATTGCAGAAGTTAATCAAAGCATGTCAAAGATTTCATATGGGAGCATTGTTCTTTAAATATAATATGTATATATCCCATTCTTTGTTAAACTTTTGGTTTGTCTGGTTCCTGTCATCTTTGCCAATTCTACTTGATCAAATAATTTTGCCTGCCACTCCATTTTAGTTGGTATTTTGTCTCCCTTCTGCCGTTTGGCTATCGGCATTCTCACGGCAGTGGTTGCATACATGGATACCTTCCTCATATTTGCCACCATCATTCCTAAAAGGAAGGTTTCTGGTTTGTTGATGAAAGTTAGTTTAAATAGTTCTTAATTCACCGTTAATACATTCCAACAAGAATTCACTTGGGCTGCATAGCACCAGCCCTGTTTTTGAGGGATGATTCAAGATACATCAGCACCTGTAAAGTTTAGTGGTATTTCCCAGTTGTGAAGTGGGAAGCATCATCTGCAAGACTGTAATAGTGTAGATCTTCACTCGGCCCTTCTTCCCCGTCTGGCACGGGCGCCATTTTGTGGTTCATTTCAGGTGCCAAAATGTCTTGAGCCGGCCCTGTCAATGGACATCTTGCGGATTTCTCAAGAGAACATTGTGTTGTGGAGTTTTGCCCTATCTTTCTCTCACTGTGGCTTTTCAATACTCCCCATTCTTTAATGCTACACTGGATACAATTCCAAATACCATCATGAGGTGCCTAGCAGCTGACAGCATAAATGGTTGGCCTTGCTTATCATACTTCCTAGTTTCAGGAGACCACAGGTGGAGGATACCGAACAAGAGCAAATAAATCATTCACGATGAAGCTACTTGAAAGTTTGGCAGATGTTGCTGTGATTAACTGAAGGCTTGCTCTGGAATGTTGGTTTGGCACAAGGTTAAATGCACATGAATGAATCTGTCTGCATACTTAGACACTGCCGTGAAACTTCGTTCTCATAAAAACGGAGGCCAGGGTGGGGTGGGGGCTGTTTTCTAGGTTGTTGACAACAGTTTACTATACTTGCGTATCTACACATGGTGGCCCGCGACATGAGAGTCCGAGCTGGTGAGGGTGTTAAGAGTTCTGTGCTCCAGACAGATAGTATTCAGAAATTTGTCAAACTTCATCTATATATGTGTGTATATTTGCCCAGGTTGGGAGGGTGTCTTTCTTTAGCCTTTGAAAAAGACCACTTTCAACTCCGAGATCACATACTGAAAAACGGATGGGCTAATTTGTATATTGTGGTCATTCTGTATCCTAACAAGGAAATTCTGGTGCTTATGAGTGCTTTCTGAGTGAAGAGATACCAGTCATGGTAGACAAGATGCCTTAAAAATAAAGTTGTTGCTGTTAGGATTGTATTAATGGTTTTCCTTCTCTTCATCTGTGAAAACTTTGAGGCTTCTTACAATCAAGTGGTACCTAAATGTCATGAAATAAACAAACATTCCCCATCCATCTTTTTTTTTTTAAGGCCGGGGGGAGGGGAGAGAAGAAGCATTTTTGTCAGGCAAAGAAAACCTAATTGAGAGAAGAGTCATAGCTTTGTGGAGAGCAAATACTTTTTATGTCTTTGGTGTCTTCAGGTAAGGTTGTGAAAGTCCCCCATTTGAACCATGCATGGTCACTGAGGTTGGACAATACATCCATACCTTGGAAGTCGAACAGAATCCGTTCCGGAAGTCCGTTTGACTTCCAAAACGTTTGGAAACCAAAGCACAGCTTCGGATTGGCTGCAGGAAACTCCTGCAGCCAATCGGAAGCCATGGAAGCCCCATCGGATGTTCGGCTTCCAAAAATAGTTCACAAACCAGAACACTCACTTCCTGGTTTGTGGCGTTCAGGAGCCAAAACGTTCAAGAACTAAGCTGTTTGAAAACCAAGGTACGACTGCACTGAACATGATGGACAATGCCTTGCAAGCTGTTTTTCCACTTGACCTGGGAAAACTGAGTCCTGACTGACTTCAGCTACAAATGCTGAGACTGCTGAACAAACTCTTGGGCTGGGGTATTGGTTTTGTTGATGGGTTTTTTGCTGTTATTGATATTGTTGTTGTTGTTGTTGTTGTTTTCTTTACAATGATTTATGAAAGAACTGTTCAATTTGGTTGTATAATTTTTGATGTTCTATTTATTGTTTATTACTAATTGTTTTGAATTGTGTAACCCCTTTTCCTGTTGTAAACTGCCTTGAGCATGTTTTTAACTGCAGAAAGGCAACATACAAATAAATAGAAGTATATATATGACAGCTTCCCATGAAATTGGGGGCCACCACTGAAAAGGCCCTGTTGTAGTAATGACCTTCTGAACTTCACTAGGTGTTGGTACACCCAAAAGGGCCTTCCCAGCAGACCTCTATTCACAAGCAGGACAGTTCATGGAAGAGCTGTTCTCCTTCAGCAGCAGATGTTAGGAACCAGCAGTTTATGCAATTTAAGATGGAGTCTCGAGTTCAAAATGGAAACTAAGAGACTTGGGCCAACATGCCACAGTCAAGGAGATTCCCACATAAGCCAAAATAAGTCTAGTGGAATTAATTTTAAGTAGTTAATAAATAATGTTTTTATTCTACAGTGTGTGTTTTGCTTTCTAATGTTAAAAGGTAAAGGGACCCCTAACCATTAGGTCCAGTCGTGACCGACTCTGGGGTTGCAGCGCTCATCTCGCTTTATTGGCCAAGGGAGCCGGCGTACAGCTTCCGGGTCATGTGGCCAGCATGAGTAAGCCACTTCTGGCGAACCAGAGCAGCACACAGAAACGCCGTTTACCTTCCCGCCGGAGCAGTACCTATTTATCTTCTTGCACTTTGACGTGCTTTCGAACTGCTAGGTTGGCAGGAGCAGGGACCGAGCAACGGGAGCTCACCCTGTTGCGGGGATTCAAACCGCTGACCTTCTGATCGGCAAGTCCTAGGCTCTGTGGTTTAACCCACAGCGCCACCCACGTCCCAATTTCTAATGTTAGATTAAAATAAAAAAATAAAGTCCCATAGTAAAATGATTCACCCCAAAGATTCCCCCCTCACCACATATAAATTCATCTTGCTAAGTCAGTTTCTAGCTTATTTCAATTTGGGTTTTAGCTGGCTGGTTTGTTTTGCTTCTGTTTCACAGGAGGAAAATGGACTATTTCCTCCTGGCTCCCAGCTCCCCGCCCAGCATCTTTCCCTCCCCTCTGCATCTGAATAGTCGAGATTGACATAAAAAAGTACTTCAAGGGTTGAACTCTCCTGCAGCACACAAATACACTGGATTTCTGTATATCTTTAAATGTTTTATATGTCCCGTCATATATAATTTATTATGTTGTGAAGCCGAGTCCTTCATTGAATGAATTTTTTTTTACTGTCAGAGCCTGGGGTACTTTAGTTTGATGATTTAAAACTCCCAATGCACTCATAGCAAACAGCAGTTTATTATTATTATTACAGCCTGTTTGTCCAACAGGTCAAATTCTCAGCACTGCAGGACATTTCTCCTGCTCTAGTGTTATTTCAGGGAACAAGTCCCTTAGCCAATGTTGATTCACTGTGTGAGGGAACAGGTTAGGTCTTCCACACAGGGAAGCATGGATAGGGCCCAGAGAGAAAAGGGAGAAGATACATCTAATGCTGTCCCAAAACCTGTCTTCCAATTTCCTGGACGTTTTCTTCCCTCGTGAAAGATGCTTCAATGTTTCTGCCTCATTCACAGGGAATTTTAGAAATTCTTTAGAGTTTTGGTGGGTGTTGGGTTGAGCTTACCTCAAGAATATGAGAACTACAATAACACCCCCCCTTTTAGGTAATGTACGCAATATCTCTTTTTATTATTCTGTTTTGTTTTGGGTACTATTTCTTGTTTCTTCTTCCTTTTTGTGTCTTATCTTACTCTGCGCACTTGTAATTTTGTGTTTTCTATTTTTCAATAAAGAATACAAAGTAAAAAAAGAATATGTGAATGTTGTTCTTCTGTTTCACTGTTCTCTCTGTATTATTTTATTTTATTGTTACCAATAGGTATAACTACCTACCTGTTTATGTGTGGAAAGTTCAATAAAAAGAAGGTTTTTTAAAAATAAAAAAGCATGAGAAGCTAATAAAACAGGATGAATGAATGAATGAATGAATGAATTATGGTCACAGACCAGAAATATGGACATATACAGCAATAGAGAACATGTAAACAGTGTTTTTTTCTGGAGGGATGCAGTGGTACACATCCCCCTAAACATTTTGTGAATCTTTGTACTTTTGTCCATTTACTGTATTTATTCTTCCCAATTTGAACTATAAAACAGTGATTTTCTTGAGTCAAAATGAGAGTACCCCTAAACATTTTTTAACAAAAAAAGCACTGCATGTAAATATACATAGATTAAAATTAAACTCTATAAGCTAGAGCATGATAAATAATATAGATGTAAAACATTTGAAATATGTAGGTTAAGACCTTAACCGCTAATTTAAAACATGCATGTTAAGACATTGGCCATTAGATTCATTCAGAGCTTATCTTCTTAGTTTAAGGTAATCTTTGGTTCCCTGTCCTCTGTTAGATATTTTAAGTAGTGGTCATCAGATCTGCTTGGTGTTTGTTGCATAAGTGGAGTGATAAATATTGAATGTAGGTCCCTAGAGTTTTTCTTCTTTGGCGATCACTTGTAGCCGAGTAAGATTGTCTTCCATAAACACGGTTTTAACAATGAGTCCATAAGTGACTGTGTAGGCCAATTCTGGATCCACACGTCCTTCCACAGTGGGGACATTGGTTTCCAGGTGAGAGTTGATCATGGTGTGGATTTGCCAAGTGTGCCTTCCTCCTAGCATCTTTCTCCCTTGTGTCCTGAGTTCGAGTGTCTTCAAAGCCCATGACACCTTTGGTAAAGGCCGTTCTCCCACTGGAGCACTCGCAGGCCAGTGTTTCCCAGTTGTCAGCGTTTATACTACATTTTTTTAAAAGATTTGCCTTGAGACAGTCTTTATGTAACAGGGCATGAGTAACAGTTTCAACTTCCTCCAAACTGCAAGGAGTACAAGATGGTGCATGCAGTTCTCTGCCTCCCACAACTACCCTGTACACATTGGTGGAGGAAGAGGCATGCGGGGGGAGCACACTGCCCCCAGCAGCATGATCCTGGTGGGGTGCCATCACAGCTGCCCACCCCGCCCGCACTGGGTGCCACGCCCCTACGGGCGGCACACCACACCCCCAGGATGCACGCCATGCCCCTATGGGTGGCGGGCCATGCCCCAAGGATGCATGCCAGCCCCGCCCTCACCTGCTCTCTGCCCACGGTGCTCCGCCACTGCCTGTGCAGAAGTACAGGGGCAGGCTGGTGTGGAGAACTCCCTGGTCCTGAATGGGGTGGTTTTTCGCCTGGGAGTCATTTTGGACTCACAGCTGTCCATGCAGGCACAGGTCAATTCTGTGTCCAATGCAGCTGTCTACCGGCTCCATCTGGTTCGCAGGCTGAGACCCTTTCTGCCCGTGGACTGTCTCGCCAGAGTGGTGCATGCTCTGGTTATCCCCCGCTTGCTGCGAGAAACCAAGTTACAGGGAAGCAGGCAGAGGGCCTTCTCGATAGTGGCACCCGTCATGTGGAACACCCTCTCACCAGATGTCAAGGAAATAAAAAAGTATCTGACTTTTAGAAGACTTCTGAAGGCAGACCTGTTTAGGGAAGTTTTTAATATTTGATCTTTTATCGTGTTTTTAACATTCTGTTGGGAGTTACCCAGAGTGGCTAGGGATACCAAGCCAGATGGGTGGGGTACAAATAATAAATAACAAATAACAAATAATAAATATAGTAATATTATTATTATCATCATCATCATCATCATCATCAATTCTATTATATCTGCAGAGGGATGTCTCATAGAGTAACAGGGCCAGAAACACCTCAGTAGGAAGGGACTTCCACATATGAGGAGCCACCATTTAAAAGGCCCTTTACTAGGATCACATTCCTCAGACTGCAGAGGCACTGCCATGACAACCTCATATGTGATCAATGCTTTTCCCCCCAAGCTGGCAAAACTCCTTCGACAACATCAAGGAACCAAGCTTCTAGTGCCACCAGCCCAATCTTACGGAATACTCTGCCAACAGAAATTCAGCAGGTGCCTTTTGTCTCTACCTTTAAATACCTACTGAAAACTTTTTTTTTTATTCTGCCAGGCTTAGGCTGGCAATTAAAGGCATGTCTTCCTATAACAGTTAGGTGATCTCTGTTTTTATATATTTGTGGTTTTTATTGTATGGCTTTTGTATATAGTTGCTGCAAACTGCTCAGATTTTTTTTTTTTGGTTTTGTTTAATGAGTAGCAGCATATTAGTATTCTTATAACTAAAGACGTACATGCATTTCCCCACTTTAAGCAAAAGTGACTAAAATATATATTCACCATCACTTGGGAAGTTTTGACAAAGGAAGAGACCTGCCTTGGACAGAAAGGTTTACAGCAATGTGAAACTTCTTGAATGGGTGTTAGGCTAAATCTGACAGGGTGTGGATGCCCTCCTGGAGCCGTTTGCTTCCTCTTCTCTCTATCTGTTTGGTCGATGCTGAGCCTATTAAGTTGGCATCAAATCAGTGGCAGTACACAAACCGAGTGCTAGAGAAGTCAGCATCTGTCCTCTTACCTGACACTTCTGCCTCCTTTTACTGATGTTAAAAGAAATTTCTACTGTCAGTCATATAACCAATTCACTTTGTTCACAGGCAGTGACAACCTTGTTGTTTTTCTCTCCCACCACAGAACCAACTTCAGTGAATTAGCATCCTAAAAATTTAGACGAGCTCATTAGTCTGAATAAATTTGAAAGCTGCTGTTCAGACCTTCTTTATTATTATTATTATTTTAGCAGTATGGTTCTTACTGGATATTATATATATATGGTTCCTAAGTATACATTTTAGAATTTTAAAGAGCCAAAGATTCTACTTATTTCCCCTTCCCTTCTTGGCTCTTTAAAGTACCGTAATCATTATCTTCATAATTCCCAAGTCACCTTCATTCCCATTGCCCCGTTTACGATTTCTTTTCTTTTTTTCTTAAAAAAACCCCAGGATAATAATTGGAAAAACCAGCTACATCAGCAAAGCTGATGCTACACAATAGCCACTTGATAATTTGTTTAGAAGTCTGATCCCAACCTTGGGATTTCCTGGGGGGAAAAAACCTGAATGGTGTTTTTCAATTAAAACCTTGGGTTAAACCACAGAGCCTAGGGCTTGCTGATCAGAAGGTCGGTGGTTTGAATCCCCACGACGCGGTGAGCTCCCGTTGCTTGGTCCCTGCTCCTGCCAACCTAGCAGTTCAAAAACATATCAATGCAAGTAGATAAATAGGTACCACATCGGCGGGAAGGTAAATGGCATTTCCGTGCACTGCTCTGGTTCACCAGAAGCAGCTTAGTCATGCTAGCCACATGACCTGGAAGCTGTACACCGGCTCCCTTGGCCAATAAAGCGAGATGAGCGCCGCAACCCCAGAGTTGTCCATGACTGGATTGTGCTGGTGAACCTCAGAGCAGCAGCGGAGCAAGTCGATCCGGCGCCTGAGGCAGCTTGCATGCCCTGCACCCTGGGGCAGGGCCAGCCACCTGTGGGGCGAGCGAGCCTGGGCAGGATGCTCCATGGGGCCTCAGAGAAGTCTGCCTGCCTCCTTCCACTCAGCCACCCTACAGCTTAGGGGGAGGCGGTGAGCAGACCGTTTGGGGAAGCGCAGAGCCTGGGGGCGCCTAAGCCACCGTGTCACTCCCAGGAGAGACATGTGGCTCGAGTGTGCTGCAGGCCCCATGGTGTGTGCCGCCCGACATTTTGTCACCCCTCTCAGTGGTGATGCCTGGGTCAGCCCACCCCCACCGCACCCCCTTCCTCCGCCCCTGCCTCAGAGCCAAGGGGTCAGATGAGTCCCTCCCAGACTCCTCCACCTGGACTTTAAGACTCTCACCTGGGCATCCATGTTCCTCAGATGACAATGCCTCCCTCAAAGCCATGTCTCTGACTGACACTTTTTTCATGTCCTCCTTGAGGGTTTCAGCCTGGCAGACACGGGTGGGAGGTATGGAGGCCACAGCACCCACCCAGTAGCAGCAGTGCTGGGACACAGTTGGGTGGGGCAGGACAGCAAAGCTCCCTCCCCCTCTCTATTTTTTTCTTTTAAATCCCTAGATACAGAAAGGTTTTTGATTGACATTTTGCTAGCAAGACTGGCTATTCACAGAGGAACATTTTTTAAAATGTGGCACACACAAACCCGCCAGCCAACCATCCTACAATATGATGTTCTACCTAGTTAGCATTATACCAGGCCACACTGGGGTGTGTATGTTTGTGTGTGAATGTGTACACACAGGGGAAACTCCATGTAAAACCGCCAGGAGGGATACATCAATGTGTTCCACATGTACTGCATAAAGGAAGATTTTGGGCATCACTTGGCAGGACAGAGTCTCAAACAAAGATGAGTTTTCCCAAGCTCACATTCCCAGCACATTGGTACTACTGTCTCAGTGATATCTTTGTTGGCTTGGCCATGTTGAACGAATGGAAGATGGCAGCATGCTCAAGGACATGTTCTATGGGGATCTGGCTTCAGGCAGAGGCCAACTCTGCATTACAAAGATGTCTGCAAATGAGATAGGAAGCCTTACAGATGACCACAGTGTCTGGAGACAGGCAGTAAAGTCCTGTATCCATAGTAGTGACCAGAGGAGCATTAACTGCTGGGAGGAGCAACAAGAGAAGAAATGTCATGGTGCATCTGCAGCAGCATAACTGGATGCCTTCATCAGCCCCAGACCCAACAAAACATGTCCCATCCTATATTGGTTTCTACAGCCACAGCAGGTGCTGCTACCTTTCAACAATGTGACTGTACCCTTAATGCCACATGCTTCCAGTGTCTCCCAAGACAGACGGATGCCAACCATGTGCAATGATGGCAATAAAAAATAGCAATAAAAAATTAGCAATAATAATCATCATGATAGTTAATTAACAACAACAACAACAACAACTTATTTATACCCTGCCTATCTGGCTGGGTTTCCCCAGCTGCTCTGGGCGGCTCCCAGCAGAATATTAATAGCATGATAAAACATCAAACATTAAAAACTTCCCTAAACAGGGCTGCCTTCAGATGTCTTCTAAAAGTCAGGTAGTTGTTTATTTCCTTGGCATCTGATGGGAGGCCGTTCCACAGGGCGGGTGCCACCACCGAGAAGGCCCTCTGCCTGGTTCCCTGTAACTTGGCTTCTTGCAACGAGAGAACCGCCAGAAGGCCCTCGGAGCTGGACCTCAATGTCCGGGCTGAACAATTGGGGTGGAGAGCTCCTTCAGGTATACTGGGCAGAGGCTGTTTAGGGTTTTAAAGTTCAGCACCAACACTTTGAATTGTGCTCAGAAATGTACTGGGAGCCAATATAGGTCTTTCAGGACCAGTGTTATATGGTCTCTTTTGGAAGGTATTTGCACCATACATCATTGGGGTTGGAAAGAATAGCAGAGCTGGAACTAGGGAGAAATTGACTATGAGTTTCAATAGAGTTATGTGTGACAAGGGGGAGGGGGGTTCAAACACCTTTAATAGTGTGACGTATTTTGTGGAGTGGCAAGGTTTAAGCCACGGCTCTATATCTAGCGAAGGGTTCCCCAGCTGAGCTCCACAGGGTAACAGCAACTGACGCGTAATTACTTTTGATATCTTAATAGAGGGGGAAACGCCTCCTCCAGGGGGGGACCGTAAAACTTTAAAATGGCACATTTTAAAACTATGAGGAAAATGGTTAACAGCAGGCTGAAGGGCAGAGTTAAAAACTTTCAAACCACAGACTCAGCCTGGAGGCTATTCAAGAACATTGTGTTAGAAGCACAGATGGTTTGTGTATCACTGAGCAAAGAAAGAAAGAAAGAAAGAAAGAAAGAAAGAAAGAAAGAAAGAAAGAAAGAAAAGAGTAAAGTAGGAGGAAAAATAAAACTACACAGAGATATGCAGTGGCCTGTTAAGGTGGAAAAGGAGTATCTTGAAAAGATAAATGCTTTCTGAGCCACATAAAAGGATTATGGAGAAATTTAAAATACTAGAAGAGAAAAGAGGAGAAAATGGAAATGGCAGCGAAGACTGCTTAAGGGTTCCTTCACTTAGACACATGCATACAGTGCAGAAAACCAATGGCCTGACTACTCCTTGTCATTCAGTGTGTTTAATCCCTTTGCACATTCACACACACACACCAGTTTTAGGATTTTCTGCTGAACCCCCAAAAGCTGTCCTAGACATGCAGCAAGAGCACCTGTGTTTGTGGATCAGAGTTGCCTCTGCACTACTGAAGAGCTGCAGAGAAGTCAATGGCTTCTACCCCATCCATTTCCTCTGGAACTGGGATCATTCATTCACTCCATCGTTCCGGAGATGTGGATGGCATTGCTGCCAAACCGTTGCATTCCAGTGTTTCCCACATTGACCGCCTGTCTTTTTTAATGGTCTGGTTTGTGGGTATTGGCGTTTCAGTGCTGGTGGTGGCAGGGACAACTGAAATGAAATTGCAGTAGCAGTCTGCAAAATTTTTAGATACATTCTGCTGTTTTAGAATGGATTGTAATGGGAATTTTAGCTGTTCACATTGATTAATGGATTTTTGTTTTAAATGAAGCTTTTATTGTTCCCTGCTCTTTTGGAGTAAAGGGTGAACTATGAATCTTTTAAAATAAAGATAAATAAAAATATTTCCAAATATTTTTTCCGGTTTTCCTAAATTTCCCCCTTCTTCTCATTGCCCATCCCACTCAGTTGTTGTTGTTTAGTCATTTAGTCATGTCCGACTCTTCATGACCCCATGGATCAGAGCATGCCAGGCACTCCTGTTTTCCACTGCCTCCCGCAGTTTGGTCGAACTCATGCTGGTAGCTTTGAGAACACTGTCCAACCATCTCGTCCTCTGTCGTCCTTTTCTCCTTGTGCCCTCCATCTTTCCCAACATCAGGGTCTTTTCCAGGGAGTCTTCTCTTCTCATGAGGTGGCCAAAGTATTGGAGCCTCAGCTTCAGGATCTGTCCTTCCAGTGAGCACTCAGGGCTGATTTCCTTAAGAATGGATCGGTTTGTTCTTCTTGCGGTCCATGGGACTCTCAAGAGTCTCCTCCAGCACCATAATTCAAAGCATCAATTCTTCAGCGATCAGCCTTCTTTATGGTCCAGCTCTCACGTCCGTACATCACTACTGGGAAAACCATAGTTTTAACTATATGGACCTTTGTCAGCAAGGTGATGATCCCACTCAGTAGGGGTATCTAACCCTTGAGGGAGGAGTCCTCCACTGAAGGTGAAACTATATGTGACCTTAGCTGTGCATTTCCACCCTTGAGTGCAGGTCAGGATTGAACTGGGAATCTTGTGTATGGAAAACATGTCCCTGAGCTTTGGCCGTTCCCCACATTGATCTGGCATTTTGAATGCACTCAAAGCAGGCCCTGAAAAAGTATGTTACCAGCAGCAGATAACAAACCTGAAAGACTACTTCAAGTGAACATCATTGCAGAGGTCATTTTAGGACATCACTTCCTTTCTTCAGATACCCATCCTTGCAACCTCACTGTTTACATTTATGGTTTTGGTTTATTTGATTGCACCACATGTGGGCTGTTGGTGGAAAACTTTTGTTTGCACACAGCTGTGTTACTGAAAAAGATAGCTCTTTGCCTTCACACTGATGGACTGTGAAGATAGGCAATTAAATGGAGGGCATTATGACACTGCATTCCTGGCTTAAAGGTAAAGGGACCCCTGACCATTAAGTCCAGTTGCGGACGACTCTGGGGTTGCGGTGCTCATCTTGCTTTACTGGCCGAGGGAGTCAGTGTTTGTTCACAGACAGCTTCTGGGTCATGTGACTAGCATAACTAAGCTGCTTCTGGTGAACCAGAGCAGCGCATGGAAACACCGTTTACCTCCTCACCGGAGTGGTACCTATTTATCTACTTGCACTTCATGCTTTCGAACTGCTAGGTTGGCAGGAGCAGGGACTGAGCAATAGGAGCTCACCTTGTGGCGTAGATTCAAACCACCAACCATCTGATTGGCAAGCCCTAGGCTCTGTGGTTTAGACCACAGCACCACCCGCGTCATGCCTGGCTTGAAGCAAGCTTATCACATTTTGTTCCAAAGAGGACAACTGAATTATGGGTTAAAGATTTAAGAGGAAGCATAGATAATGAGTCTCATGCTCTACCAACTGAGCTATTCTCAGGTTGTTTGGTATGTTGCAGAATGAAGAGAAGTACATCCACATACAATCAATCAATCAGGGTTTTTAAAAAGCTATATGGCAACCAAACATCTGAATTTTGAAACATTGATGGTGTTCTTTGTCTATTTTTTCCTCATACCTAGGATATTATAACATGGAAGTCAGATTTTCTTGTTCTGTGTAAAAAGTATACTGTACCTTCATTTCTATATAGTACGTTTTCTTGCTTCGTTATGAACTAGTGACCCCTTTTTTTCATTTTTTGAATTTGTTAAAGTATAGGTAAAGGTAAAGGTACCCCTGCCCATTCGGGCCAGTCTTGCCAGACTCTAGGGTTGTGCGCTCATCTCACTCTATAGGCCGGGAGCCAGCGCTGTCCGCAGACACTTCCGGGTCATGTGGCCAGCATGACAAAGCTGCATCTGGCGAGCCAGCGCAGCACACGGAACGCCGTTTACCTTCCCGCTGGTAAGCAGTCCCTATTTATCTACTTGCACCCAGAGGTGCTTTCGAACTGCTAGGTTGGCAGGCGCTGGGACCGAATGATGGGAGTGCACCCCGCCGCGGGGATTCGAACCGCCGACCATGCGATCGGCAAGTCCTAGGCACTGAGGTTTTACCCACAGCGCCACCCGCGTCCCCTGGTTAAAGTATAGAGAACCCGGTTAATATTTCTGCTGCTTCTATTGACACTGATTTAGCAACCTCTGTTGACCAAATAGAAGAGAGCCTTAAATATAGCAGTGATTGCAGTTAACTCCAAATTGAGAACTTTTTATCCAAATAGCAAAACCATACAAAACACCATCCCTTTGGGGCATTTACAAACCTGATACTTGACAGCATCAGACTCTTATTGCTTCCTGCCTTAATTTGGGTTAGTGATGGCTCAAGGCTAATGCAGCAAATTGGAGAAGTGTTTGATAAAAGCCAGGTGGGGAAGGTAAGAGAGAGACAGTTTCTAAACACCATGTTAACCCAACTTCATCAAATATTGGGACTCTCAAGTACTTCTGCAAATGGAGTCTCAGACAGGGGATGGTGGGGAAGCAATGAGTCATCTGGTCACACCCTCCTCAGAAGAGATCTGCCAAGATAAGGGACGCCAAGGCATCTGATTAAAACAGCAGCACAAATTCTGAAAAGGAAGTGTAAAGTGTGAGTGTCCCCACTAGGGACAGATAGATCTGTCAGTTCTCAGTTTCCAACCTTAAATTTAATTCTCCACATTTCTTCAGCTATTTGTGATTATTTCTTTCTTTAAAAAATAAGTCCTCATGGAAATTTGTCAGCATTTTAGTGCAAATTTCTCCTAATAAAATCTTTATAGTATATATTAAGGAATTGCTGAAACAATTAACAGAAGTGGAATACAAAAAGGGAGGTGTGAGGAGGTCGTTGAAACAAGTGAATGAAAGATAAGATATTGAAATTGTTTGATGTGTCTTAAAATGTTTCTGTTTTGTTTTGTTAGTTTAATGTGTTAGTGTTAGTGTTATGTAGTGTTTTCGTTTTTGTATTGTACTGTATTGTCTTGTTTAACTTTTTTGTAGTGTTTAAACTGTTGGAATAGTAATAAATATTATTTTTTAAAAAAAAAATAAAATCTTTATTGTATATATTTTGCCTAATATATCCATTTTCCAGTTTCCCCTAATATAATGCATTTTTATGTACTCTTCATTGACATATGCATATATATATACACACACTTTGCCCATGAATATGCATTTTTGTACACATTACTTGGCTGGAGAACTGCTTTGCAAAATTCAGAGAAATTCAAATTGTGTGGATTTGGTAGGTTTGCTCTTACAGCCAAACCTAATTGAATTTATCCCACATCCCTACCTTGCACCCCAACAGTAAACTTACAGGCTTAATATTAAGAGGAGGGCGATCAAGATGACCAAGGGTCTGGAAAGCAAGCCTTACGAGGAATGGTTGAGGGAGTTGAGTATGTTTAGCCTGGAAAAGAGGCGATATGGTAGCCAGCTTCAAATACCTCAAGGGCTGTCACATGGAAGATGGATCAAGTTTGTTTCCTCCTGCTCTGCAGGGTAGGACCCAAACCAATGGCTTCAAGTTAGAAGAAAGGCGGTTCTGAGTAAACATCAGGAAGTACTTTCTGACAGGAAGAGCTCTTTGACAGTGGAACAGAATCCCATGGGAGGTTGTGCACTCTCCTTCAATTGAGGCTTTTAAGCAGAGGTTGGGTGGACATCTGTCCTGGATGGTTCAGTTAAGATTCCTGCAATGCGAGGGGCTTGGATTAGATGACCCTCATGGTCCCTTCCTCCTTCATGGATCACTGCCTGGTCATGGTGAAGGGGCTTGAATAACTCAGAGAAGCTATGAGCTATTCTGTTCAAGGCCACCCAAGATGGACAGGTCATAGTGGAGAGTTTTGAATCAACGTGATCCACCTAGAGCAGGAACCGGCAAGCCACTCCAGTATCCCTGCCAATAAAACTCCATGGACAAAAACAACAGGCATATAAAAGTTATGACGCTGGAAGATGAGCCCCTCAGGTTGGAAGGCGTCCAACATGCTACTGAGGAAGAGCGGAGGACAAGTACAAGTACATCACAGCTGATGAAGCGGCTGGGCCAAAGCCAAAGATCCTGGTGTTGGGAAAGATGGAGGGTACAAGGAGAAGGGGACGACAGAGGACGAGATGGTTGGACAGTGTTCTTGAAGCTACCAGCATGAGTTTGACCAAACTGCGGGAGGCAGTGGAAGACAGGAGTGCCTGGCGTGCTCTGGTCCATGGGGTCACGAAGAGTCGGACATGACTAAACAACAACCACAACAACAGGGTCCCTTCCCATTCTATGATTCTCTAAGTGTGTGTGTGTGGCTGTGACCCTCCACTAGCATTTAGCCCCCAGAATGTCCCCCATATGGTAATGCAGCTCTCAAACTGAAAAACGCTCCCCACTCTTCCTCTCTATGGTACTAATGAGCAATGGCACACGTACACTATTATATGTGAATTCCCCTCTATCGCTGCTTTATAAGAACCTTGGACACTTCAAGCTGATTAAGTCATTGTTAAGACATGCATTTTACTTGCAGAAAGCAAGGCTGTGGGGATTTGTGAAAAATTCAGGGGAAAAAGACACTCTGTTACAATAAGTAATGCATCCTGCTAGTGCAAAATGAAGAGAGAGAAAACGCGAGGGCTCTTGAGAAATTAGGAGGATTTGGCTTGATTCGCTCGGAGTATATAGATCTGTGTATGTACATAATATATATGTACATAAATATTCATGCACCCCCATTTTACTCCCACAGAGAAATAAATATGCTCAGCGTAACATGGCATATAGAAGGGCCAGTGTACATCTTTATTTAAAATACACAGGATGCCGAGATGGAAAAGTACAAAAAAGGAAAAGAAATACATATTGTTTTTGAAGCTGAAGCATGAATATGGTTGTAATTTTAATGTTTCTTGCTGGAAAAAGGTCATCTTTGGCGAGGTCGGGTTTTTCTTAAGGTCATTTCACATTGAGATATCTGCCTGCTTTTGACATTTCATCTAGAAGAGGCACAACTATTCTGACACATGAAATGGGTTCTTTACAAACCCAATGGCTATTTCTATCAACATCTGTTATTCTTACACAAAGGGGGAATATGCATTGATTGCAAACAAGGCTTCATGGTTTTTTTTATTTTAAAAAAGAGAATATTAATGTAGCCATTTGCACTTAAAGGGACAGGAATGTCCAGCTTAAGGGGGGGGGAGAGAAATAAAGAACAGTTTCACACATTGCTACAAAAGTCATCTTTGCTCATTATGGTTGTTGAGTTTGTTTTGTAATTATGCTGCTCCTATGGAATCAGTTCAGTTTTGGGTGGCTTCTAATACGTCCCAACCCCCCCCCCCCCCCAACAATCTGTCCTGGATCAGAGTTTTCCAACCTGGCGCCCTCCAGATTTTTGAACTCCATCTCCCTTCAGCCTCAGTCAGCACAGAGGGTTGTTGGGAGTTGTAGTCCAAAATATTGAGATTGTACCAGGTTGACGGAGGCTACTCTAGGCCTTCACATAACTTGATAATAAAGTACACAGTTTGTCCACTTACCAATTTACAGGTCAGTCATTAGCATGGTTACTTTGAAGTTAGTCCCACTGCTTTGAAGTTAGTCCCACTGCTTCCAGTCATATATATATATACGAAAGCAAATATATATATATATATATATATATTTATATATATTTATATATTTATATATATATATATTTTTATATATATATATATATATATATATATATGCATAGTACTGGAGACTGAAGGTTGTGTTGTGTGAAGCAGTGGCACAATAATTGTTATTCACCATCCGCAATTAATCGTTCAGGCAGTCCCATGAAGGGCATGGATTCCACTACATTTTCATATGTGAAAGGGGTGAATCCTTATTCAACCTGGCTGAAGGATGAGAAAGTGGTTGTCACTCATTCAGATCATCCATGCATTGGGTTTTGTAGATATTTCAACAGAGCTCAGTAAATTGTCCAAATATTTTCACACATAAATGCACCCTCCTGACTCCAGGCTGTAATTGTTCACAAGGCTTTTTGAGATACTACGAGGCTTCACTTGTAGTCGGAAAAATTGACAGCTAACAAAAGGTGACAAAGTTCTTGGAACCTATACCATAACAGGAAAAGCAAAAGGAACCAACCATATTCAATTCGTCATAAGCTTGATTTGCGTGTTCTCAGGATGAAAGTGCAGGGTAGGGGTTAGAGTGTTGGACAAGAACCTGGGAGACCAGGGTTCAAATCCCTGCTCCCTCATGAAACTCACTGGGTGACGTTGGGCCAGTCACAGTCTCTCAGCCTAACCTACCTCACAGGGTTGCTGTGAGGATGAAATGAGGAGCGGGAGAACCATGTACGCCACCTTGAGCTCTAAGGAGGAAAGGTGGGATGTAACAGTAAAATAAACAAACCAATAAAACAATGTGCTCAGAATGCAGAGATTGCTTATGAGCCATACCTGGCTCTCACAGCCTAGACCACGTGGAGCCCCTATAATCCCATGGGTACCATCCAGTGAGAGCCAGTGTGGTGTAGTGGTTAAGAGCAGTGGACTCATGATCTGGTGAATCGGGTTCGCTTCCCCGCTCCTCCACATGCAGCTGCTGGGCGACCTTGGGCTAGTCACAATTCTCTGAAGTCTCTCAGCCTCTTTCACCTCACAGAGTGTTTCTTGTGGGGAAGGGGAAGGAGATTGTTAGTCACTTTGAGACTCCTTAGGGTGGTGATAAAGTGGGATATCAAATCCAAACTCTTCTTCTTCCATGCTAGAATCAGCAGTATGGATTAGAGGGGTGCTTGCATGGTATCACCTCTATAAAAGTAAAGGGGGGAAAAGGTAAAGGACCCCTGGACAGCTAAAGGCGACTATGGTGTTGTGGCACTCATCTCGCTTTCAGGCCAAGGGAGCTAGCATTTATCCACAGACAGCTTTCTGGGTCATGTGGCCAGCATGACTAAACCGCTTCTGGCGCAACAGAACACCATGATGGAAAGCAGAGCACTTTTACCTTTTACCATTTACCTTCCTGCCTCAGCAGTACCTATTTATCTACTTGCATTGGCATGCTTTCGAACTGCTAGGTTGGCAGGAGCTGGGACAGAGCAACGGGAGCTCACCCCATCGTGGGGATTCGAATCGCCAACCTTCTGAGTGGCAAGCCCAAGAGGCTCAGTGATTTAGACCACAGAGCCACCCACGTCTCTTATATATCCCCTTTATATCATCCCACTGACTACACGTGACTCAATTATCCACATTGCCAGAGAGAAACTGAGCCATGCAAAAGTTGTAATCTTGCAATCTTTGGCAATGCATGAACAGAGTAGTAGAAAGGATGATAAAATACACTGAAAGCTCTGCTGGATCGGATCAAAGAACCCTCCTGGTCCAGCATGTTCCACACTGTTCATTTCATAAGCTTATTGTTCTAGCCAAAGTTCATGACAAACTTGTAGCAGTAATGTTAATAAAACAACGCAGAACATCCATCCATAATATAAGCAAACTTCCCTGATGCAAGAGAGAGAAGATACCAGAGACACCAGCAAATCCACACTGATTTCAGATTAAACCTCCATGTCACCAAAATAACTTAAAGAGAAGGAAGCAGTTAGGTGGTTCACTGGCAGAATCCCTAATCTAAAATGGATGTCCAAAAATTGCAAATGGAATTCAGCCAGACAGGATGCTTGGAAAAGAGTGAATCGCTACAGAATACAGAAAATGCGCCCCAAACCCTCATGCCTATGCTGATGCTGAATCAAATAGTGTATGTTCATAAGTGAAAGGTGTCTTATACTGATTCAAACCATTGATCCTTCTTGCTCAGGAGTGTCTACATTACCAGGCAACAGCTCTCCAGGGTTTCAGACAAGGCTCTTCCTAGCCCTACTTGCAGAATCAGATGGGACCTGGGCGCTCCTATACCCAACATGCATGTTCTGCAGCCTAGCTGCAACCTACTCATAAGCCTTCTATGCTCAGGATAATATTTTATTCTCTTGCTAATTATGCTGTTTTAAACGTGTGCTTTATAACTGACTTCCTTTAGTCATGTTTTCTTTTGAAAGGTTTAAGATAACTTTGCTGCCTTCAGTGTGCATTCTGTAGCCGGCCTCCTTTCTAATGTTTTGTTTTGAAATCTCTTAAGATAATATCCTGGTTTCCTGTTAATTACGTTGCTTTGAATGTATCCTTTATATTTGACTTTCTTTAGTAACGTTTGGGTCTGGATTGTTTTATATGATGTTTTAATGCAGATTGTAAACTGCTTTGACGCGGGTGGCGCTGTGGGTTAAACCACAGAGCCTAGGATTTGCTGATCAGAAGGTTGGCGGTTCAAATTCCCACGATGGGGTGAGCTCCCGTTGCTCGGTCCCTGCTCCTGCCAACCTAGCAGTTCGAAAGCATGTGAAAAGTGCAAGTAGATAAATAGATACTGCTCTGGAGGGAAGGTAAACGGTGTTTCTGTGCACTGCTCTGGTTCACCAGAAGCGGCTTAGCCATGCTGGCCACATGCTGTACGCCGGCTCCCTCGGCCAATAAAGCAAGATGAGCGCCGCAACCCCAGAATCAGTCACGACTGGACCTAATGGTCAGGGGTCCCTTTACCTTTACCTTAAACTGCTTTGAGGTGTCTTGTTTTTGTTTTAAATAAAGTGATAGAGAAATAACAACAACAACAATAATAAAAAAAACAACTTCTTACCAGCTTACCAAGCCTTCATGCCACAGGGTTAGGTTGCATTTGGTGGGAAAAGATCTCAAATCCCACCCAAGTCAACGGAGACAGTTCACCATGGCTGCTTTCCATTTGACAATAGTAAACACCCCCCGCCCCCGATGCTCAGTTCTATCTCTTGCACTAATCAGAACACCTGGGTCTCTAACAAAGGATTCTTAGCAATGTCGCAACACCACCATTCCATGAGAGTGAAACCAATATAAATTTATAGCTGCATGCCCTAATTACTGTCTGTGTGTATGTGTGTGTGCAAAAGGTATGTAGGTAGGTGTTGTACTCTGAGATATGCTTACGTTCTTTCATAAACCTCTTGGTTTCCCTCCCAGAATGATTTTCATTTCATCAGGAAACACATTTGGTTTTGTGATTAATCTCGTCTTGGCACCAGCCCAACAATTTGCTGCGAATTGCTTGTACGAATGTGGAATTCAGCGATCTGAATGTTTTGTGAACAGCAGCTAATAAGGGATACGGACAGGCCAAATTGGCACTCGGCTCCACTGAGGCAAACTGGGAAATGTGCAGGTTTTTGCTTGTCCCACTGGCTCCTGAAACATCAGTAAACTTGGGGTCACAATCCGCCCAGCTATGCTGAATGTGTCATATTAAACTTTCCTATGAAGTGAGTGCTTATGGCAGACATCCACCGGGAACTACAGGTGCTGTGATTCTGGATTTGTGCCATATGTCCAGAGGGCATTGAAGAGGTTAATATCCAGGTGCAAGGAATGTGCTGCTGGAACATGTTCTGCATTGCTTTCAGACTTTGGCCTCAAATAATCTCCTTTAACATATTTTATTAAAGTGTCATAATTAGATTTATTTAATGTACTGGGAGCCAAAAAATGTCAGCTCGGTGAATGACCAAAAAAAAACCCCTTCAAGAGAGAAGGAAATCTACATTTCTCCAGTTTCTTTTAATCATCTCAAGCCTGTTTAGGAACAGAGATATGATGATCCAGGGCATGGGTAGGCAAACTAAGGCCCAGGGGCCGGATCCGGCCCAATCGCCTTCTAAATCCAGCCCGCGGACAGTCTAGGAGTCAACGTGTTTTTACATGAGTAGAATGTCTCCTTTTATTTAAAATGCATCTCTGGGTTATTTGTGGGGCATAGGAATTCATTCATTTATTTTTTTTCAAAATATAGTCCGGCCCCCCACAAGGTCTGAGGGACAGTGGACCCTGGGCCCCCTGCTGAAAAAGTTTGCTGACCCCTGATCCAGGGTAAATGAAAGAGGGGGCACATCTCCTGCAGAGTTAGTGCTTAAGGATTATCTGTTCCCCAATGGGCAGCTATTAATTAACTCTTTCCACTAAATCCTGCAATTGTTTCAAAGTATGACCCACGGCATTTTTGTTCAAAAATTTGCCTCCCCATTGAGTTTCGTTGGGTTGAATCCCCGGTAAGAGTGTTTAGGATGGCACTTTTAGGACTGCTCTTGAAATGTGGGACGCTGCATTTTACCAGCAAGGGATATTTTGCTTGTGAGATAACACACACACACACACACACACATCTCAGGTCCATAACTACCACCAAGAGAGGTTTCTTCGACCTTGGCAGTCATGCAGATACCAGATCCGAATGCCCACACTGTCTCTAAAGCAGGAACGGGAGCCATAAATAGATGCCACCTGACAAGCCCACTCCCAGAAACTGCCATGGTATCCCCCCCCTTCACCAACCCCACCCTCACCCCCTGGTAACTCCCACAGTTGTAGGATTCAGGTTTCAGTTATAGGATTAAGTTCAACAGCTACTTTATGTTCATGTCAAATGTGCTTCATTACTCCGAGAAAAACATATGTAATAATTTTAGCCGGGATGGATTTTACCTGCTGCTTTGCCGCTTCCAATTTGTTGCCAGGGGCTGGCTGATTCATTTCCCTTGCAATAATGGCTTATTTGTGGTTACTGAATCATACAAAATAATTGTAATTCATGCTATTTTTAACATATTGTTTTGCATTACCAGTGAATTGTGCATGTGGGGGGAATTGCATCCACAAATATACATTGATAGGAATATTGCTGTGGTCTAGTTGGCACGCGGCTGTAGGACGCTAGTACTCAAAGGGGACCCTGTGTGCATTAGGGCTGTTGCCCAGCACAACAAACTTTTGAATCAGGGTGGGGGGGGTGCACAGAAGAAAACATTTCTCCTCTGTTTTTTGATGGGGGGACAGTGAGGCAAGTGAAAACGTATGGCATTTCCTTTGGGGTGGGGAAGCCTGCACTTAAAGAACAACAACCTGTGGTTATGTACTATGGCAAAATGACTCTACAACATCGGCATCCTTTCCTTGCCCATGGCTGCAAAGAAAGGTCGATTTGCTGTAAATCATAGAATCACAGAATTGTAGAGATGGAAGGGACTCATAGGGTCACCTGGTCCAACCCCCTGCAATACAGAAATCAGAGCTAAAGAGAGTTAGCTGCCTGGCCAGGAGGTGGCTTGGCCTGCAGCGACTGTCTGCTGGCTTGTTCATAGAATCATAGAATCATAGAGTTGGAAGAGACGACAAGGGCCATCGAGTCCAACCCCCTGCCAAGCAGGAAACACCATCAGAGCACTCCTGACATATGGTTGTCAAGCCTCTGCTTAAAGACCTCCAAAGAAGGAGATTCCACCGCACTCCTTGGCAGCAAATTCCACTGTCGAACAGCTCTTACTCTCAGGAAGTTCTTCCTAATATTTAGGTGGAATCTTCTTTGTTGTAGTTTGGATCCATTGCTCCGTGTCCGCTTCTCTGGAGCAGCAGAAAACAACCTTTCTCCCAACTCTAAGTGACATCCTTTTATATATTTGAACATGGCTATCATATCACCCCTTAACCTCCTCTTCTCCAGGCTAAACATGCCCAGCTCCCTTAGCCGTTCCTCATAAGGCATCGTTTCCAGGCCTTTGACCATTTTGGTTGCCCTCCTCTGGACACGTTCCAGTTTGTCAGTGTCCTTCTTGAACTGTGGTGCCCAGAACTGGACACAGTACTCCAGGTGAGGAAAGATTGTTCAAAAGATGCTTGGAGTCAGGGATAGGAAAACCTTTTCTGCCCAAGGGACACAATCCCTTCTGAGCAACTTTCAGAGGGTGCCAGGAGGAAGCAGGGATCAGAGGCGAAAGTGGGTGGAACAGTAAATGTATACCTCGGGTTAAATATGCTTCAGGTTGAGCATTTTCAGGTTACGCTCCGTGGTGCATGGAATGCATTACTTTCGAGTTTTGCTGCTCGCACATGCGCAGATGCTCAAAATGACATCACGCGCATGCGTAGAAGTGGCGAATCATGACCCGCGCATGGGCAGACGTGCAGTCGCAGGTTGCATTCTACTCAGGATGTGAACGTTCACATCCAGAGGTACCACTGTAATTCCCTTTTATACAGCAGGGTACTTTAAACACGAAGGGACGCGGGTGGTGCTGTGGGTTAAACCACAGAGCCTAGGACTTGCTGATCAGAAGGTTGGCGGTTCGAATCCCCATGACGGAGTGAGCTCCCGTTGCTCGGTCCCTGCTCCTGCCAACCTAGCAGTTCGAAAGCACATCAAAGTGCAAGTAGATAAATAGGTACCGCTCTGGCGGGAAGGTAAACTGTGTTTCCGTGCACAGCTCTGGTTCGCCAGAAGCGGCTTAGTCATGCTAGCCACATGACCTGGAAGCTGTACGCTGGCTCCCTCGGCCAATAAAGCGAGGTGAGCGCCGCAACCCCAGAGTCGGACACGACTGGACCTAATGGTCAGGGGTCCCTTTACCTTTACATTTACTTTAAACACAGTCTCTCTCACACCCCCTGCCTATCCTCCAGCCAAACATTCTTAGATTCCAATGACAAATTCATATAGTCATAGGATTGTAGAGGCAGAAGGGACCAAGAGGGTCCCTGCAATGCAGAAACCTTTAGCCAAGTGTGGGGCTCCACCCCACAACCCTGAAATTAACAGTCTCATACTCTGCCAGCTGAGGTGCATCTCTTGGTCAATAACACTTGTGGAGTGAAGCAGGGCCAGTGAGGGGTGAGGCCTGAGGGAAGTTCCAGAGCAAGAGCATCAAATATGAATTTTACCTTCATTCAAAGAATCATGAAATCACAGAATGGTAGAGCTGCAAGGGACCATGAGGGTCATCTAGCCCAACCTGCTGCAATGCAGGAATATGCTGCTGTCCCATTCAGTCAACTGGTTTCTTCGCAGTTGCACATCCTTCTCTATCCTGCATGTAGGGAGGAAAGAAGGATTATCAAAGTTCAGCTGCACAAAAATTCTGAAGCAGGCGTGGGGCTCAAAAGGCGGTCCCAAGTGTCAGAAGGAGAGGCCTGGAAGGTCACATTTTGCCCCATGACCTGAGGTTCCCCACTCCTGCTCTGGTAGAATGGAGGTGCTTAGTGTAGTACTCTGCAGGCCTCTGAGAGAAAACCAGAGAAACGGTTAATGTTTCTCCCTCATTGTCCTCTTCTTGCCTCTCCTTTTAGAGGTGTTCACCAGGGGAGCCGATTTGGGCCCCGGGTTATGGGTGCCCAGCGTGCATAACATCTAGATGTCACACTGTGACGTGACGTCATGACGTCACCCGTGCCCCCGACCTCAGAACCTGACTTCTAGAAAGCATCTCCGAGATCTTGTGAGGCCTCTGAGATGTTTTCTGAGGCCTTGTGAGACCTTGGAATCTGACTTCCTGAAGTCAGGTTCCAAGATCTCACAAGACCTCGGACAGCATGTCTGATGTCTCGCGAGGCCTCGGACGTGACTTCCAGTGCTTCGTGAGCCACTGGAAGTTGTTTTGGAGGCTCTATGGTGTGGGTGCTGAGCACCCACAAGAAAGACGGCAGCCAGAGCCCCCTATAGTTGGCACCCCTGGTATTCACACAAACACCTCCTGTGTCCCACACCAGTTGTGTGTTTGATGCATGAAATGGATCTCTCTGGGGGCAACTCACAGATTTCATCTACATTTTCAAGATCCCCACTTTGTATGAAGGACTTCTGCCTTAATGAGTATGCACACAGAGTTCCTACTCATGCTTTCCTCACCAAGCACATTGAGAGCATGGTCACAGAGCAAGTTAGTGACAGACAGTGGGGCTAGCCTGTGCTTGAAAGTGTGAAGGGGTTCACCTGAACCCCTGTCAAGTCATTCCCCTGTATTCCTGAATTCATGAAAACTAGTCAACGGAAGGAACATGGCCGTCATTTTTTTTTTATCAGTGGTAGTCTAGTGTTTTTTTTTCTAGAGTAGGATTTTTTGATTATGCAGCAAAAAAGAAAAAAGATATTTGATTGCTTGCAGAATAAGAGGCATTTGAAGAATAAAACACACACACACTCATACAGACACCACTTAGAATTCATGCCAGTGGGGAAGGGAGCTACCTCATTAATAGAATAATTGAACTGTTAGTTAATTTTACTTGTTATCTGCAGAAAAGGGCAAAAATATATTTTTGGGGAAGCAATTAATATTTGTTCCGCAAATGATTAAAAGAACAGCAACTTATCTCTAACATATTTGGTAATTACGTCCCAGACACCTTTTTTATAATATATACATAAAATGTATAAATGAAAATGGTATAAAACGCAGAAAAATATTCCTTTATAAAAAGGGGGGGGGGTAATTTACAAAACACTACAAAGGTGTCACCTATTCCCTGTAAGGAACTTTCTTCCCTTCCCTTGTTCTTATTTGCAGCAATTTGCTAATTGATAATTGATACCTTTATCTTTGTTAACAGTAGCTGCGGGTATATCAACACTTCCCACTTGCTACAATCAATACAGTTTACAATGAGGGCCGATAATGCATAAAATTAATAATAACAGCAATAATTTAAAAAGAGGAATTTGCAAGGGGAATTTTTACATTCCATTTACTTTTTGCATCTTGTTTATGGTCCTTTTAACTGCTTTCTGCCTTTCCTGCAGCCAGACATCTCTGTCATAAATAAGGATTATATCCATATCATATAATTCTCAATTTTTCAACATCATCAGCCACCACAGGCCATGGGCTGTATAGAAGCCAAGCCAACTGGCACAAGATCACAGGTCAGCTCATTTCAGTGCAATGCCTAAGTTATATTTCCAGTTACCTTAAAGCAGGGATGGTGAAACTCACATCCTGTCCCAGCCAGCGTAGCCAAAGGTCAGAGATGAAGGGAGCTGCAATCCAACGAAGTCAGGAGTGTCAAGGCTGCCCCACCCTTGTCTTAAAACAGACATAGGCAAACTCGGCCCTCCAGATGTTTTGGGACTACAACAACTCCCATCATCCCTAACCACTGGTCCTGTTAGCTAGGGATGATGGGAGTTGTAGTCCCAAAATATCTGGAGGGCCGAGTTTGCCTATGCCTGTATTAAAGTAAGTTGCAATGCCACCTCCAGGCTTTTGGGGGAGACAATTGGACAAGGTACCTTCCCCTACAGCAGTGTTTCCCAACCTTGTGCCTCCAGATGTTTTTGGCCTACAACTCCCATCATCCCTGACCACTGGTCTTGCTAGCTAGGGATGATGGGAGTTGTAGGCCAAAAACATCTGGAGGCACAAGGTTGGGAAACACTGCCCTACAGGTCCTCTTGATTGCCATTGCCAACTCCACACCTCATCATTGATGATGATGGTGATCTAACTGGGTTTCCCCAGCCACTCTGGGCAGCTTCCAGCAGAATATAAAACATAAAGAAATGTAAAAACCTCAATTCGCCTCAAATGTGCTTGTTCTTGTGAATTTGTTAATTTATAATGTTTCATACCTGCCTTTCAATGATTGGCTTATTTTAAAAAATAAATTTACAGCTAAGGGTCTGTGGGGCCTGATTTATGCATATCTCCTAAATGTGCACACAAATTGGCAGCCCTGAGCATAAGTGGTAGTTGTTGTGCATTGTTTGTGGTGTGTAGATGCTAGGCCTACAGGTTTCAAACGTTCTCCATAAACGGAACGAAAGCTTTTGAGTATGAGGTGCCTGATCAGAACTACAGTTCTGAAGCCAAAGCTCAAGCAGGAAGTGGCAGTTACTGCTCTGTTTCCTCATGGCTGCCCAAATTCAGTTCCTCATTCTCTCTGGGCTCCCTTCTTGAGAAGGAGGAGCAGCAAGCCCAGCAAGCTCTTGTTGGGATTTGGGCCCTTGGCAGGTGTTCAACTATGCTGAGATCTGGCACCAGCACTGACATAGCACAAGATTGGGATTGTGTCCACCTACCGCAATCCTTGTGCTCAGGTCACCTCTGATGGTCCTTCACCATGATCCAGCCTAATGAATGTACCATGTCATTGTTACACTGGTGTGCCCAGTCTGAGATGTGTAGACTCAGTACTTTATAATCCTTTCCTGGTGCTTCTGAAGGGAAGAGGAATGAAGGAACGTAGAGTCTGCTGCATTGCAAAATTCAAAAATGTGCAAATGCAGAAAGGGGGCTGTGTTTTTGTTTACATTTCCCTCTCACCTCCCTTGCCTTCAAATGTGAAATGATTCAAAATTCTCCCACATCCCTATGAAGGAGAAAGCAGATGATTGGAAGCTAGAGATGGAGGAGAATTTCATTTGGTCCTCATTTGTAAGGGAACCAGTTGAATTTGCCTTTTCTGTGGTGGCTTCTTGTTTGTGGGATGCTCTCCCCAGGGCAGCTCCCCTGGCACCATCCTTACATATCTTTAGGTGCCAGGCAAAAATATTCCTCTTCTCCCAATAATCTGTGGCCTTTTAAACTGCCAGGGTATGGTTTTTGTTTGCTACTGCATTGTGAATATTGTGGTTTTATACTATAACAAACATACACACACAAACGGTCCTCAAATTCAAAAAACAACAACAATTTGTGCTCCTAAACTACCGGTAATACAGGGGTTTTTTTGGGGGGGGGGATTTTGCACTTATCTCAATTTTAGTTCTCAACTCAAGCAGCAAACCAAAACTCAGAAACAAATTTATGTTTTATGCTAAAATACAAATTCATATCCAGATCAAAATTATCATTTTTGGGGTAAAATATGTATTTAAATGTAGCCCCTACCCTCGAAAAAAAAAAAAGCACAGATTGATATGTAAACAGAATGAAGATTCATGAAATTGACATGGACTGCGAAATTGACACAGGCTGCAAATAAACTCATGCATTCATCCCTAAAAGAAACTAGTTGTTTCCACTGCTCTAAAAAGTTTTGGTGGAACGTCAGTGGATTTTGTTCTGCCCCAGCAAATCTCCAGCCTGCTTTGCAGAAAAAAAAAACACAGAGTGGTCTCCATAATCCACTCCATATTTTTGTATTGGAATTCGGCTGTGCAGAGTTCTCTCCATGCATGCCCAGAGCCCTCCAGACACATCCGATAGAGTCTTCATGTGGCCTGGGTGTATTCCTGGTACTGTTTGTAAATCTGAGGTTTTACAGTTAAGTCATCTGGGCAAGTGTTTTCTACTGTTGGCCTAATACAGCCCTTTTCAACCTGCTGAAATGCACCATGCCAATTGGCAAAAAGCTGTACAGCTCTGCTTTTGCCGCTAATGTGAAGCATCTGAAGCCAAGAGCAGGAGCGAATCCTATGAGGGGGAAGGAGGCTAGCAGCAGGCAAGTGTTCCTTTCAGAATAAAATAACACGACTCAACCAGTGAAGCAAAGTTAACACACTAGGACCCAAAACACGAAGAACAGAAATAAAGAGCCTCTGGTTTAATCTGCTGGTGCCATTAAATTAAATGTAGTTGACTTGCTGTTGGGGATCATATTTATCATGGGGCAACGCAGGTCTCTCTCCAGAAGACTTGTGCTAGAATGAAGGCAATGCACTTTGATGTTAAAGGCAGTGCTGCCTTCACCCAGTTGCAGCTGGTAACCGAGCCATGACTTCCTACACCAGACAGAAAACAACTGTGAATCTGCCGGAAATGAGTGCATTTTCATATAAAGTCAAATATTGTATAAATCAACACAGTGTCTTCTATGGGGATATTATCTGGTTCATTGTCTTTCTTCCATTAAAGGACAACCACATTTGGCAAAGCTGGTGTTTTCTTTCCTAGTACAGATGCTGGCAGGGGCTGATGGGAGTTGTAGTTCAGCAGCACCTTGAGGGCACCAGGTGAGGAAAAGCTGCTTTACGATATGTGCAATTCGATCCGCTGAATGGGTTCTGTTTGGTTGCCTTGTGCTAACCTACCATTTCTTTAAAGAGCTTAGGGCATCATGCATGAGGGTTGCTCAATACTATCCTCACAAACCACGCTGTGAGGTAAGTTAGGCAGAGAATGTGGATGGCCCAATGTTATCCAGTGGGATTCATGACTCTTTTTTTTAATAAATTGCATCTCCAAAGAAAGAAAGAAAGAAAGAAAGAAAGAAAGAAAGAAAGAAAGAAAGAAAGAAAGAAAGAAGTCCCACTTAATTATGACAGAACTCTTGAACCATAAACCATCTATCAAAATGTTGACCAGACAATGACTCTATATTCAAGTTGCTTCCCATATGCAAGCCATTTTTAAACAGTCATGGCCCCCACCCAAAAAAAATGCTGAGAAGTGTACTTTGTTAAGGCTCCTGAGGGTTATTAGGAGACCTCCTATTCTCCTTATGGAGCTACAATTCCCTAGGGTTCCTGGCAGTGGCATTGCGTGGGTTGCCAGTGCCCAGGGCTGCATGGAGGGGGTGGGTGGGAGGGATGGAAACATGCAGAGTATGCATATGCATTTCAACTTCCTAATGGTGTCTGCTTCACCCAGGAAACTGCAACCACAGAAATAAGAAAAGAAGAGTCGTTGGCGCTGTCTGGAGAGGCCACTTCCTGGTTCGCATGGAGATGCTGTTTTCAATGGAGCCCAGGAACAGAAAGTGCAGGTGTGTTGAGGCAGCACCAGGCATTGAAATTTTGCACCCCCTAACAATTTTGTGCCCAGGGCAACCATCCCTGTGGCCCCCAGCCTATGCCACTGGGGTTCCTGGGGAAGAAGAATTTATTGTAAAACCATTCTGGGAATAATAACTTTGTGAGGGGAATAAGGGTCTCCTCACAATTTCAGCACCTTGAAGCTAACCACATTCCCAGGATTCTTTGGGGTAAGCCATGACTCTCCAAGGTGGCATGATGCTTCAAATATATGGTGTGGCTGCAGCCTGGGTTTAAGCTCTGAAGCAGCCACTCTGTGCTCTGTGGCTATTCTATAGGGAAGGTGGGGGGGGGGGAACCACAGCATACAGTAGAATTAATTTTTTATTTAGCCATCTCTATTGTTCTATACTTGGGTCAAGACCTCTCACCTCTTGTTTATTTCTTTCCATGTTGACCTTTCACTGCAGCACCAGGCTAATTTTGTGCTCCAGTGACCAAGAATGGGAATTTGTCACTTTATTCAAAAAGAAATGAATATAGGTATGCTTGGAATTCTCAACAAGGCTTTAACTCTTTCCACACTAAAGCTATCCGCCTGTTCTCTGTTAAGAAATGTCTTTTTTCTGAAGTTGAGATAGATTGGATATAGATATATAATATCTGCATCTTTTGTCTGAGAAAGGATTTCCCTTCCTTCCTTTCCCTGTGGAAAGCTGGCTATGATTTTCTTTCCTGCCAGACAAAGACCACCTTACATATTGTAGGGGGGGACAAAATATGGCTGTCCCCTAAGTACATGATGGTAGCTATCCCAACACCACGTCTGAAGGCTTAAGCATGTATGGTAGGATGAAGGGCAGCGAGGACACACACACCCTGCAAAGAAGAAGAAGAAGAAGAAGAAGAAGAAGAAGAAGAAGAAGAAGAAGCAGCAGCAGCAGCTTAATATCCATTGGGCACAATCAGTGCGCACAGAATGTTGTCTACAGACTGTAGGGAGAAAATGGAAATCTGGGAAGTGGACTGTCATGGAAAAGGACATATCAGCTTGGTTTGAACCCTGAACAGCTCTCACACCATAATGTTTTGCTTCAGGTCCTGCTAATAGTACTACTACTAATCGCTAATGGAGCCACAACATTCAGGGTTCGTATTTCTGCCTTCCTGCTCTGTTTGTGAGCTTCACAGCCTGAATCTTGCATCCAGCCTAGGACTGGACCCACAGCAAACAGCCAAGCACTTAACTCTGTTCTTACTTGACAATGTATTTATATGGTGTTGTGTTGCTGTTGTTTTTGTCCATACTGCAAGCCGTTGTGCGTGCTCAGCTTTTGAGCCTTTAACATTCCTACATCCCTTAAGTTGCAGGAGGTGAACCGGAATGAGCATGGGCTTCCACATAGCCACTTCCTGTCAAGCTGCTCTCTCTCTTACGCAGCACAGGTGTGCAGTGGAATGGAAAGACACCTAATGCCCACCTTTCCTCCCCCTTCCTCCTGTCCCCGTGGCAACCAGACCAAAACAAAACAGAAGCCGCTAACCTCTGGCAGTGCAGCTGAGGCCTGAAACCCTCCAGAAAGAGCATATCTTACCATGTCCGGCACAATCCGAATGGGAGTGTGTAACTTGCAACAGCATGTCCAGAGTTGTGTTTATACTGCAAACAGCCCAAGTGGGTCAGGTCTGCTTTTATTAAACCAGCCGCTAACAACTCTCCAGTATAACTGAAAGCAAATGACAACAGCATCTAGCACTGTTCACTTTAGTTATGCAATTAGGCGAATTTACATTAAATCAATCATGGAATCATAGGAAGTATCGCAGCTCCTTGATGTAAGTATCAAAACCAAATACTTTCCTTTACACCGCTGACCTTTGTCAGCTCCGTGTAAACTGAACCAATGATGAGTCATTGAGCTAGCAAATTAGCTTCTCGTAGTTGTTGACAGGGTCAGCAGAAAATCTGTGGCGTTTTCAACAACAACAAAAACGAACTGATCTCTTAGGTACTGAATATTATTACTCACTTGCTGCATTCAGTCTTCATAATCTCCGATGACATTCAGAAATCCTCAGGAGTGGAGTGGGAAGAAAATGAGACCCTGGGTATTTGCGCTATTCTTTGTATAACCGCTTGTATGAAGTGCAAACAAATTTGTGATGCCACAATGTAAAGATTGTACCAGCTGCTCTTTGTGACGATATCCTTCCCCCCGCCACCAAAAACTTTCCTGCACCTAATAAGGTTATTCAACTGTGTGTTGCTTCTTCAAAAAAATGAGAACAAGATGAGAGCAAGGGCAGCTTAAGGTGCTGAAACTTGGAAGGGAAGGTGCGATTGAAGATGCTCACGACTTCCTCCTCACTGAGCCAATTATGAATTAGGAACAGATCCTATAAATGGAGAAAGTGTGCTTCAATAAATTATGGGTTCTGGCAAATTTGAGCCAGATAACATCCTATCTTGGGGTTATACAAGGAAAACAAAAGGTTAATAAATCTGAACAAAGAATTAAGGATCTTTGGAATAAATATAAAGGAGTGACAGGACATATACCCTTTCCCGGTTTTATAACGGCTATGTAGATTTATATTTAAGGTTCAAGGACACATTCTGGTCAGGCAAAAACACTTGAGGGGGTGGAACAAAACCAGCGAAAAAACCAGGGAAGGGACGTGGGCTGGGGAGAGGACCCACGTCCAGCTGTAGGAACCAAAACCAGGGTCCTAGTGCATACCCTTCAACACCTTGAAGTCAAAATCTGGGACACCATCTTCCTGGATTCCATCTGCTCTCTTCTTAAGGCAAGAACATGGCAGCCATATTGGTTGCTTTTTTTCAGAGGAAAATTGCACTGCGAAATCACATGAGATCACGGGACACTTGCAGGGTATGCTAGTACCAGAGCTACGCCATGATGTAAGCTATTGTGCTGCCGTCTTTGGTGCTGTATAGTCACCCCCCCCCCCCCTTTTGGACTTGTCCAAGCATAACTTAGCAAAGGAATACTACTAAGAAAAGAGAGACAGAGATGTCCAGGCTTTATATATATATAACCAGAGCTCACTAGACCTCAGCTCAGGCACCTCTCAGACAGATGCCATTGCCATCCTAAGAAAAAGAGGGAGAAATTCATAGTGAGTTCTGGCACCACTTTTTCTAGAAAAATAGCACTGGATGTGCCCTGAAAACTGGGGCAAAGCCATTTAGCTCCCTCCATCAGGGAACACTTACTTAATATAATACATATCAGATAACTTAGTTCCTTATTTAACACTGCATCAAAATGCATAACTTCTAGGGTGGTCCTACTTTACAGAAGGCTCTTTGAAGAGGCTGCCTGGTCCAAGTCCAGTTTAAAGATCAAGAACCCCCCCAAAAGAGGAGTGGGGGTCTTGAAATTGCCCATCAAAACTACAACAGACAGAGCAGGAACATAGGACACCATGTCACAACCATCACCACCACCACCACCCTGAACACAGAGTGGGAGGTATTGTATTTCTAGTTGCACTAGTTATTTCTGACATTGCGTCGCTACATATAAATCTGCACATGCGACTTTGATGCAAATCAGCACCCACTTTTGTCCTCTTTTTTGACAATGTCTAAATGGCCAACCTACTGTCTTCTCTTCCCTCCAGAGGGACTTTATATAACTGTGCTGGTCTTCCGAATCTATTTTGCTTTTGTGCCAATATGTTAGCCAACTCTGTTGTTCCTTCTAATATTTGGCATTTGCTTTTGAATTATGCTTGTCCATCTGTTATTTGTCCTTTTCGTGGTGCATTCTGCCCGTTCCGTTTGTTCTTCTTCATTTTTTTCTTTTTAAAAAAACAAAAACCAGTTACATTTTCTACCACACCAGCACCAAAAATTCTACTGGTATATCTGTTTTACTTTCATCTCCTATCTTTTCAGGTCTAGCCTGCACCTCTCTGTTGAGGGAATAGGATTCACCTGCACCTTCATGTGTCCTTGGGTCACTGAAGCTGGGGCAGATCATCTGGGGCAATGGAAGGGTGTGTACATAGGACAAGGAAACTGAGAGAGCGGGAGCAAGTCTGCAACTGATTCCCAGATCAGCTAAAATCCATTGTCAGAAATCAGACCTCATTGCCTTGATCTCCTCATCTCCCCTCTCTGCAGCTTCCCCTCTGCAACAATGAGAAGTTACAAGTGCCCCCACAGCATTTGCATGAAGGATGACAGGACTTAACTGTGCAATTGAAGGAGGTGCTGATTTCAGCTGATTTCTGGCTTCCAGAAACTGGTTTTTGGAAGCTTTGCCGTCTCCAACTGTGGAGGCGGAGCAGGAGGAAGAAGGAGAAGAAGAGAAGAAGAGTTTGGATTTGATACCCCACTTTATCACTACCCGAAGAAGTCTCAAAGCGGCTAACATTCTCCTTTCCCTTCCTCCCCCACAACAAACACTCTGTGAGGTGAGTGAGGTTGAGAGACTTCAGAGAAGTGTGACTAGCCCAAGGTTACCCAGCAGCTGCATGTGGAGGAGCGGAGACGCGAACCCAGCTCACCAGATTACGAGTCTACCACTCTTAACCACTACACCACACTGGCTACCAGCCATCGTGGCTGGTAGCCTTTGATAACCCTCTTCTCCGCGACTTTATCTAATCATCTTTTGAAGCCAGCTGCTTTGTTGGCCATCACTGCCTCCTGTGGGAACAAGTTCCATCATTTATCTGTGAATTCCACATTATCCGCAACCTTTTACCAGGTTCTGAGGGAAAGAAACCCAACTTGTCAATGGTCCCCTCTCATTACTGTCAAGAACATCAGTTAAGGAGGGATAAAGTTGGTCCAAGGGTGGTGATCAAGGATGCAGATCAGTGTTTCCCAAAGATGGTAATATAGCCCTCTGGGAGTGCTGGAATGGTCAAGGAGGCGGTAGTAGCCTCAGGTGCAATTGGGGGATGTTGAATAAAAATAAGGGGGCAGTAGACGCATAAAGAAAAAGAGAAGAAAATTTTGAAAAAATCTTTTGTACATGTTCCATCTGTTGTGCAATGATGCATACTGCCAAGTTGAGCAGCATTGTGGGACGGTGACAATGCCTTCCCTGGATCCGGGGGCGGGGGGGTCATGCTGCAGACAACTGATTTGGCCAATGGCAGGGGGGCTGTGGCACCAGAACTGCCCCTTGGGTGGATTGCACTGAGCCAGCATGTTTCATTCCGGTCCACCCTATGGGTTTTTAATCCTGGGGTCTAGTTCACCTCCACCAGTATTTTTTTTCTGTTCTGATGGAGATGGAGATAGAAATGGCAACAAAGCAATGTGGGCAACTAGGGAATATAATTTCATCATGGAACTAGGGATGGATTTAGGTTTGATGAGGCCCTAAGCTACTGAAGGTAATGGGGTCCTTTATATGTCCAGCTGTCCTTTGTCAACAACAAATTGTTGCTGTTTTTTTGTGTTGAATATATGCTATATGGTCATTTATGGACCTAACAGGTATCTAACCAGTGATATTTTAGGGAGTAGGCTAGTAGGCCCTTACTTACATCATAGGTGCCTACACAACACAAAACACTGTTGCTGTATGTCGGTTCTATTTTATTTGTTTTTTATCTTATATTTTGGAAATGTGCATCCAGGTGTTTTTTCTTTAATTTTTTTGGGGGGCCCCAAGAGAGTGGGGCCCTAAACTCTAGCTTGTTTAGCTAATACATAAATCTGGCACTGCATAGAACTGACAAAGCAAGGAGAACAGAGGAAGAGCCCAGGAAGAGCCACAGGTCAGTGTTTTAGAATGTCTGCTTTGCATGCAGACTGCTCCAGGTTCAAATGCCAGGCTCTCCAAGTAGGACTGGCAAAGAACCCTGCCTGGAATCCTGGCGAGTTTTGGTCTGTGAGCATAGACAATATTCAGCTAGGTAGCCAGTATAAGACCATTTTTTAACTGTTCCAAACCTGTGGCCTTCTAGCTGTTGGACTTCAGTTCCCAACAGCTCCAACCACATGACTAATGGTTAAAGATGTCGGAAGTTGTAAGGCAACAACAACAGCTAGGAAATGTGCACAGGGTTAATTTAAGCAAGGTATGTAGAGGAATTGATGGGACGCGGGTGGCGCTGTGGGTTAAACCACAGAGCCTAGGACTTGCCGATCAGAAGGTCGGCTGTTCAAACCCCCGCAACGGGATGAGCTCCCATTGCTCAGTCCCAGCTCCTACCCACCTAGCAATTCGAAAGCACATCAAAGTGCAAGTAGATAAATAGGTACCACTCCAGGGAGAAGGTAAACGGCATTTCCGTGCGCTGCTTTGGTTCGCCAGAAGCGGCTTAGTCATGCTGGTCACATGACCCAGAACCTGTACGCCGGCTCCCTAGGCCAATAAAGTGCACCACAACCCCAGAGTCGGTCACGACTGGACCTAATGGTCAGGGGTCCCTTTACCTTTATGTAGAGGAATTATTTTAAAACATTGTGTGTGTGTGTTTTGAATAATATGCTGTTCTCCAGCGCGAGTCTCTTGGAAAGTGCAGGATGCAAGATAAAGTGAATGAATATTTAAAATGAATGAGCCAGCATTTGCTGCAAGGCACACTGAGATACAATGGGTGGCGTGTGATGGACAAAATGCAACTGAGAAAAATCTGTTGCAAGCACTGATTTATTGCTAAAAGGAAAGGTGCCAGGGTGAAGCTTATGTGGAAGCTGCAGAAGCTGACCTGGAAGCCCCGGATCGCAGCCCAGGTTTGTAGGGTATGTTTGGAGTAATTATTCTTCTATAATTAATTCTATATTATTACATCTCCAATTCCAGGACTGAGACTGGATGGCAGAGACCTGCCTGAAAGTAAGCCACAGGTGGGAGTGTATTTGGGACACGCATTGCGAAAGCTCTCCGGGGAAGCCCCAAGAAAATATTAATTTCTCTATGCTTTTTTTGCCCCAACATGATTCCTGGATTATTTACTGGGAGGAAAGCAGAGGGAGATAAGAAACCTGCTGTTTATGAACATGAAGCCTTCCAATTTCATATGTACACATGGTGGAAGCAAGGAGACTGTGATGAAAATACTTGCAGGGGATAGCACAAATTAATTGTTAACTGTCTTTTTAAACATAAAAATATCATATACTCAATGACTATCGTTCATGTCAAATAACACACACACACACACACACACAGAGAGAGAGAGAGAGAGAGAGAGAGATATTTTCACAAACATACAATGTTCTCTGAATATGCAGAAAAAATATAATGCAATGTGTCCTTAACATGAACTTATTTGCCAGTGCTATTTAAAAGCAAATCTTTCATTTTATAAATATTGGGGTTTGAGAATAATTCATGAAGCACATTGCAATGTAGATATGGTATGTGTTTATAATTTTTTAAACAAAATTACAAAATCAGCCAGGCCCAATTTTAAAGAAACTCTTTTAAAAAACTTTGAAATATTTATGAGTCTTTGGGTTTCTCTCTCTCTCTCTCTCTCTCTCTCTCTCTCTGTCTGTCTGTCTGTCTGTCTCTCTCTCTCTTCTTCCTCTTCTTCTACAGAAAAAAACAAGTTTTATGTAATGTGGAAAGCAGCTAATCTTAAGAAAACCTGTACGTAAATATGAGATCTTTTGCCACTCCTACTCAAAAACGTTATACTCCTAAATTGAGAGGGGGGAAATGGAATGGGCAAAGACATGGAAGTATATACATCATGCGGTCTTGTGCATTTGTCAAGAACAAATTAAACTTGGATTAAAATTATTCAGAGCCCTCCAATGCAATTGTAGCAAAAGCACATAGAGAATGTCTTCATAAATGCTTTCTAATTTGCAAAGCAAGCCCCTTTGTGGGGAGAGTTTAGTAATACGACATTAATACTCGCATTACTATTAAACAGTCATGAAGAGTATAGTTTAAAAGCTTTTGCAGTGGGGAGGAGGGGAAGGAAATGCTAGGGAACTCTAATAATCTGTGTACCTTTCTGAATCATGATCTCAAAGGACTCCATTGCAGACTGGCTCGCAAAGCAGAAGGGGACAAACAGAAATGGTCCCAAACGTGTTTATTAATGGAAAAAAAAGATGCGAATAAGTACATTCAGTTTATTCTGATTTCAGTATCGGTCATAAAGTGGCATTTGTGCGAGAGTTAATGCGGGTGAATTTGCAAATCAATGGTCTCAGATAACCGGTTCAAGATTGGCCATTGGCTTAATGCAGTTGGGGATCATTAAGCCATACCTCATTGCCATTCCCGTCATTCATCATTTAGTGATTTGACATCACATGGAGGAATGTCTGTATATGAAGGCACTAATCAGCTCATATGTGCACACCTCATTATTACAGAGACACCACAATTAGAGCCCCATTGTCTCTATAAGATGCTACTCCACAGAAATGTACCAAACACCATTTTCATACAAGAGGTCAATCGCCAGATATTGTTGTAAGAGGCAGCATTTTCAAGTCAACAATGTTTAATTTTCAATAATGTCACATTTAAACTATCAGAATTAAGGCTCCAATCCTCAGCCTTACTTAGAATCATAGAATTGTAGAGTTGGAAGGGACCCCGAGGGTCAACTAGTCGAATCCTCAGCAATGCAGAAATCTCAAATAAAGCACCCAAGACAAAATGGCCACCCAACCCCTGCATTAAAATGTTCAAGGAAGAAGAAGGGAGTTCTGTAAAAGTCAGTGGTTCGTACTTCCGAGTGTAGAATGATAAGATTTCTCTATTAGGATTCCCTAAAGTGTGCATTTATTTTGGGTGATCGGAGAATGGAAAACCTGTTTACGGAATTTGAATTGTAAGATCAGGCTGAACATTAAAAAAAAACAACAACAAAACAGAGGGGTGTGTGTTTGTGTGTGTGTGTGTGTGTGTGTGTGTATCAGGCCCATACAATTAATAAAAAGAGAAAATGACAATCCTGTCAACCAGAGAGCCAACTTTCATTCCTAAGAGCGACAATTAAAGGATTTGAGTTGCAATATTGTACATTATATGATGCATTATTTTTAACCTGGCAGCCTTTGAGTCATGCACCTGTCATTTTAGCCCTCCAGATCTATCTTTCTTTCTTTCTTTCTTTCTTTCTTTCTTTCTTTCTTTCTTTCTTTCTTTCTTTCTTTTATTTGTTTTTTCATATAAAATATAGCACCCTCTATTTGAGAGAGAGTGCTTACAGTATATGCAGAAGCAACGTACAGATTGCCAAACTGAGAGAAAAGTAACTTGGCTACTTAATGCACTAAACTTCAGGTCTCCCTGTATTATGTGAAATGGCTTGAAACAGGAGGCAGCTGCCAAGGAATATCACTGCTTCTTTGCTCAAGAGAGAAGAGGAAAGGAAGAATGAAGGGGGGGAATTCCCCCGATGGATACCACAATAGCATGTCTTTCATTATCGCCCCGTGTCAAGGCACTGTGTAATATTCATTGTGCATGCATAGTAAATTCCTATTTACCTGGCAGCTCCTTTGATAAGTCAGTCTCTTCTCCCTCTTTTCGTCCACACAGCATGGACTCCCCCCGCCTCCCTTTTGCCTATAATTCTTATTAAGGTGATACCTTTTCTGAATAAGAAAGCACACGCTTCCAAAGGAGGCATTCTCTGGGGTTTTTAGGGGCCATTGTTTTTATTGTTTTCCTTTTATTCCTCCCACCCTGCTGCGTTTTAATGCTATAGTGACTTCTCTGTGTATACAGCTCTCATATTGAAATGTCTGCTGCAGATATATGCAATATTAAAGAGTGCTTATGAATTTTTGACATCTAATTAGTCGCTACCCAGTTAACATGTCAAGACTCAGAGGGATTAGGGAGTCAGGCCTTTCTGAATAAGTTAAAGCTATGCCCTGTCCTTTTCATGTATTATTCTTTAATGTAGGTGGTGATTATTTTGCTGTGATTAATTGATGAAGCTCATTGGTCTGGCAAGTGTTACAGAATTCACCATTCCTCACTTTTATTCCTCTCTGTAGGGTTTTCCTCCTTCATTTGAAAGAAATTGGTTCTATTCCGGTATGTGAAGCCTCTTTTTTCTTTCCACTGATAGTATTGGATTTTGCTTTTCCTTTCAAGATGCTATCAACTTAATATTCTGTCTTTTGGGGCTGTTGAAGAAATTAATTATCTTTAAAAAAAAAACATTTTGACAAAAAAGAGAGAAAAGAAGCAGGTTTGGGAAGATAGTGTTTAGTTCTCTCCAGCTCAACCCCCCCCCCCCTCACAATACTCTTCCCACTCTCGACGTTCGCTCCTTATTTTGAGCTGAAACTAGCCTGTTCTTTTCAAGGGTGAAAACATAGTTACTGTTTTGCAAAGCCCCTCTATCTTGCAGGATTTTAAGACGTTCCATTTTAAATGCCCCACCATACAAAAGCAGTTATTTTTTTCAGATGCTTTTCTTCTCAAATCGTGATTTCACTGTATTTATCGTACATTCCCTTTTCAAGTCTATCTGGATTGTGTAATGTTACACAAACAACTTTTAGTCTCTGAAATAATTTTTTTGAAAATCTCCAAGATTTGCTTCACGGCACTTTGTACCCTCTCTCCCTGCTTTCCTCCCAAACACCTGTAGACATCAAAATGATGCACTTTTCAAACAATGCAATTACTCATAAATCCTGTAACACGTTATGGTATTTGCAAACCGTGATGGTGCATGCCAAAAGAACGTTCCATTGATTATACGCAGCTGAGAATATCCCAAAAGAAAGAATGCAGACGTCCGGTGAATTTAGTGTATTTTTTTCAGGGCAAGTGATGCATGGATCACATGATGGACAATGCAAACCATACAGTGAGCATAAAATGGGTGTGCAATGTGCAAACACAACATATCCACAGCAGAGCTCATTGCCACATCAAGTTTGCACTGTGCATAGTGCTACATGTTGCTAGTTCTTCATAAAGCCTTCACCATTGTTGACACGCGGGGAAGATGAATTGCTACTGGTTAGAAGACCCATTTCACCTGGAAGGCCTTCACAAACTTCTGTTGCCATAAAGGAAAAAGGAAACAGAAGAATGGACAGAGGGCCATTCAAGAGGCAAACAGCGTATGCAAAATTCGAGCTTTACACAACTCTCTATTCACAAGCCGGCGCTACTTAGCACTTCGTGCCATTTTGCCCTATCTCTTCATAGCAAGGCGGCAGAACAAAAGGCTACAGCCATCCCTGGCCGCCTTCTGGTTCTGTGGATGAAAAATAATTACTTCTCTAAGTAATTCTCAACTCAGGCCCATTGTAAATCTCCACTGCTCACTTCTGTAAATCGGACAACAAAGAGCGCTCCGGGTGGGTTATCTTGGTGGAACGGTACAAACTCCTGTAAACCATCCTGGAAAAGAAAAGATACCCTTGTGAAATAATTCTTCACCTATATTCACGGACGGGAATTTTAATTATAGCCCTCTCTGCAATCCCCCAGCCCCGATATTTTATTATGCCTGATGCGTTTTGCAGGACTCCACTGCCTGGAACTTAAAGGTGCAGGGATAAAGAAATTAAACATCTAGGTGTCAACAGTTATTTCCCACAGTGTTTTGGGAATAGGTGTGAGAGGAGATGACCAGTGGTGGAATTTGATTTCCAGAAAACTGGAAGCAATTTGTGAAAAGTGATGGTGGAGGAGGGTAGTCTGAGGCAGCGATGCATGCTCACCAGCCATCAGCAACCCCTAGGGGGAAAAAAAACCTAGCCTGAATCTCGGCTTATGAAGGGAGGGAAATGTGAATAAACTATGTGAGAAAACAAAATAGTATATGTAGAGTAGGAAAGGAGGCTTCGTATGAGAGGCACCGGGGAACGTGGAATTAAAAGAACTATCAATCAACAGAAGCATATTCTGCTTTCTGCCACACAGTAGATTTCTATCGGAAGAAAACATTGAACTTTGTAGCGTTAGCAGCAGCTGAAATTTAGAATTATTGTTTCCTCGTAACAGAAGACTCATTTTCCGCGGCCGCATTTGCAGCATAATAAGCTTTTTGTTATTTTTTCAATTAGAGTCAATTGACCTAACAAAATGGTTGGCAATTAAGTGATTTTTGTAATGGTCCGGGGGTAATTTAGTCGAGCTTGTCAGCTGTGTTTCATGAAGCCGAGATGTCTTTTTTCCCCATTGCCTCTCTCTCCCCTCCCTTCTCTCTCTCTCTCTCTCTCTCTCTCTCTCTCTCAATCTCTCACTCGCATAATGGCTCATAATTTCAAAATCTTTCCCTTCTGTTTCCCTCACAATAATTCGCAATTACAGGAAGTTGTTGGAGGTGATTTTTTTTCTCTCTCTACCTTGCCTTTTGAGTAATTTTAAATAAAATGCACATACTTGTAAAAAAAAAAGTGTGTGTGTGTGTGTGTGAGAGAGAGAGAGAGAGAGAGAGAGAGAGAGAGAGAGAGAGGGAGATATTCAGGCTATTACGAAAATCACTTTTTTGTGTAAACTCAATTATTTTATGAATAGTGACACCAGTTTCTGCTGGCTTTACCAGCTTAAAAAGGCTGATGGATTATTATCTTCAGGCCAAAAGGACTGGAGCAGTCAGCACACGTTCCCCAAATCAAAACACCATTCAGTAAAATAAAGAAAATGGTCCTCAAGTTCCCAAGACAGGTGAGAGATGTGAAGACATCTCCAAAAAATCCACCATCACCCTATGTAATCAGCTGGACTTTAACTTCTCTTGTTTATGACTTGTAAAGGTGTCTCTCATTTGCTTAACTGGTTCATCCCTATCTAGGGTAGTATTGTCTCTTCAAACGACACCTTTGCATCTTCATTTTTTATTTTTCAGAACTAATTGTGTTTGCAAAATACTGGGTGGCTGGGAGGGATTAAAGCTATATCTCTAGCCCACAGCCTTTCCCCATAACATTCACAAGTATATTCTTGAATATAAACCCCATTTTTATCCCTCCCACCCCCCACTCAATATTGTATCCACAAATCACATTGGTTCCTTAGTGGGAAGACAGGCTACACAGATAGTGTCAGCAGGGGGCACTGTTAAAGAGGCCAGTACCTTCAGAGGCCTCCTTTCTTGGAAACAAATCAGTCGCCTCCAAAATATAGAGGTTGCCTTCTCTTTTCTGATTGGATGGAAAGAAATCATCCTTTTGACTTGACTAGTTGGGCTCAGCCAAAATCACATATCTGTAAGAATCGCCTCTGACTCCGAGAAATACAAAGGTGAATTCGGAGATTCCTCCTTGTGTGAGATGTCAGAGGAATTCTGAGGAAGAATCAAAGGGCTTTTGATGAAACCCGCCCTAGTATCTGATACCTTACTATACACACCCAGAGGTGGTGACAAAAGAAAAAGTCCCCACCTACCAAGGAATAACACTAACGCATGGTATCAGTACACCAAAGGTCGAGCCATGCCAGACTCCCAACCGTACAGCAACCAGAAAACCAGAAATCACCTATATGTAAATCAGATGGCTCAAGCGAGTGAACCAAGCTGCAAAGTTCAACTCCAGTCACACATAGGCATGAATTAAATATGTGAGAAGCATAATCATGCAATTATGCATGTAAGAAGCATTCACTTTCAGAAGTCATTTTACATGGAGACAAAGGCAAGGATCCGGGCTAGGAGTGACTATTGCTACTACTCCACTGGCTGGCTGAGCAGTGCTCCATACAATAATCTCTGTTTTTCACTAGGTAGGCAGGCAGGCTGGTTGTGAGCTGGCTTTGGTCTGATGGTAGCAGTTGGCTGAAGTCTTGAACCACAGCCATCCTTCAAATTTCTCACTTCTCCAGCCAAGTAATGTGTAGAACTGAGGTAAAGCATCCATAAAAAGGCATATCAGTATCCTTAAAAAGCAGAGCAAGACAATTTTAGAGGTTTCAAAAATTGTAGATGTTTCAGATTTCAGGGAAAGCGTGATAAACACCATTCGGGGTGTAGAGTTGCGCACCTATAAAAATGTACACATATATAGCTTTCAAAACTATAATGTTGACAATCTTGCAACTAGTATGAATTTTGTCAGTCCTCTGCTAGTACTGCGCCTTTAAGATAGCAGCAACATCAAAAAGATCTTCCTAGCCCAGGAGTGGGGAACATCTGGCCCTCCAAATGTTGCTGAGCTATAGAACTCCCATCTGCTCTGCCCATTGGCTATGCATGCTAGGGCTGATGGGAGTTGTAGTTCATCTGCATGAATGACCAAGATGATCTGTGTTCTGGAAACCAAGCCTTGTGAGGAACAGTTGAGAGAGTTGGACATGTTTAGCCTGGGAACGAGGAGAACTGAGAGGAGATGTCGCAGCTATCTTCCAATATCTCAAGGGCTTTCACACGGAAGATGGGGCAAGCCTGTTTTCTCCTGCTCTGGAGAGTTGGACCCATACCAATGGATTCAAGTTACAAGAAATGTCAGCTAAACACCAATAATAACTTTCTAGTGGTAAGATTTGTTTGACAGTGGAATGGTCTTCCTCAGGAGGTAGTGGACTCTCAGTTCTTGGAGGTTTTTAAGCAGAGGTTCAATGGCCATCTGTCATGGACGCTTTAGTTGAGATCCCTGCATTGCAAGGGAGTTGGGCTAGATGACTCGAAATCCCACAATGCTATGATTCTGTGAACATTTGGTTAGCAAAAGATTCCCCATTCATGATCTAGCCTGACGTAGATACTCCTTTGTAACATGTTTGTTAGTCCTAATGAAGGTATACCCTGAGCGTTGTTGTTGGGATTAATCCATATTTAATATATACATTGGATACATCCCATCATTTTCTTTATGACTGACAATGTTCTTTTGCTGGGCCATGAGTAAGGAGGGGAAAACATTATTCTCTAAACTAGACTAGAATTTGACTTGTGTCTCCAGAGCCTTGATTAATCCACAACACCTAACCTCCCTCCACCCTGTCAACTGCCCCCCCTTCAAAAAAACATACACCATAGACTATAAAAGGAAAAGTTATGGTTCTGAATGAGCATCATGCAAGGGAGGGGGGAGAAGGAAGCAAAGCATAAAGTATTAAACTTTCATCTGGCACCATAGGAGAGATGTAGTTATTAAATTTCAGCTGCTTATCGAACTGATATGAAAGTCATTTTGCATGATTGCTTTGCATCCTCAAATCTTCTGCTTTTATTTGCTGTGCATCTCTCTGCTTTCTTATTAGAGAAATACTCAAAGGATGAAAAAGCTGATAATATTATTCAGTTTTGACAATTAGGTGGAGGAAAAAAAACATTTTAAGAAGTGCTTTTTTTATTGCAGCTAGTAATAATATTGGTGGTCCTCCTGGTAGCAGTCTCGGCTGATGTTCCCCAGGAGTGATGCTCGTTTTTTACTCTGGAACTGCTAACGCCCTGGTGGTTCGACTGGGGAAGCTGTTAGGAAGCTTGGCCAGGGATGTCAGTCTCAATATCGTAAATGTCATGTGCAGCCTTACTTTACACAGCCTTCAGAAGTGTCCTGATTCTTTTAGCATTTCTCCCTTATGTGAGAATCGGCACCACTTCCTCGATCCTGCCTCCCGCTCTCTAGGTAAAGGTAAAGGTAAAGGTACCCCTGCCCGTACGGGCCAGTCTTGACAGACTCTGGGGTTGTGCGCCCATCTCACTCAAGAGGCCAGGGGCCAGCGCTGTCCGGAGACACTTCCGGGTCACGTGGCCAGCGTGACAAAGCTGCATCTGGCGAGCCAGAGCCGCACACGGAAACGCCGTTTACCTTCCCGCTGGTAAGCGGTCCCTATTTATCTACTTGCACCCGGAGGTGCTTTCGAACTGCTAGGTTGGCAGGCGCTGGGACCGAGCAGCGGGAGCGCACCCCGCCGCAGGGATTCGAACCGCCGACCTTTCGATCGGCAAGTCCTAGGCGCTGAGGCTTTAACCCACAGCGACAGCACATCAATCAGAATGACAACCATTTGGCTACTCATGTACACAGAAACCTGTGGTGCGTACTCATGGTTCATATCTACTGTCGTGCCCCAGAGAGTGAAAACACATGGTTGTTCTTTAGGGAACTGTAGGGAAGGACCTGCCTGGCCCCCACCCTCTGTGATTTGAGGGATAGCAGCGTAGGACAGGGACTTCTCTGTGGTGGTCCTCAGGTAGAGGAATGACCTCACTTCCAAGGAGCTTTGCTGTATCCATTTTGAGGATTGGACAAGAGGCACCTCTTTGCCCAGGCCTTTGGATGTGTGGCTACCTTCTCTCCTCCTGCTGTGCCCTGTTGCTGTTTTGTCATTCCGATATTGGTAGTTTTTGTGGTTTTGTTTTGTGATCCTAATTTGAATTGTGATCTCCCTGGGTCATCTAGCAAAGGGTGGGCGATAAGTGAAAATACTAAATAAATACAAATAAGTTGCAGCAAGCACTTCTGACCCCAGCCTCTGGCATTTCGCTGCCCTCCTAGCCTTTTTAATTTCGAACCTCTCAAAAGGTTGACCCAGCCAGTGGTTCCCACTAAGAACCAAACTGATTATGCCATCCAAATCAGACTGAGACCTCAATATGTATTTGTGTGTCAGGGAAAAGGTTCACACTTCCCTGACCCCCAGAGCTATGATCCCAGAGAATATACATGTGTACACACACACATTGCCTCCCCCCAGGGTTACTCAAGGGTATGGAGTACCGTCACTCCCCCCCCCCGAAGAAAAGCACTGCATTCACCAGCTATTTAACTTTTGAAGAACAGCAGTACAAATATCCTGATTTCACATCCATGTCCTCCTGTGCTTTGGAGAAAGTGGGGGGCCTGCCATGAATTCCTGCCGGAGGAAAGGTGACATAAATAATACTAATTATATGGGGTGCAGTTAAGATGGGTGTCAAACCTTCCACCCTATCTGTGCTGTAGATGGGTGAATCTGTCCATTTTGGTTTCTATTGGTTTATGATCCTCTGCCCCAATTTTAAGTTCAGTTTGCCACATTTCTGCATCAGTTTGCCAATTTCCTTTAAAAATAGTCTCCATAACTATTCACCAGCATTTCAATGTATGTTCCTAACTAATGTGCATTTACTTGCAATAGTTACTATTACATTCAATTTTGCATCAGCTCTTGAAATACAGTCATACCTCATGTTACAGACATTTCAGGTTACGTGTTTTTGGGTTGCAGACTGCGGGAAACCCAGAAGTACCGGAATGGGTTACTTCTGGGTTTCGCTGCTCGTGCATGCGCAGAAGCACTAAATCGCACTTTGTGCATGCACAGAAGCACCAAATTGTGCCAGCGGCGGCACAGACGCGGTGATTCAGGATGCAAACTCTGCAGGTTATGGACATGCCTCCGTCACAGATTATGTCCGCAACCCAAGGTTCCACTGTATTGAATTCCTGTACGTGCATTTTTATACAGACTTTCTGCTAAGATGCACATTTGCACACACGTTTTTCGTCAGGAGTTGCTGAATCACAAAATTCAGAGAAGGGCACGTTTGGAAGGAGAGCGGTGTTTCGGTTCGTGCCTTGTTTGGGGAAGTTTGCATGGGAGATGAACCAAATTTCTCCCGTGTCCCTATTCCTGGCTGAGACGCTGCCACTGCTAACACCGGGGTGGAAGGGAAGGAGCTGCTTCTGCTCCCACATCAACTGCCTTCTCATTTGCAGCCTATTGACTTTCACCCACAGTAGCTAATAGCTCCCATTGATTTCTGCGGAAGAAACAAGATGCCGCCAATCCTAATGATGGGAAGTTTTCTAGTGACTGGAAATAAAGAGCAGCTTAAGGAGCTGGAGATGTCTCTCTTGGAGTCTTCTTGGCAAGGCGCGACTTGAAGCCTTGCCCAATGGAAGTGACAAAATGCAGACACGAAATATTCAGTTTGCAGGGTCCTTAGCACTATCTGGTCTTTGGGTTTTTTTTTTTTTTGTCACTTTGGGGGCCTACAAAAGACACCAGGCTTACCTACACTGACCTTTCCTCTGCAGTTTCCAAGCATGGTCTTCTGAGAGCTTCCACCCAAGAGCTTTCCCCACAAGAATCCACTTTTTAAAGCTCAGTTGGAACAGATGCCAATCCACAGAAAGCCTGAATGGACGTTTGCTTCGATACAGTTTTAAAGAGCGGGTTTTCATGGGGAAAGCTTGTGGGGTTGGAATGCTTGGACACTGAGTGTTAAAATGCAGACCTTTACCAGGAAAGAATGGAGGAATGAGAAGTGTGGATAAGCCCCCTTCCTACATTTTTTCAGATGTAGCCCTGGGACCATGAGGGCTAAATGAATATGAGTTCCCTTGTGTTTTGCCCCTTGGTTCGAAGAAAGAAATCACGGCAAGGACTATAGGACATGGTTTCTTGAAAGGAATTCAATGACGACAAGGGACCGGAGAGAGCAGCTCACCCAATGATTGCCAGTCGATGCTCCATTTCCCAACATTTTCACTGAGCCTCCTGGAGCAGTTGTTTAGAGTGGCCCTGTTCACTGAGTACAGTCTTCTGTCAGCCTGGTCTAAGTCAGGTTTAAAGATGAAGCACCTTCAGAAAGGAAGAGCAGGAACGTATGAAATTACCCACCAAAAGTTTAGCAGTAGACTGAGCAGGAACACGGGTCACCAGATGATCACCCACCCACACACACACTAGTGAGATGTACTGGATTTCTATTTAAATCATAGCAATTTTTTATGTTAAAAAATAAATCAGCAGATGTAAATTAACAAATGAAAACTCACTGCAAACCTGTTTGCTCTTTTGTCTTGTTCGGTGATGAATTTCATTTTCTTTGTTGGCATTCCATGGTGGCCACCCTGAAGCTGTTGCCTCTATGAACAGGAGCATCATCAGAAACTGGCCTTCAGCTGCCAGGTGCCAAGCACCCTTAGCAGGAACTAAGGTCCCCTTAGCATTCCACTGCTGCCCAAGTTCTGGCCCTCTGAGCCATTCCAGGCAGTTGGATCTAGCAGTCCTGTTAATCTCACAGATAGCCAGCAATGTAGCATCACTCTAGTGCAGGGGCCGGCAAAGTTTTTGCGGCTTGGGGTGGTTCACGGTCCTGCAGATGCCGCGGTGGGCCAGAGCACACACACACACACACACAAACATGGCACGGAACTTCCTGCAGCCAATGGGAAGCCACCCAGCGTCATGGAAGGCAGTCCCCACTCCACTCCACACCAGTTTAGCAAAGTGCATGGGAGCTGACCGAGCAGGCGGCAGGGGTCCACGGGCCGGTTAAACGACCCCCATGGGCTGCTTGTGGCCTATGAGCCAGTGTGGTGTAGTGGTTAAGAGCGGTAGACTTGTAATCTGGTGAACTGGCTTCGCGTCTCCGCTCCTCCACATGCAGCTGCTGGGTGACCTTGGGCCAGTCACACTTCTCTGAAGTCTCTCAGCCCCACTCACCTCACAGGGTGTTTGTTGTGGGGAAGGAAGGGAAAGGAGATTGTTAGCCGCTTTGAGACTCCTTCGGGTAGTGATAAAGCGGGATATCAAATCCAAACTCTTCCTCTTCTTCTTCTAGGTTGCCGACCCCTGCTCTAGTGCAGTGTGAGAAATTTAAAGGGTGACTATAGAGTTGGCTTCATGCATTTGTCAGCATCTGGGGATATAAGGCCTCACTTATAAAGGACTAGGCCTCTCAGGACCTTCTCAAATCTGAAGCTTCCCAGCCCTGTGCAGGGAGACCTTGGTTTAACGGTGGATTTCCCATACAGAAGGCCCCATGTTCAGTTCCCACGCCCGGTCAGGAGCATCCCAAATGCTAAGATTTCAGGGCTCAAACTTGAGATCTAGGGGTGGCCTCTGGGGATGTCACAGGAGATGGGTGATGTCGCCAAGCCAGGCACTTTAAGCATGCGCCAGTCACCCAGAGCATGTCAGCAACCCCAGAAATTCTATGCAATAATTGGTGGCCCTCTCCTGCAGCTCTGAGGCTCCAGCAAGCTGCATACACAGCAATAATAAATAAGTACAGTGAGGTGCTCTTGGCCACCTGCACAGTCAAGCTCTCCTCTTGCCACATGGGTGGGGGGCAGGCAAACCTGGAGACTTCAGGTCATCCCAGGGCACTCTGGCAACCCTAACCTTTGGCTTCTCCCCTTGCAAAAGACTGCGTAGAAAGTGGCATGAAAGCCCTTCTGCCTGGAACCCTGGAAAGCTTATGCCAATCACAGCAGGGAATATTAGGTTAGACTGACAAACCCTCTGAGCTGGTAGAAGGCAGCTTCTCATGCATCATCAGAGAGGCAAGGCATTGCTTGGTCAGGTGCCAATCCTGCCACAACATAGGCCTGATCAGTGGCAGTTGAAGCAGCAAACCAAGGGTAAACTGCTGCCCTGGTTGCTCATGAATACAATGCCTCCTTTACAGTGTGTAATGCATGGGTCAAACCTTTTTTTATTTCAACCCTTGTATTAATACGTTGTATTCAGTTTCAAGATAATCATTATTATCTCCAGGAGAGCATAATGGTTTCTCCGTAGCATATGCACTTTATGTTTGTGGTAAATTTTGTGATTCAAAATTATAGGCCTGTGGAATAGTTTATTATTATAACCATTCAGTGGTGAAAAACTGTCAACTATTGTAACGTGTCAATGCTATGGGTAAGTGGTTAGATTCTACATGGTATATACCAAGCAGTGTGTAACCTGATATTTTGTTGATTTGAGGGGTTTTTTTTGTTTGTTTTTTACTTGTTCTTTTCCCCCGCGGCTGTGGAAGGGTAGCAGAATTTAAGAAGAGTGGCATGAATCAAACTATTAAAGTTTTTAAAGCCATGTTGCAAAGCAAAAATGGAAACGACATAGGAACTTTCTAATTGTCTTTCTGGATCAGATAAAGAAGTCGCTCAGCAGCAGAGCATATGCCTTGCAACACTGAACTAAGTAGACTGGTGGTCTCATCCTGTGCCTTTCTACCATTATTATTATTTTTCCACAGCTGTGACCAGGTAGATTTCTCTGGGAAGATCACAAGTAGAGTGTGATGGAGAAAGCTGTCAGTCTGTTGCTTGGCTTCAACACCCAATAAGCATAAACTTACATGGCGCTGCCCTTGAGACTGACCCAGAAACTCTAGCGGGTGCAGAATGCTGCGGTGAGACTCCTTTCGAGGTCCTCACCACAGGATCACATTCACCCGGTGCTATACCAGCTGCACTGGCTCCCGGCGGAGTACAGGATCAGGTTTAAGGTGCTGGTTTTAACCTTTAAAGCCCTATACGGCCTAGGACCCTCGTACCTACGGGACCGCCTCTTCTGGCATGTCCCATGGAGGACCTTGTGGTATTCAAATAAAAACATCTTGGAGATCCTGGGCCACAGGGAGGTTAGGCTGGCCTCGACCAGAGCCAGGATGTTTTCAGCCGTGGCCCCAATCTGGTGGAACGCTCTGTCACAAGAGACTAGGGCCCTGCGGGACTTGACATCTTTCCGCAGGGCCTGCAAGACAGAGCTGTTCCACCAGGCCTTTGGCCAAGGCACAGTCTGACCCCCTCTCTCCTTCTGTAACCCTCATAGAACTCTAGCCCAACGGTTGCCATTAATTTAATTCTGAATTGATTTTAGAATGTATTTTAATTAATTGACTGTGTGATTTTATATACACTGTGCTATTTTTACTTGTTGTTAGCCGCTCTGAGCCCGGCTATGGCTGGGGTGGGCGCAATGTAAATAATTTTTAAAAAATTATTATTATTATTATTATTATTATTATTATTATTATTATTCTCAGCATTACAAAAAAAACCCTGCACTGTGGAGTGGTCCTCTTCAGGATTCTAGCCAGCCAGTCATGCCTGCTTTCAGGCTACTCCATTCCATTGTCTCCAGCACTGGTTTTCCAATTCCCATGTTAATGGTCAGTCAGTGTTCTATTCCCAGCCCTCACTGGGCATGCTCAGGCCTTCTTTTGTTCACACGCCTGCCACCTTAGACACCTCCCCCTGCACCAAGATGTTTTTCATACCTCTGTAGACATTAAGCTTTCTCCAAGCCTGACTATTTATTTTTATTTATTTTTTAAAGAAGAAGAGTTTGGACTTGATATCCTGCCTTCCACTCCCATTAAGGAGACTCAAAGGGGCTAACAATCTCCTTTCCCTTCCTCCCCCACAACAAACACTCTGTGAGGTGAGTGGGGCTGAGAGACTTCAAAGAAGTGTGACTAGCCTAAGGTCACCCAACAGCTGCATGTGGAGGAGCAGAGATGCGAACCCGGTTCCCCAGATTACGAGACTACCGCTCTTAACCACTACACCACGCTGGCTCTCAAGCCTGATGATTTTCCCCTCATGTATGTGGAAAATTCCATTTTAGAGACCTAAGGATGCACTCTCAAGGGATGAGCATATCTGGCATATTGCCTCTGGATAAATATTGTTTTTCAATTCATTATTCCCTATGTTTTGCATCCATCAAAACTTTTCATTCACATTTCAAATCTATGGGTTAACATCACATTCATTTATGGTTAGATTAGGGGGTTTTTTGTGTGTTGTTTTTTTTAAATCATTTTAGAACGTTGCCTTCCTTACTTTTACTCCTGCTTCCTGCTACTAGCAGTCAAGTTGATTTGGGTTGCTGTCTTTTGGTGGCTGCCATTTTGTTTTTCCCCAATCCCCCAGATCTTGTATTATGGAACATAACTGGGGGAAATGATTGCTTCCATCAGGGCCAGCCCTTCCATGAGCTGGACTAAGGCATCTACCTTAGATTTTCCAGAAGAGATTTTGATGTTGTGTGGAAAATCACATAAAACGAACCAAAGCATCAGTAAAGATACGTCGGGGAAATGGAATGAATCTGAATGCAACCCTTGCCAGTTGTACCATATCCCAGGAGGAGGATACTGTTTGCATGAGTTTGGGAGGTACAGAACTGCACTGTGTTGTTTGTTGCCCTTTTCTTCTAATAAGAGGTGGTGTGGGGAGATGTACATTGTGACACTGAAGAAAGACAGCACATAGCCTTCAGATAAAGAAATAAGGAGCCCGAAGGCTTGAATTTGTTAGTAGATTAAAGCTTTATTCATATGCATCTCCTGATTGACGGATGGGCCAAGATTGACAGGCTCGGAGTTGTACATGGAGTTGTCATCTTTTCAGGCAGCTTCTGCACCTCGGTGTCTGGCAACGGATTCCCATGCAGGCATTTAGAAGGTCATGTTATTTATATTGATATATATTCGAAAGTTAGATGAAAACAGTTGCCGGGACTAAAAGTTCCCACCTCCCCACAGCTGTCTATGTCTCTTCTCTCCAGGGCTTATTGCAAGCAATCAGAGACTATGCCTGCATGCAGCCAGTCTTTGCTCCTCCTGTTTCATACCTCTCTTGCTTCTGGGAGGCAGAGGAAGGACAGCTTGTCATAGCAAGGGGAGGAGGTACGTGTGACTCTTCACTAGCCTGACTCATATCTGCCTTGTGACCTCCCTCTTCCTGCATACCTGCTTCAGCTTCTGCCTCTGATTCTGGACTTCTCTCTGCCATAGGCTCACACAACTCACTGAGCCCTGTTGCCCCTTCAGCTTCCAATACCTCCTCTTCCCAGTATTCTCCCTCTTCTCCCTGTGACCACTCCTTGTTGTCTCAACCCCACTCCCCAGGCTCAGAGTCTTCTACCCTTGGTGGTTCCCTAGCTGGTTCCTCTCACCATTCCTTTGCACTCAACCAGTCCATGACAGCCACAGGTTCCCCATCCTTGATCGAAAGTGATATCTTATAAACTTTTCTGACACTAAATGGGTTGTCTGCACTTATACAGAAAGGAAGCACAGTGAAAAAGTCGGAGCAAATAGAATGGATCACAAATGTCCAGGAAATGTTTAAGGTAGTTTTGTTGTTTATTTTATTTATTTAAAGTCTAGTAGAAACCTTTTTTGGGGGGAGGGGGAGAATTGGAATGTAGGATAAATGTTCTGTCTTCTGGTCAATGCTGTTATTTTTTTCTGTGGTTTCTTATTCCTCAGGATGTAACAGTAGGGATGATAGGGACGTCTTCCAAGAAAACAAAGATGGAAAACTGTACACTTCTAAGTAATTAGCCCTCAGCAGTGCTGTGATGAAAAATTCTTCTGCATTCCCCCTCCTACCCAATACCATTCTTCTTCAATTAATGAGAAAAGAAAGTGCATATCAAAGGAGGAGGGAAGATTTCAGGGAAAAGCTCATGGGTGGGATGCTTGGACCTTATTCTGATTACTTTACTTTTGAGGTGGCCAATGAGTTTTGTAGACACCCTTTCTTTCATTCTATAAATTACCTCTCTAGTGGCCTTCCTTCTGCAGCCTTCCTGGGTGCTCCTATCTCCTGAGTGCTTTCACCTAGGCTTTCCTATATGTGTGGGAAGCTGAGGAGGCTGTCTACCATGCTCTAGACCGTTGTTTGTTGCTGTTGTTGCTCTTTTAAAGATGAAGCCTCCTTACTTTTAAGGTAATTGGTGGGGAGAGATTTTTAAGGTAAAAGAAGGAATGCAATCAGTGAGCCAATCTCAGGCATTTGGCAGCTCGCCTCCTTGACTTACATAACTTCAGTTGAAGCCTAGGGAAAGAGATCATGAGGCAACTGCTACCAGGATGCT